>NW_008824283.1:8920154-8938115 GCF_000699105.1 Pygoscelis adeliae | reverse complement strand
CACTGAGCATCTCCGAGACCTCCGTGGACCACAGAGCCCAAAGAAGGACACATGATGGAGAGAAGAGCCGGAACAGGGAAGGAAACCATATTTAGGAATAACTTTTAGGATTAAACAAAAAATACACTAGCACAATAGACACCTTGTTTGTTTGTTTGTTTGAGGGTTTATTTTTTGTTTTTTAAATGCAAGCCAGAATCAGTTGATTCCCAAAGTAGGTGGGTCTGTACATCAGTCAAGTTGCAACAGGTAAGAGTATTTACCACAGAACCTTCCACAATTTCAGTCATCTCTGGGAAAAGCACGTTACTCTGAACCGCACTAGAGGCTGATGTAAGTCACAAAACCAGATCACCATCTCCACAGTAACACCCTTCACCCCCTGGAATCAAAAAACAAGCCCAAAATACCAAATTCCATCCTCAACAACTTCCGGATGCATACACTTCCCCACTCCCTCCATTCAGCACCACCTCACATTTGTCACTTTTGACATCTCTTCTTGGGTGCCTGGTCATCTCCACAAATTGAGGCTCTTTGAAACACAGTAAGTCTAACCTGTCTCTCTTCTGGATTTACATTTCTGTTTTCACTGCCTGTTAGTTTGGATGAGGTCTTTGACTCTCTCTTTCTGCATCCCTTCCACTACATTCAGTCTTTTATGGAAGTCCTGTCACTTCCTTCCCTGTCATTTTTAAGATTCATGCATTCTTGTTGGCCACCAGCACTAACATACCTTCTACTGATAGTGTTATTTGCTGGTTTTATTATCGGTCTCCCAGCTGGCCTAGCTGGCTGTCTTCTAGCCTGCTTCCAAACATAATTCATCTCTTTGAGCCCATCTAATAATTTTCTCATTTCTCAAAAAAACAGCCAGTGATTTCTTTGCTCTTTTCCAAAAACACCTCCTACCCCATCTCTCACTCTACTAACGTCTTCCTTATTCTCATTCTCTGTACTCTCACCTTTCATACTCCATTTGCCTTCTTTCCTATTCTTTGCTTAACTGCCCTTATCTGCCTGCCTTCAAATCCTTTATAAAATGGGCTTAAAATACTTCAAAACACATGATCTCATTACAATCACATTATTACATAATTATCTTCCTCATTAATGATTCTCTCCTGTGACAACATTCAGCAGGTCAGTAAATTACACTCTATTTGTATTTCTTCAAATGTAACTCAGTTTGTTTCCAAAGAAGGTGACTGTTTTTCTGGAGTCACATCAATACAATCACTATAACCCATGGCTCACTCTTTCAGAAAAATGGCAAGCTCAGAAGCAGACCAGCTCCCACATGAGGACATGTGGTTTCCAAAGGGGAAAGGCAAAACACCAACAAAGTTATAGCCTCAGATGAGTATTTACTCTTCTGAAATCTGTCCAAAACAAGAGTCATCCATTTTGGTTCATCTTGGTTCTTCACAAGAGCCTCACACATAAAAAATGTTACACCCCCAATACGTAAACTTCTGTATACATTAATAGTATTAATAGCAAGGAAAATCATGCATAATACTTATCTAAGTACTGGACACTTCACTGTTTATCAACATGTACACTAACAACCACCACAGAAAACTGGCTACATGGCAGTAGGCCAATTGCTCAGCCAATCTCTTCAGACAAAGTTGAGTAATTATGTTTCCTCATTGTTATCAAAATGATTAAATAAATTTTGTAGCATAAACAGAAGGATCAGACAGTGCACAATAACACTAGAAGGATAGAAAATAGCCGTATCCCCATGCAACTGAACAAAACAATCCAGTATTTTACTGTGGACTAAGGAAATATGTTTATCTTTAGCCGAAGGAGTTTAATTTCACCCACCAGGTACTTTAAATACACTTTCAAATGCCTCCTGTGTGTGTTCATATACCCTCTGGTTATGTAAAAAAGAAATCCATTCCCACCACTAGACCTGAATTTGTAATATTCTGCTCTCCCACTCTTATTTCAGAGACAGGATTTCCACACCCTTTCTCTCTAATGCCACATGGGACGATAACACAGGGTAAAACTCTTCCACCTACTAATTCTAGTACTGGAGCAAACATCTCTTTGTACCTCCGCTACAGATTTATAGCATTTACCACAAAAGGAAATAAGATCACTTCATGTAGTAAAACTAGATGAATAACATGTACATCTACACTTCACATTTTTGAAAGCCGATTTACTTCACTACACGTTAAGGAATTCAGTAATGCCATGAAGACAACACAATCAGCAAGATATTCCATTATTACTGCACAAAAGATGTAACTGGACTTCCCTCTGCAAAGTTTTGTTCTTTATAAAAGAAACAGTGCAATCACCATCCCAGCCAATAAACTAGGCATTTTATCCGTAATGTTTCCACAAGCACTGTAAGAAAAACAAACAAACCAAAAACACTTCTGAAATATTTTAACAGACAAAATCATTCACAAGTTGATAAGAGAGAGATCTTTGGAAAGAAACACACTCTCCTCTCCACGTTAATTCTCATGTACATTTTTAGCATACACTAGAAGACCGGGCAGACATGACGCTCGCTGACACTAAAACCAGTGAAAGATGAAGTAGGCATCTGACCAAGCGCATGGTTATTTTCTGCCTGTGCTACGCTGACGTTGACCCTCAACCCAGCGGATGTTTTCAACAGCGCCGGTCGTGTTCTGAACCATGCAAACCGCCTTCACACCTTTCCAGATTTAACCACAGCAAATTTATCCCTCTCACATCATTGTGAACATATTTATTCTCCTTACAATTTTTATTAGCTTGTTTCATCTCATTGTAGCCAGCTAGCTCTTTCACAGGGACTTTGGATTTGCTAACACATCCACGCACAGAGACCCTTTGAGTGTTACATCCTTCTATTTCTACTTCCTAAGACGCCAGCAAAAAATGTGATGCATTTCATAGTACTCAGTCTTAGTCGTGGGTCTTACAGGTGTCTAATGAATAGCATACCTTAATTAAATTGTTAACTTGGTATCATGTTTCATACTCACACCTAATTCATACAATTACGTTTTCTCAGATGATTCTTCTTTTGGTCCTAACCCCAATTTCAGATTTGTCAAGGTACATTAAAAGTAACTACTTTCAAGTTACCAGAACTCCATCACATAGCTAGGAAACACGTTTGGGACTAAGCCTGACTTTTTCCCCTGCCTGTTAAATGATTACAAAGGATTCTGATTTCTCCTACAGGAGCATCATTTAAATTATTAAGATGCAATTGCTTGATATCACCACTTTCAGTAATTATGACTCAAAGAAACCAGTCCTATTGCATCTTTACTATAATTATTTTTAAATTATAAGACAGTTCAGGTAGCACTACCCATTCTATATTTGACTAACGTTATTTCCAAAAAAAGAAGGCAGATGGTTATTGCGAGATGCTGACCACTCAAAACTCACAAGAAATCAATGCAAGATACAAAGATTCAAATACTACAAGGTCAAGGCCATCATAACACTTTTTATTACATTACCTCTACCTTATTAGTAATTGATCTTTTAGAAGTGATCTAAATATATAATGAGCTTAATTATACTATAATACAAAACTGACAGACAGGGAGCTGGGGCGAACTGCAATGAAAGACGCAATCTTCATAAGATTACCAACAATAACACATAAAGGAAAGTGCAAAGGAGGATATTAAATGATGGAGGCAATTTGCTTGTGTTTTTGTTCAGAACTCTCAACCTCCCTGAGGGCCCTGAATCTGTTATTCTAGATACAACCAGACAGGAACAGCTGAAAAAATAAAAAAGAAGGCGGCAAAAAGGCTAGCAGCAAAGGCTACTCTGCCAGCCTAAGGAATCTTTTTTCCTTGTTCGTGAGGAGAGACGATGATGTTACAGCCTGTGGCAGTGGTCTTTGAAAGGCAATGTTTTCTACCAGGACTTTGATAAAAAACAACATGAAACAAACAACTTCACTCTAATGTGCTAACAACAGCTCTGTGAACACCACCGATAGTACCGTCTCCTGTAGTTTTGATTAACCACTTCGTGAAAGACACTTTCCTTCTCTTGCACCCAATGCGTTCCTAATATCTCTTTCCCCGCTGTTTGTGCACACCCATGACATCATTCATTTACTGACATCATTTGTGGTCTTACACTAACCACAGACCACTACTGCTGACTTTGAGGCTGAATCTCAGATATTTCTTATTTTAAGTATAAGAAACAGTCTAATTAGATACAAACATACCTCAGGAATGAAGGGAATGACAAGGTGATGATTAGTTATCTCAAGTTACATAACACAGCAACAACAGCAGTTTCTTTCTAATTTTGTTTTACATCTTCCTCCAATTTACTCAACTTTGTTAAGATGAGATGGCGTGTCATATGTTATCTAATTCATGGAATGAAGACATTGGCCTTTCTGAGTAACCTTCTGGCACCAGCAGCACTTGTTCTTGGACAATTGTCTAGGGAATCATTACCTTAAAAAAAAAAAAGAATTTTAAAAAAATAATTTAAAAAAAAGCCATTTGTATTATGCATTAAATAATCTGTTGACCTGAAAGGTGATGTTTTAAAATCAATTAAGCAACCAATGTGCACCAATCCTGGCTACCAACATCAACATGTCAAAGAATAAAACTGTATCAATCCTAGTAAAAAAAAGTGACTAACAGAAGTAATTACCTGAGCATATTTTAAATATGAGAAAAAATTTCTTTTTTTCAAGAAAAAAAAAACATGTGTTATATGTGAAAATAACATATGTTTACCTTGATTTACCTTACTACCTTTAGTAGTAATACAAGTTTGCAAAATGCTAGTCTGCAGCATGCTCCTTCTCCCCACCTATGCAAGATTTGACTCACTCCTTGTGCACAGACGTGGGATGCAAACAGGAAACTTGTCAGGTCTGATTTGCAAAAAGGATGGGTATCCCCAGGCAAGCATGATTCAGTACATTACACCGAGTCTGGCAATTCTGAGAGTCAGGCAGGTGCATCTTCTTTAGCTCTTTTTCTACTCCACATGCTAGGAGAGGTACACACTACTTGCTAGAATATCAGAACGTTTTGATTATACAATCTTTATGAAACTCTAAAGCTACCAATATTTCTAGACCACTTTTTAAAATGCACATTATCTTGACGTTTCCCTGTACATATAAATAAACCTTTTAAATGTTTTCTATTTAGAAAAGAAGGTGGTCTCACAATAAAACACCAGTTTGAGCAACGGATTAAATAGGTTGCCAAATCAGGCAACCAGACGAAAAGAATAATTGAGTGTGATACTTCTGCAATGATATGCTCAGATGACATAGTACGTATTTTATTTGTGGTGTTGCATGGGGGATGGTGTTAATCTTGCAAAGAAGGGAAGGAGCAACAGATTGCAGACAGTGAAAAATGCAAATGCTAAGCTACAGGAAAACATGAGGACATTTCCCACAATTATGACAGTTAACAGCATAAATAGACCTCAGAAAAGTCATCTGGGTGGCTACAAGTATACTACATCAGTTACTGTTTTCCATGTTGAAATCATCTGTTACCTAAGGGCAGACATGTACAGAACAGGAGAAAAAACAGTAGTCGTGTGTAACTTCTGATATCAATAACTTGCCTTTTATCAAATGAAGGCTAGCTACGCTACACGCAATGAACATTTCAACTTTTCATATGGTTAAACTGCAATTTCTCCCGTGCTTCTTGTAGAATGAAGGAGGTTAGGAAAGAGAATTTCCGATATAAAGAGGGCTGACCTTCTAAAGGCAGCTCAGTTACCTAAACAGTACAGTCAAAGAAATACATAAATCTTGCAGTTTTCAGGCAAAAATTTGGAAACAATGCATTCTGCTGGATCTATAAAACCCAGTACAACAGATTCTGTGAACGACTAGCACCAAGTGTTTCATATATCCAAAACACAAGCCAGCTTTCCAAATACTTGTTACAAAATTGCAACCCAACAGTAAAATAACTACTGCTAAAAGTAATTTGTCAATACTACAAGAGATGGAGGTCATCTAGGAGAAAAGAATGCAATACAGAAACATTCAGAACTTATTTTTTCCTGTGGTTTTAAAACAAATTAGCTGTCAGTGATTGCAGAATAACAAGAAATACTGACTAATTAAAAATATTCAAGTATGTGAGCATGATTGCTGGGAAAATAATGCCAATAATTTACTGGCTAGTTAGCCCCTTAGAGAATGCCAGCATTGGACAGTTCTTGAAATTGAGAAGAAATGGTGTAGGTCTTATATTAATTCATCATTCCATTCATTGCAAGTCAGTGACAGATGACTGTGCCAATGTTACAGAATAACATTCATTAATAATCAGCACTTCCAGCTGAGAAACACAAGTTTGACCTTTCTGAGCCGTTGGATGCATGCTGTATGTGTTAAGACACAGCGAATCAGAACATGCCCTACAGATACTGGCTGTGGCTATACGTCTTTTTTTAATTTATTTATTTTTAAAACCAAGAATGGAAAATTGGACTCTCTGAGATTTGGAGTACCAGTGAGTTTAGAGAAAGACTGAAGAAACAATTCCTCACAGCAGGATTTCCAAGACCCGCTGCTATACAGCTTAGAACCAAAACCAAAAAGCCATAACCAGGACATCTTGAAGAACATACTTAGGCATCTACTTTCACGTGAGGAGAGAAGAGTGTAGGATTTACTGTGAAGACTAAATACTTTGGTCCTTAAACCAAAAACGAGACAGAAAAATTCCTACAAGTTCTGCCTGGGTACCAATGCTGACTGTTCAGATATAATATCCAACATCAATGTATTTTTACTTATGATCCTTTGATCACATTTTAGAAGTTCTGGGTCTCTTTTTTTCTTTTAAGGAACAACAAAAATGATCAATGTCTACTTTCTGATTCTCACACTCAAACAGGGTGAAAAAGTTTTCGATCTGATCTCCCTGTGGCATTCAACATAAGCTACGGGTCTGTACCAACAGCAGCGTAGCCAAGGGAAGTGATTATTCCCTTTTACTCAGCCCTCATTAAACCATATCTGGAGTACCACATGCAATTTTGCCCCCCCCCCATTTTCCCCCCCCCCCCCCCCTCAGGACAGGAAATATGTTGATAAACTTTAACAAGTTCAGGGGAGGGCCCCCAAGACAGTCGGAGCTGGAGCTTAAAGCCCCATGAGGAGAGGCTGCAGGACCAGGGCTCGTTCAGCCCCAAGATGAGACAGCTTCAGGGGCACCTCACAGTAGCCCCCTGACACCTAAGGGGAGGTTATAGAAAAGACATAGCCAGGCTCTTTACAGAGGTGCGTAATGAGAGACAAGGGCCACAAACTGAATTCCGGAGGATATAAGGGTGTAAGGAAAAAAAACCCAATCACTGTGAGGCTAACTAAGCACTTAGGAGGTTGTAGACCTCCACTCTCGCAGACTTTCAAAACCCAACAGGAAAAAGCCCTGAGCAATCATGTTTAAATTCAGTGTTGCATTGAGCAGGAGATTGGAGAAGAGACCTCCTGAAGCGCCTTCCAGCCTGGGATGCCACGAAGAGGGAAACAGAGACAGACCAAAGCCCATCCTGTAATCACTCCAGAAACCTTGCAGGGGAGCGGCCAACCTCAACTACTTCAAAAGAATGTGTGAGAAACCCAAACTGAGTAACTATGGAATTACTCGCCCCACGGGAGAACATTATTATTTCTCCTCAAAACAGAATCTGGTTTCAGTGACTTAGCTATCTCATGCTTTTTGGTTTTTTTAACCAACTGCTACATTCTTATTTCAGTGTATTTCAACAACGACTAACATTCATTAATTATGCAGGCAGGATACTCTGGTAATGAGACTTTCTTGTTCCTTCCAGTTTGCAATATTGTGTAGCGTTGGAACAATCATACTACTTTTCCATTTCAAGGGCAACAGGAAAACAGCTTCCTCCACAGCGGGAAGAAACAAATGGAATTCCCCCAAATACAGTAACAGTAAATACAGGTAGGAAATAATCTGATATCCTTCTTCTACAATTCCAGCAATTCCAACTGCTTCATCCTCCGGGACACACTAATGACCACTTGGGACCTTCTGCCATTTCCTTACTATTGCCAGTACAGCTCACCACCAAGCAGCCAAGTTGCAGGAAACAAGATTTGCTTATTACCAAATAAGCAAATTGCTTATTTGCTTATTATTGCTTATCTTTTCAGCATTTTAATGTGGACTTCTCTACAGGAAGAGGTAAACTGTTCAATGATTAGGTCAACCCTCATCTCTAGACCCTGAAAATAGCACAGTGGGGTTGTCTTACACCCCTCAGTATGTCTGCATGCTACGATAAAAATGTAAACGTCAGGAGTGGCTTACTGAGGCTGCCAGAAGTTGACAGTGCCATGTCATGACCAATGACATCTAAGGAAGACTTCCGAACACGACTCCACCCCACGGAAATGACAGGCTCCTCCCCGGCAGCAAGACGGGAAATGCATTTTTATAGTAATATGGACACATACATTATTGCCCAACAAAGATCAAAGGTACCAACGTACCATATGGTAAGAAGCGCATGAAAGCTTAGGAAAAGAAAGATGAGTCACATTAGGCAAGAAGGAGAAGCTCCTTTATCATCGAAGGAAATCACAGAGAGTCCTCCTAATCAGCAAATGTATGAAAACGGTTAACACAACATCTTTAAAACCATAGGAGAGGCTTTTGTTCTGTTCTGTTAGAAGAAGAGACCTGATGAGACTTCAGAAGAAAACAACCAACAAGGTCAGAGAAAACACGACATCAAAGTCTGCATACAGGTTTATAAGAAGAAACATAGTGAAAAGCATGAACTATGGAGATTACAGCCCTTCCAGTTGAAACATATTTTCACAAAGAGACAAACAAACACAGTACCACACTGGGGTTTTTTTTGCTCTGTATGTATTGTATGAAATGCTCCATCATTTCATACACTGAAATGATGGAAGAAAGTGCTAAACTTGACTATCTTTACCAGAAGCTTTGTTTTTAAGAACAGAGTAATGGCATTTTATCCAAAGCTTTTTTTTTTTTAAAAAAAAAAAAAGTTGTTTATTGATTTCCTTTCAATTTAGACAAAATAAGCTATGGAAATGGTATTCACTATTTACATAGCACTATACTGCAAATATACATGTCTAGCATTTAGCTAACAAATAAGAGACACAGGTCATGCTTCACAGATCTTTGTCCTCTAAATTAAACAGTAATTTGACATGTGTTGAATGACTAGAGAAGAAAGAAGGAAGAGGAAGAATCAAAAGATCATGCAGCTTCTCTGGCTGGTGGCACATGTATCACAACAGAATTTCTTTGACCCACAGCACTACAACCTGAAGCAAGCAATTTTATAATCTAGCATTTAGACAAGGTATAAATATTTCTCTATGAATTTCTACCCAGAAACATACAATTATTGCCATCAAAGAAAATGTTGATGTTATCAATGACTCATGCAAAGATGTAGAAAGTAATTGTAATTCCATGCTTGCAACTGAAAGTGTGCTCTTTCTAAAAAGATGCCCTTGCAATACACGTCCCAGAAAGTAATCTGGTCTCTGACAAAGTTTCAAAGGTTAAAACACATATTTTCTTTTCATCTTCTAGAAGTGGATGTAAGTATGTATCTTTGTCAAAAAAATGCAGCATTATTAAGGAATGTAATAGGACAGGTCTTTAAAATTCTAAGCAGTGAGCAAAGGACCCATGAATTGAAACACGTTTTAGCAATCACATTACAGCTATGAATACTGCCTAACAATACTCTCATAGAAGTAGGCCAACAAAGTGACAACACGAGCTAATATTTATTTATGGCAGCAAAAGTTTTCTACATAGATCAGGATTTGTGGAGACAAATTTCCCTCACTTGCCTTTGGCTTATGAATTAATCTATTCTCAGTGACCAGGAAACTGCTCTTCTGAAAGGTGCCATCAAAAGCCACAAGTATAACAAGGGAAGAAAAACACAACACAAACAGGTGCAGCCACTACACAAACATTTCGCATGTTCCAGACATTTTCCAATATATGAGCACGTATTAAAATGAAATTCAGAGTAAATGTCACTGTACTTGCTTGCTAGAGGTTAGCAGGTGATTTTCTAGACAAGCAAATCAACAATATCAGTGATACGTAATGCTATAATCAGCATCACGTTTTACAGTTGGAGGTTTATCAATTTGGAGAAAGACTTACTTTCAGATTACAAGGCAGGGGGGTGCACTGGCTATCCAATACGTTTCACCGATCATTCCTTTCTGAGCCTTTGCAACCTCAATCTGCATTTAACAAAAGCTAAACTGAAGTTAAAGGCTAAACAAATACTTGCAACTTGGAATACATGACTGCTAGCAAGAGGACTTACAAAATTCCTCAAATTACCCAAGAGCTAACTTCTCTAATAGCATGTCTGTTACCAAAAAAACTTCAGCATACAGTTTACTGAACGGTATTAGCATGACTAGGGAAAAGACAGCACTTGTTTAGCGTCTCTTTACCCATGCAGGGTTTGCGTATCCTTCAGCACAGTGAGAATCCAGAATACACCCTCTTATCTGTTAACGAAATAATTTTTAGTCTCCCATGCGACTTCTGAACAAGGGGCAGAATTGACCCTCACTCTAATACCACTTAAATACTTCAGTTTTAAGTTATGGTTCTGTCAAGCTACATTAACAAATTAGTGTCTTGGAAACAGTAGACAGAGTATGTAATGTCTGCAGTCCTGTGCTTTATAATATTTTGCCAAAAAGGGAGTGATTAGTGTATCACTCGCAAACACACAGACTCACTTCTTGTAAGTTTTACTTCATTTCCAAAAGAGCTTCCAAACTGAAGACTACATGAATGAGCTCAGAGAAGTGCTACGCTGCGCTTTCTAATGATTCAAATTGTAAAAGCATAGTGTCCTAAAACTCTGTATTTATGGGGGAGGTGGATTTACATAATCCTCATCCCTTTCTCTTCAGAACTGGACAATTGATAGGAAACTCAGAGCTGTTAATTTCTACAGTTAATCTTAACGGTTGATTTTATGCCTTGCAAATGTTATTCTAAAGTGTTAGAGTAAATAGAACACTAGACTGTTGTTGATTTAAGTGATTATACATAACTTTTTCCCATCCAAAAGATTATTTACTAAGGCAACAAACTGAAAACGAATTAAAGAGTACTCCTTTTTATTCACGGAGGAGTTCACCCACGGAATTCATTGCTACAGGATATTATCAAAGCTAACACCACAGCTCGGAATTAAAGATATAAAAGAAATTAAGATACAGAACAGCAACCTTAATGTGACATTCAGGTTTTACAACGGCCTACTCGAGACGGGAAATGGACAGGTAAGACTCTCAGGAGAAGAGGAGAAGTGCATTAATTCAACCACATCCTGAAAGTAATGCATCAAAGGATACGCTTCTAACAAACACACCAAAATAAAGATATCATATAAATCAACTTGTGGACTTTTTTTTTTTTAAATATTCAAAATCTTAAGCTGGTTTGTCTGACAAAATAACCCCCAGCATACCAGTTTCTCGGTACAAGAATCAGAGGACTCCATCACTCATATTCCTGCCAGCAACACCTGCACTTTTTCTGAAAACTTCTTACCTGCATGCTGCCAGCTTCTGACATGCTTAGACTCAGAGATCTGTCAAGATGACAGCACAAAGAGCTGTGACCATCAGAAAAGTAATGTTTCAGAAAACTATTTTACCCTAGAAAAAATACCTGGATTGATTTAGTTACAAATATTGACCAATGTGCTGCAGCATGGGAGAAAAAAAAAAAACAAACAAAGCATTTTACTAGCTTAGCCAGTCATACTCAGAGTATCTTTAGAACTGCCTAAAGATATTACACAGGCTTGTACAATCTCCTTGACTACACAGACTTCTTCACTAATTAGCACTTGCTAACATCATTCTTCAAGATAGAAAGCTAACAGCCTGTTTCAAATAGCCTGTTTCTTTGAGTGCTGCAGTCCAAGAGGAGAAAGTAGTTACTGATGTTCTTCAAGTGAAAGGCTACCCCAAAATAAGTCACTTCAGCTTCACAAAGGCTATTGTTTCGATGCGAAAAGAGAAAGAGAAAAGAGGTGGAGAGAAGAGAAGCTGGAGTGCAAACACCAGGCAAGCTTTACATGCACGTGAAAACGGTTTTACTGTTATGAAGGAGTGCATCACTTGAAGTCCCTCTCAGACACAATCCATTTAACGACATACCCTTCCAAGAGTCTTTTTAGCAGCGCCAGCCATTCTGAAGTTGGTCTGCTTTTGCCAGCCTTTGCAACTCGCTACTCCAACAAACACGCTGGTAAAGCTGCACTACAAAATTATTTTAGTCCTTCAGTGGTTAAAACTGTTGCACTCCATCCCCCCAGCCTGTTGTCTTACAATTTTTGTCTGCCACATTTTTGGACTTTTAGCAAATTACCTGAAATGGAAGAGCACCGTGGTTACACATGTGCAAGTGCAATAACAGCACCATTCTCCTCCTTGACCTCCCTGCCAAACATCCCCAAAACGACGAGTTATCTGTTCCCAAAATACATGCAGTTCTGTCATTTCATTCTATGATCTGCCTGCTCTGATTAAAGAAACAGAATATGGCTCAGTGTTGTACCTGCAGTTTAAAAGACAAGAGAGGGAATTCCACACGTGACACAACTTGCAGCGGATACTCACGAGCTCCACCGCTACCAATAAAGGATTCAAATGCTTTCCAGTTCCTACAAGTCACCAGGCAAGTTGTTCGCTTTCTCCAGGTAACTCTCTCCAAACCAGCTGCCTCCCACCGATTTCCATTCCCAAGTTCAATACTGTCTGCAGAACAAGTTAGCTACCAGGCAAGCCCCAAGCCTTGCAAATTTATAGGTTCTGTTTTTATCTCATCTTAACCATTAAGTGGATTCAAACCACTTAACAGAACGGTTAGGATAAATAAGTAGAGGTGGTAAGAACTTAGGGAGAGACATTTTATTCTCATTTTTTGTGGGATGCATCTTTAAATACAATTTCCCAGCCTGCGTGCTAGGGGGAAGCAGATGCAGTCAACCTGAGATGGCTGTTACAGAAGAGAGCGAGCACTGTGCTTGTGGGCGACTGCTGCCTTGCCACTCTCCCCAAAACACTTTTCTCTGGATCTTAATTGACCTAAGATGGAAGCCGCAGAGATTCAAATGACATTTGCTTTTTGTGCACAAGAAAATCTAACTCTGTGCCTACAAGCCTGGAAAATGTTGCTCCTGCAAGGCTGTATATATTTCTTCCCCTTGACACCTTTCACCTGTTCCCATTGAACAAGGCAAATAGCAAAACTTCCTTGAATAAAAGAAGCCAGATAAATTTCTAAAACATTTTAAGAGGGGAAGGAAACCTAACAGCCATTTTAGGATCTCTTGTGCAAACTGGCATCTAAGGTTTTTTGGTGTGTTTTTTCAGCATGCTACCCACGCAGGGGTTCCTAGACTTTTTGTTGCTGTGACTAACATTTTTATGAGTGTTCTGGGACAACAACGGGGTTTTAAATGTAACGGGAAGTCTATGTGAATGTCTCTCATGCTGTTCCCTATCATTCTTCTCAGTACATCATAATAAATATTCCCCAGTGCCACTATAATGAAAAAAAAAAAATAAAACCACCATCAGTTTGATCGTTCTTTGCCTTTTTTTTTTCAGTAACTGGCCAATTTTAAAGCATAACAAGCAGCGCTCTCGCTAACTATGTGAAGTTTACTTCAACTTCAAAAACATGTCAGCATTTTTAAATATGTATGTATACACACTTATTCATACCTATATACTGTCACATACGTCACTGCGCAAATTACCCTCTAGTCTGAATGGTCCTGCATCACAAATTGCTTTGTCATCTCCTTGACTTAACATCACCTGTACAGATTGGCACATAAAAATCATTCAGTCTCCTGAAAATTGCAACACAAAGTCACACTGTACCATCATTTTTAAACAGCCACCTCCAATGAAATCAACGACAAGCACCCAAAAAATAATAATCCAAGCATGGCATGGTTCACTGCCTCCACAGACTTGCCTTAATGTTACAGAGTTGTCCAACTTACTCCATCTATAGAAAATGTGGATAGTAATAATTCAAAGCATCAAAACATATAGGGAGGTATGGATTCTGAAATACTCTCTAAAACACATAATTTTAACACCTGCTAATGTAGCAATGCAGATATTTCCCCCTCCAAAGTTTTCATCAATACTTGTTAATTTGGGGATAAAAGTCAAAGAGCACCCAAGCATGAGGAGCGGCTGAGGGAGCTGGGGTTGTTTAGCCTGGAGAAAAGGAGGCTGAGGGGAGACCTCATTGCTCTCTACAGCTACCTGAAAGGAGGCTGTAGCGAGGTGGGTGTCGGTCTCTTCTCCCAAGTAACTGGCGAAAGGACGAGAGGAAATGGCCTCAAGTTGCGCCAGGGGAGGTTTAGATTGGACGTGAGGAAAAATTTCTTTACTGAAAGAGTAGTTAAACACTGGACCAGGCTGCCCAGGGAAGTGGTTGAGTCCCCATCCCTGGAAGTATTTAAAAGACGGGTAGATGAGGCGCTCAGGGACATGGTTTAGTGGGCATGGTGTTGTTGGGTTGATGGTTGGACTCGATGATCTTGGAGGTCTCTTCCAACCTTAATGATTCTATGATTCTATTCTATGATTCTATGCTGGAATCTACCTTTTCCCTCCAAGGCAGAACAAGGACCTCAGTCCCGCTGAGGCACTTCCCACAATTGAATATAAGTGTTTTTAAAAATACTGTGTATGCTTTAAAAAATACTCTCTGTAACACATCGTTTATACCCTGAAAATATGATCATTCTGATTCATTCAATATCATTCTGATGAATCACGGTCACTGAAAGGAGAAATAAAAGCAATTCCCACTATTTGCCAGGAGTTCAAAGATTTGGCTTGAAGAAACAAGTGAAAACTTCCAACTAATACCTGGACTCTGTCGCCTACAAAAACTCTGAAGTATTTTCTTTTTACCTGCCATCACTTACCAAACACTGATACCTGTGCTCACCTCCTCAGAAAACCCCAACTTTCTAGAAGTTCCTACAATTCTTACTTCATCTGGGTCAAAATTCAAAAGTTCAGAAAGCAAGTGCAACTTCTGGGAAGCGCGTGGGCCAGGCAGCTAGCTCACCGAAGCCGATTTGCTGATAACACGCAAGCCAGCAGCATCAGTCAAAAATCAGAGAAAGCTGTTCTCGCCAAGCATTTGTTTTCCCAGCACCCTATTTGAAAATAATAATATTTTGCTTAAAAGAAAACTAATGAATTGTGTGTGAAGTAAAACAATTGGAAGCAGAATAATTAAAAATTGTTATCAAGTGATGTAAACGGCAACTTTGTGGTTCAAGTCTTTATAAACCAAAGAAAGCAATTAGGAAAAGATTGTTCTGATGCCTCACTTCAGAAAGAGACAAATCACGTTTTGCATGTTTCGAGTTCATATGAGTAACAAAAAAAGACAGGCTTATGCCAAGGCTCAAGCTTTAAAAAACAAAACACAAAAAGCCCACTTCCCACCACCAGTACCAAAAGCTCCCTCTCCCCCATTTTATTATTTGCTTTTTCAGCATTGTACTACTACGATACCAGACAATATTACCTTGCACTAATCTCACCAAAAAAAAGAAAAAAACAACAACAGATCCAGCTTTGTCTTATTACAGAACACAGTCCTTTAGTTGCAAGGAAGTTTCACATTACTGTGAGTTATCGTTTAAGCTCTAGGTTTGCATCAGACTTTATCGGTTCGCATAAGATTTTATCGTGAAAATAACATGACGGTGGATCAACTGTGAAGTCATAAGCCTACGATCAGCTTTTAAATCTCCCAAGTCTTTAATTTTGCACGTTAAATTTCCTGTCTTCAGTAGACACTCAAGACGCGTCATTCTTGAGCTTTAAATGGATACATCTAGTCCTACGTGCACAAGATTGCACTCTTTAGTGCTACAGATCTGATCCTAAAAAATCCTTATAATGAATTGTGTTTTATCAATTACACGGTATTAATCAATGCTTGGAAAGTATTTCATACCAGCAGAGATAACTAGCATTAGTATTTAATTTTGCTTACTTTTAAAATAAAGTATTTAAAGTATTCAGGATTTAAAGCCTTAACCATTTTTAAAGTATTTAAAGAATCACCTTTTGGCTTAGCAGATGTGTTATTTTTAACAAGTTTGCCACAGCTGCTATTGCCCTCCACATACCTCGCCAGGGCTTTCCAACCTTGTTACTTTCTACTCTGAGAAACAGAAAAGCAAATGATACCACGGTAAGAAACTACAGTAATCTATCATTTTAAAATCACACGCGCATGGATTCTAAACCAGAAGAGCAACTCTGTATTTCCACCCTTTTGGCACAGCCAGACACAGTTACTGCCCAGACAGGGGTAGGAGACACAAGGCATCACTCTGCGCAGTGAGTCCTCGTGGCAGCTTTTCAGCAGCAGATGTAACCTCACCGTAAGTCATACAAAAAACCATCACTCTGATACATGAACTCTAAAAAGCCTTTTTCCAGAAGCCCACGAAACACTTCCTTGATGCTTTGGAAAGGAGGAGAGCAGTGGCTCGGGGATAACTCAGGTGCAGACGCAAGAAAAGTGGAGAAGTGAAGCAGGCTGAACTAGGTTTCACCCTAGGGAGGACTCCGCTAACAGCTTGTAAAGGGGAAAAGAATAACACCTACAGACACAGTGAATTAAGGTAAGAGAAAAGCTGTTTGTCCCATTTACTGATTCCTCTCTCAAATCCAACTGAACAAGATCACTAGGTCCAAAACCAAAAGCTCCTCAGTGGGACTTCTTTATCATACTCAAGACAGGAAGTCCCTCCTTCGGGTTTTATATTTCGATTAATCTTCTTCAGATGAATAAGATTTGTGACCATAAGCAATTCATGACAACATCAGTTCTCATCTGTGGAGGTATTACTGCAATGCGAAAGTACCTCTGCATTACTAAATATCAGGAATCAGGACAGCAAAAGAATTTTATCTGAACTTGTTTTGATACAGAAAGTGTTTGGCAAGAACCAGAGTGAGCACCTGAAAGAACAATACCTCCACTATTCTACTATCACAGCTAGACGCGTTACTAGGAGTAGTATAAACAAATTCCACCTGAACACAACTTATCTTCTAGAATCTTTCCTTCTCCCCACGTGTCTTTCCAGCAAATTCATCCTCATCCATAATCCAACCATCTTTCGTAAGATTAAAGAAAATCTGGATGGGGCCCAACAGGTTCCAAACAGGGGGTGCCCTATGCCCAGCCCTGCCACTGAAGGACCTGCCTGGTGCCACCACCCCCTGGCCTCGAGGGCAACCCGCTGCCTGCCCCATCCACCACCACCCAGCTCCTCCACACACAGCCTTCCCGCACGCCGGCCACCGAGGCACTGACACCCAGTCCTACAGGGACGGCCTCCAAGCAGGTGGGGGCCCCTCACCTGCTGCTGTGGGCGTGGGGAACTGTGGCCTCCCCCGCCCCAGCGGTGGCCAGCAAGCGCAGGGCCGGGTACCTGCAGGGGGGCCACGGGCTTTGGAAAGGGCGCAAAGCGGGTGCCGGTGGCGGGCTGGAAGCCGCCTCCACATCTCACCCTTCCTACAACCCCGCTAACAGCACCCGCCACACCGCCTCAAGCAAAGCGATGGCGAAAGAAGTGCATTTTCACCCCCAGTCCGTGAAAGCAAGAGGGGCTGCACACCACGAGGCATCAGGGAGCCACTCGGGTCCCGCACGCCTCCGGCGGGGCTGAAGATGGGGCCCGCGTCCTCCTTCCCGGAGGAGAAGTCGGAGGCAGCGGAGGGCACCTGGAGCGAGCGCAGGCGGCGCCTCCCGGGCGGGGGGGAGGGAAGGTGCCGAGATCGGGAGGCGCTGGCCGGGCCACCACGGGGCCAAGGGCAAA
>NW_008824283.1:8895420-8918240 GCF_000699105.1 Pygoscelis adeliae | reverse complement strand
CGCCCGACAGCGGCCGCTGCCTGCGCGCCCCCTCCGCGACGCGGGGACCGTCCTGCCACCGCGCTGCCACCCCCCAGCTGGCCCCTGTTCTGCGCTTAAAACTTTACGGTTTTCCTTGACGCTTCTTTTTGTGTTGGTTTGTGGGTTTGTTTTTGTTTTTTTTTTTTACTGGAGTATTTTTTTTTACTTGATTTTTTTTAATTTTTTCACTTAAATTCTTGTTTTGGTTTTTTTTCTTGAGTGGGGGAGCAGTTTTCTGCATTTCCCGCCCCAGGTTTCAGCAGGGCGTTTAGGTCCACAAGAAAATTATCGCCTGGAAAAAAAATAGATCTGCGGTCGCTGGAATGTATTTGACTTTTCTGGAAAGCTTTTTACCCTTCAAAATACGGTGCTGGTTAGAAAGTGCCGTGGGTTTAAAGGGGCAGGTTGAAGGCTGAGCTGGTGTGTCCCTGTGTGTCTGCTGAATAAACCTAATAGTTCGGGTTGAAATAGTGATGCTGTAAAATAGAAAGTTAGTCATGTTGGCATTAATACAAGTAAAAGTCCATTTAATCTTTGGCAATATATTGCAATCCCTCCCACTTAAATGAGGCAAGTTTAGACAGAACATCCCCTTCGTGGGGGCAGTGCCGGAGATAACTCTTCGCTCTCGGGTGAGATCTGGAGCAGGGGAAAGCGGGAGCGGTGACCCTGTGCTCCTTCACAGAAATTCTCAGTGCTTCTGCCTGGTGAAGGACCTCATCCAGTCTTACTTCAAATCTAAGAAGTCTTAGATCTGCTCTTGAGGTCCCGCCTTTTTTACTCTTACAATTTCTTAAGCATCCTCTGCTTTCTTGTGCTTTTTTTAAAAAAATATTTTCATATCCTTGTTGCAGAGAAAAATGTTTGCAAACTTGAGTGTAACTCACAGGAAAATCCAAAGGCTCTTTTAAAGAAAAAAGAAAAACTTTGTGTTTTGGGGGTCCAAATGATATGTGCTGAGCCATGTGGACATCTGCTTTTTGTTTTATGAATAATGGCGATTATTCAGATACTCAAATATTATATAACAGGCTAACTGACTCTGATACTAGAGTATTTGGAAAGTAAAGAACTCCAGACTTACATATATGAAAATGCTCAGGAAAGCTAAGAAAAATCAACTACAGGCGCCGATTCAATGTGCCATATGGGTCCATTAAAAAGACCCGTATCACGAAGGAGCCGTATCACGAAGAGCCTAAGCCTCCTCTGAAGAGGTACGGTCACGTCACGCTCAGACATGAGTGTGTGCGTGGAGTTTAAACGTAACATCTGCCTGCGTTAACAGAGGTTGTAATGAAGCCCCGTCCCAGCAGGATGAATGCGACACCCTAACTGGGCGGCGGGGCCCAGCCTGGGGAGATCGCCCCCTCCCTTCCCGCACTGGGGCCCGGCGCGGCTCACCCGGCCATCTCAACAATGAACCAAGCCTGGATGCTTGATTCTCGATCTCCTGGCGCGGGTTTCTGTACACGTCGATCTTTGTGAATATGCCTAGCGATCGTGTCTGTAGACGGTAAAACACTAGGATCGAGTAGGACTTAATCTGCTAATGAAGTATCTGATCAGCCCATGGGAAAGCCAACCCCGGCATTGCTTTAAGACCACAGGATCTGTCTCAAAAACTCAAAGTTACTAAGGAAGCTCTCCCTGCCTTAGAGGCTACAAAGCAAGCAGTTAATAGGGGTAGTCTGTTTGTGTAGGATACATGCATAGCTGAAATATTCTGTGCACTTTGGGAGCACATTTTCAGATATCGATCGGGGTTTTTTATTCAGTCGTTCCTATTCACTAAAGCAAGGATAAAGTATTTATTACTTTTACAGCACAGTTACCAAATTGTTTGCTTCCTGAAGCACTGATTTTATTCTAATGTCTGGGAAATAATTAGCCAGTTTTCAATACTTACCGTTCACAAGGTATGAAAAGCGGAGTTAAAATACATGTATTAAGCGGCTAGTTACCTTCTGCCAGACTGCTCATCTACTGCAAAATCTATGCAGCCGCAGTGCCACCTTTTGGCTAAAATGTCTTTCGTGTAAATGACATTTCTTCCCCACAGCTGCCAGGAGTTAACTATTTGCATACGCATAATTTTGAGAGACCAGCGAGACATCCGTTGCCCAGCCATACCTCTGTAGTGGTAAGAAGTATAAAAAAAAACGTGAAGCCTTACCAAGAATCGTGTACACCTTCTGTAGTTCAACTGTTGACAGGAACAGTACATGCATTAACCTGAAAACTGGAGATGCGCATGGAAACAATAAAGCATAGGACTCTGACTAAAATAGGTAATGCAGAAAGAGAAACTGAATTAATGGGGGAAGTGTCTGTTGAATTAAGTGTACAAAATAGATAGCCAGGAGTTTATTTAGCTGATACCAGTTTTGCAAGTGACATAAAAAGCAATTTGAATATAAAGCAGGAGGGCTGCTTCTTCCCTAAGGGCATAAAACTTAGTGAAATCACACTGTCGGCCACACAGTTTTTCCCTTTCCCTCTGCAAACCAGAGGAAATTGCCAGGCTGTGCGAGTCCTACAGCATCCATCCAGTAAGCGTGCTAGCAGTGGACGCAGGCATCTCGCCACCTACCAGCATTTCTTTACCTTCTTTTCAACTACCAGGATCTCGGACCCCCATCGCCAGGAGCGTAACTCCCACCTTAGGTGAAAACATTTTAGCAGCGGGGAGGTTGAGGCAGCCTTAATGAAGAGAGGGAAGGAGAATAAAAGAACAAACTTCAGCCGTGAAGAGATTTGCTCCACCTCACCTTGACGCCTTTTCTGTAGCAATAACTTGGGGGAATTTTGGAAAAACGTTGTCCCTGCTTCATCCAATATGCAAAATCAGTTGCAGTTAATAGAGTTCAGAGGCCAAGAGAGATACTGGGGGAAAAAAATTCCAGAATATGTTGTGTCACTGATTCTATTAGGTAGAACATACTCAGTGAGCATTGCTGATTGAAATTAACTGTGTTGAGCTGACTGACTGTCCAAAATAGCGCTGTTCAGAAACATCTTCTCATTGCCTCAGCTGTCTTATTTGTTTGGCTGTTTGAATCATAAACTCACGGCATTGTTCTAACATCCACAGACTCGGGATAACATAAACAAGGGCTTGTGTATGGATACATACACACACACACACACACACATATGCACATGTATATATACATGCTCACACCATCCATACAGTTGGCGAGCTCCATAAATGAGTGCTAAACTAGCTGAAGAAATAAAACTCCCCTATACAAAGAAGCGGCAAGGCATTAAGTCCCATTGAGAGGCAGGAGAAGTTACTGAAGCCTTTTCAGGGCAATCACTGCTGTACAAAGCTGGTTTATATTTGTTATTCTTACAATACGAGAGTCCTGCTTTGGGGACCTGTGGGGAAGGAAATGGCTTTAACATTTACAGTGATGATTAACTAGTGTGTTATGTCTCTTGATCCATGCTCCCTAAGACTACATGAAAACATCCTGCTCCTCTTACCTATTCTGGAAGTCCTCCTCCTGCTCAGCCTTGTCAGCAGCTGGGGGAACAGCCTGCAGTGGCCCACCAGGAGTCAAGCGATTCAGTTTTTCGGCTTAGTTCACATTCAGCTCTGACTGAAGCTGTTATTGTTCACTTCCAGCATGAAGTCAGCTAAACTTCAAAATAACATTCAAGTTCAGTTCTGGTTCAAGAAAAGTTAAAAAAAACAGTTCAAACTGACTTTTGGTTCAGAGTCAATTTAAGTCTCCAGTACCAGCAATAGTCAGTAACTATTTTATCCTCTTAAATGATCAGCTTGTCTTGCCTTACAATAAGGAAATTCATTCCACTGAAATGTATGCTGAGTAGGCATCCTTAGAAATGTTCGGCTGCCCCAGCAGAGCAGGAAAGTTTCCTAGGAGCCTCCAAATTTCCCCCATGCTTCATTTATCTTCCATTCATTAATCTATAATTTCACCACTCATTTCAGCTGGCTTAGACCTGGGCACAGGGTTTGCAGAAAACTGCCTAAAATCAGATGCGTTACTAAAGGTCTGATTTTTTTCCCCTCCTAGCCTTTGTTAATCTTCACCATTCATGTCACAGCGTCTGTCTAGAATTTTTGTCTTGTGCAGTGAATATCTATTTATAGAAACCCTTGTTGATTGCTGGTCTTGTTCTGCTGGTTTGACAATCTGATCAATTAGGAAGCATCAAAACATTATTATCGTTACCTGAGGATAATGTAAAACACAATAGGAGAGATCTGTCCCATATTTAAGCGCAGTTCTAGTTTAGTCACATTTTGTAGGACATCAAACCTGTCAGAATCCAAATGGTACCTCAAGGTGTCATTAACTTCAGCTGCAATTAGAAAGGAAATCTGTTCTTGACTATTGAAGACTTCCACATGTATCAGAAATGAATCGTTAGGAGCAGCATTTATAATGAGTGATTAGAAAAATGGAACTGTCTAGTGGTCAGTGCAGAGGACTAACGAAACAGAGCTGCTGACTGAACTGATGGAAACACACCCCTGAGCTCCTCCCGCATGCATCGCGCGACTGAATCAATAATACAGGAAAGCTCTTCGAGATCCATTAACAAGAGAGGCTAGACAAAGTGAAAGGAAAGTGGGATCTTCTCGTGGAGCTGTGGCATTACGTACCCGTGAATTTACTCATATCGGGAGCAAATTTTGGCAATTATACATGAATTATGTTTGCTCCTTTCAAATTAAATAAGTTTCAGGGGATAAGCCACTGTTTTGTTTGCTTGTAAGTTTATTTTCTTGGTGGAATAAGAAATATAAGATCGTTTCCACAGTGAAGGATTATTAGTACTATTAATAATTTCTAATTAGATTATTAGTATTTTAAGATTTCTGGGGCAAATTATGCCAGGGAATTTTAAGCACCACTCCTCAGTAGTGAAAAAAAAAAGTAGGAAAAAGAATTTTAGTTCAATGTGCATGGTTACCTGCCTGCATGTAATCACATTTTACAGGGAAAGAATTTTGAAAAAGATTGTCCAAAATCGGAAAGGATTGTTCAATAAACAATGAACTATGAATTTTCCCCTGCGTGTTAAGAGTCCAAACATGAGCAGACTCTCAAATAACAAACAGGCATGTCACATAATTAAAACTGTCTAGTATAAGAGCATCGCTTGTCAAGATTAATTTTCAATCTGAAAAAACCACAAGTAATAAACTTGCTACTCACCACTGAATAAAAATTAGCCATTTAGGGTATTTGTTAAATACATTTACATTTCAAGTGTAGTTTTAAGAAAATTTTAAAACAAGTCTGGAAGAATGACATAAAACACAATTATTCTTGGTTATGCTCTGTAAGTGAGGTTATTGCCTTGGCTTTGGCTAATTACAAAGTGATCATAAAGTGCGTGATGAAATGAAGCGGTTCCAAGGCAGTCCTACGTAGATCGTTGTAAACACACAGCTATGCAACAGATTTGAGCTAGCTGGAATAAAAACGTAAAATATTGCTCTGGACTCCTTTGGTAATGGCTGTCAACTTTGCTCTGCTGTGGTGGTGATATGAGTTACATTTGGTTTAGTAGCCAGCAGAGAGCCAGGCCTTTGCATCACAGAAGCACCGTCGCAATTTACACTTCTGCTGGCGGCATCAGCTCAGAGCAACGAGAAATGAGGCTGAGCAGATCCCAAAGCACACTGGACCAAAACCAGAATTCTCCGCGGAGCAGTATAGCAGTAAAATAATAGATTTATTACCCAAGTGAAAGAGCAGACATCGCTGCACACACCTGCGTTTCAGCCAGAACTCCTTCCTCCAGCTGAGCCTATGCAATCAGGGAAACCACTAACTCCTCCAGGTCCTTAGTTCAGATCCAGTTTAGGCTGACTGTGACTGAAATGCATCCTCCCTGACAGCTGGACAGTGGGCAGGCACGTCCCGAAAATGCTCTTCCTCGCTCACTCGGGACTCGCGGGCACGGAGCACTCCCTTTTTAGTGAGACAATGAAATGCCTCCAGCCTGACGGTCTGTTTTCAGTTTCCCCGCATCTCTTCCACCTCATCCCTCCTTGCCTTTCTGCAGAGCCTACTATTGCAACACCGTCTCTCTGAAAGGACTGGAGAAGCACATCCTCTCCCTTTTCTTCCCTTTTAACGGACACTGAAAAAGTCCTTCCGAATCCCATCTGTGTTGTTACCACACCTTAGGCAGCCTCAAGCGGCTCCGCAACGTGAGGAAGCAGACGGGAGTTTCGGATTGGAAAGGGAAGTGGCTCCAGCGGGGCTCTGCTAGGAAAGCTGCTGCCCTTCCTTAGTGCTCTGGCATGCCCCATTCCTGTCTAACGGGTGAGCAGACACACAGCCCTTCCCCGCTCCCCCTTTCTTATTTTTCTGTCCCTGCAGGATGAAGCTCCTTGAGAGAAGCCCTCAGCAACTAAAGGAGAAACCGGGCTAGGAGGAGACAGGCAAAATGAGGAAGGGAAGGGAAGGAAATGGTTTTGTGCGTGCACACACGAGTGTGTTTCATCTCTGTCTTGGGTAGGAAAGAGGGAGTCAAGAAGAAGTAGGAGAGGAAGTCAGCTGATGAATAGCTCCAGGCAAAAAAGAGAACACCTGGCAGGGTTGCTCCGTACAGCAGCGTACATTTAAAAATAATTTTTAAAACTAACACATTGGGATAGGGGTATCTGTCCCCAGAGCAACCAACAATGGAAAAACAAGTAACAATAATTTTCCATTCCAATGACAGGTGCTATAATTAGATAATAATGTTAGAGATTTAGTCCACTTTGAGGTGAAACGGGAGAGTCATGCATGCTGCCTGACAGCTAAAGAAAACAAAAATCACTCTGTTAATTCATTTATAGGGACTATTTCTGTGGTCAAACAGACATTTCTTTAGCAGTGAAAATTCAGCAACTCCAAAGAATTATCGCTGAACTAAGGAGAGAGCTTCAAGCTGAGCTCTCAAAAATCCTGTTACACTAAGGGCCGGACAGCTAGCCCCTGCTCCCATCCTTGATGACCTGGACAACGGGCATGGACTGCAAACTCTGCTCCAAGCCAAGGAGTCAAAGCTGGCAAAGGGCAAGCACATCGGCCAGTGTGAGAAAACCTGTAATGCCACTGCTTGTAACACATCTGTTTCATGGCACAAGAGGATAAGTTTGTCTTAGAAAAACACTGCGTTCATTCATAAGAGGACGAACGCCACTGGAAAAGGAATACAAAACTTATGCAGTACATGACTGGAGTGCACTTTTGTTTAAAAAAAGCTCAATTCTAACTCTTCATTCAGGCACCCGTTTGATTCAGCATTGCATTACAGTCTGAAAAATAAAAATGCAAAGAATCTAAATATTGTCCTCTGTCTAGGATGAGAGGAAATGGCCTCAAGTTGCGCCAGGGGAGGTTTAGATGGGATATTAGGAAAAATTTCTTCACCGAAAGGGTCATCAAGCATTGGACCAGGCTGCCCAGGGTTGTGGTTGAGTCACCATCCCTGGAGGTATTTAAAAGACATGTAGATGTGACGCTTAGGGACATGGTTTAGTGGTGGACTTGGCAGTGCTAGGTTTTTTATTTTGATCTTACGGGTCTTTTCCAACCTAAATGATTCTATGATTCTATGGTTGTCTATGTTCCTATGGTCTGGGGTACAAACTGAGATTTAGATGTGCAATCGATGCAGGCATGTGACCAGGGAAAATATTTTAGATCCCGCATAGGCATCCCCAAACTGATTTCATTAAATAAAAAAAAAACCAACAGAATTTCAGATGCAGCCCTATTTTTCGTGTTTTGCAATGGTAGCTAGCGGAGGTTCCTTTCACCGCTTCTGAGTCTTTTGGATCATTATCCAGAGATGTAAAATTTTCCATCTGCAATACAGAGAGAGCATAAACAAAAAGTTTTGGAACCCATTCTGGGAATAGATCCTTTAAGCTAAGTACTGAGGACTTGTACCTACCCTGGTAGTTCTTATTATGTTATCCCATTAACTCTGTATTTTTCTTTTCCAATTCTATTTCTGCACTCAAAATTACTAAAATCTGTCTGAAAAGAAGACAATAGTAACTGAACAGACTGTTGGATCTGCCCAGTAGAAATGGAAATGCATGTTTTAATATGGCAAGTGGATTCAATTTGTGAGTACGGTTCATTATCATTCACAGCAGAGTCAAGTCCATCTTGAGAGGAGCACAAGAGGCTCCACAGTATCAGATTCAAATGTTGTTGTGCAGCTCTCTGACATTGTGGGATTTATAAACCAATTGCTCGGGGTTTTTTTTCCTTCTGCAGAGAGGTGTGCCGGGATCCAGGCAACGCCTGTGTGACAGATCCCTGAGGCATCTGCCTGCAAGTGGCACAAACAGCAACAAGTCGTTGCATCTGTCCTACTCCTACAGGGCTTGTGTAGGTGGTTCCTAGCCTCAAAGCGCACACGTAGCATCAGCAATGAGGCCAAAGATCTGCACCACTACACCTTCCCAGGTGCTTGCGCTGCCGCACAAACCTCTGCTCACATGGTGACTTGTTTGATTCTTGAAGTGGGCACATGTAAAGATTAGATCTGTGGTAAGTTTTACATATGAATGCCCTATGGATATTTTCACCACTTGACTTGGGAGCCGAACCTTCCAATAAAGTTAACAGAGAGCTGCAGGCACCTCCAGAGGGCAATCCAGAGCATATAATTAGATGGCAGCTGAGCTCCTGTTTTGGGAGTGCTGGATTTTTCTCTGAAGGCGCTCATCTGTCTCTCCACTGACTCCTTAGCAAGACTAGAGGGATGACAGTGAGTGCCCTTCCTGGGTTACATGCCCATTTCAAGCCCTTATGGGCAGTAGGGGCAGCAGGGCAGCAGGCTGCCAGGAATCCCCAGCTCCTATGCACAGTAGCATCCTGTGCCATAAGTTTTTCCATCATTAGCCTAGAGCCCTAGATGCCTGACGTTAGGCTGTGCAAACACGCCCTTTGCATCCTTGCCTCTCCTTGGTCAACTCAGCTCAGCTGGAAAGAGAAATCAGCACATCTGCCATCAAAAATGTAACAGTGGGGGGCGACAGTTTTTGATCAGCTCAGAGCTACATACACAGTTTAGTTTGGACATTAAGGAAATTTCTGATTTAGAGCAAACTGTCTTATACGCGAAAACTAAGTTGGTGGCATAGCATTATCCAAGTGTGTATTTCACCTGGGCAACCAAGCTGATGACTATATTTTTTTGCAAAACTCTGCACGGACTTTTTGCAAATTGCAAATGGTCAACATCCCATTGATGAAGCTCATCATGTAATTTGCAGTCACTTCTTTTGCATGTTCAGAAAAATCCTGAACAATTATGAAGAGCACCAGGACATTTTAACTAAAGATCAGTTGTAATATTCTGTCCCTTTCCTACAAGTTTCCTTCAGAAGAGAGGCAAAAGCAATTAAAAAAAAAGTTCTTGCTGTAATACAGGGACTAGAAAGACAAAACAGAAAACACAGAGGGAGGAATGCTTATAAAAAATAAAATTTTGCTACTGCCATTGTGTGCTATATTTTTATTTCCGTAAGGAGGGACATAGTCGAGCATAAGGCTAAACCTTATACTTGATCACCTTATTCAAGGTGATAAAAACCTGTTGGCTTTTGTAGTTAAGAGACACAAAAGAGTAACCCAGTCTAAACACTGTCACTAGCCCCCTTGGGCACCAAAGCACAAGTAACCAAGTATGGTAACCAAGATGAATAGGCTGGATGTAGGATTTGGTCTAGACCTGGGACTGGCGCCTCCAGAACTACAGTGAGATACCTGGCTCAACCACTCTGAGCACAGAGTGAGAATGGGTTGCTTCAAATACCACGTAAATTGGAGGCAGAGCTGAGCTTTATCGTTCTAAGGACAAGGCAGGAAGATCTACTCCTTGCCCTTCCCTTAACTCCTCCTGTCCCTTGCATTTACGAGTATGCATGGGAAGGGAAAATTCTTTCCCCTTCTTCCAATCTCTTCGATGTATTTGCAAAATACCCACAAGTAGCTTTGCAGTGGTTATGTTCCAGGCTGTTCTCCTCTCACTATTTTTCATATCCATATCAAAGTGGCTTCTGTTTATTTGCAAACAGAATACAGAACTAAAACCCATGGAGGAGGACAGGAACTCTTTGGTTGGGATCAAATTTTTTACTAAACATATGGTGCATGTCTCTTTGCAGATGAAAACATGCTAAATAAGAGGAATGAACTTCAGTTTCTATTTAGAGAAATGTTCTCCCTTATTCTCTCCTGTCTTTGCTTTGTTTTGAAGCTTCCTCCTTGCAAGAAAAGCTTTTACGAAGACAGTAATCAAATGGCTCATTGCAAAACTTGTAATGGAACAAAAAGCTGTGAAATGACTCAAAAGCATCTTTTAATAATAAAACAGCTATTATCAATATAAAACTCATGGCTGGTATAGTTATTAAACCACTATTGTGGGGGAAACATCAGTTCTCTTACTTGAAAATGTACCTGTAAAGCAGTCTAAAAATAGGAAGTGAATTCCCTGTGAACCACGTTTGGTTTGTACTTTCCCAACATACAGGCTGGAGTATTTAGTGAAACACATGTTTCTGAATTAGTGCAGAGCTTCTAGGTACCAGTGTTGACTGTTGCCTGAGTGGAAGAAAGTCATGAGCAGCATGCTCAAGGCTTAGGCCCATTTTTAGAAGTGAATTGTTGTCTAATGAACAAACTGCTTAAGCTGCAGGGGCAGAAATAGTTGCAGTCCTTTTGTGTGTCTATGCGAAACACGTATCACCTCAGAGGCATTGCACATCTAGGAGGGGTACACGCCATCCATCACCTCTGCAGTCAGATGGCTTGTTCGTATGGAGAGGACAGGGTTTACATCAGGCAAATGTCTCTAAGTCTCCCCTCTTCTCCCCTTCCTACTCACCTCATGCACCCGGTCACAGATCTGCAGCTAACACCCACCCAAAATGCAGGTGCCAACCGTTAAGGCATGCGGGTAGCATGTTTGAAGGTGCAGTGTCTTTAAAACATAGTTCAAACCCTAAGCAAACAGCTCGGTGCAGCTGTGCCTCTCCGCGATGAGCTGCTGTAATAAAGCACGAAAGCTGCTAACGTGATCAGCAGCCACACTGTACAGGCCGTGCTCGGACCAGGGCTGCCGGATCCAGCGCTACAGGGAGAGTTACATTTATATTCTTGCAGCACTTGTACTCAGAGACCATCTAGTCAAGATCACAAGACAGGAATGGTTTAGCCTTGACATCACTGGCAATTCTAAAATTGAAAAGGGTTTGTTGTTTTTCTCCCTCCCTTAGAGAATTATTCCCAATATTTTTAAGGAACTGTCATTTCCTGTAAAATAATGTTTATGGTGGCAGGCTCTCAGTCTTTCTGGTGGTTTTTTTTTTTCACAGGGTTATTATTTATTGTAACTGTTCTTTGTTCTCTGTTTTTTTCTGACTTTCAGCAGGGCTGCCCCATGCCTTTCAAAACTGCAGAGATTTTACAGTAGAGTGGCTCAGAGTCATTTCAATCTATTTAAATGAATGCTGAAAATGCCATCAAACTTTGGTGTCCATTTTAAAGAGATTGTAAGATGAACATCAAAGGAAGAGGATGTCCATATTATGCCCCCTTTCCACGCCCTCATCTTCCCCTCCAAAAGCACTGAGCATTAAAGCAGCTCCATGCCATGGACATGTTCGTTTCAATCAACACAGTCTGTGAAACCATGCTAGCTGCCTTTCAGTTCGCTGCTTTTCCTTAGATCTTCCCATAGATACCCCACACCCTGATCACCATTAGGTCCATAGAGATGGGAAGTGTTCAAGCCACAGACATTCACAATGAAAAAAAAAAAGGAAGATGCTGAGGACATTGGCATGACATAATAGATTTTTATTACCAGGTGGCTTAGTTCCACCTCTACCTCATGTCTTCTAGATGAAGCTGCTGCCCAGTTGTAAACGTAAGACAATCATACAATATCAGAATTTAGACCTAGATCTAAATTTCCTTGAAGGAACTTATATCAGTATGCCAGGCTAATCCTGACCAGAAACCAGCAGCCTACATGAACGTGCTTCTGAGAATAAGGAGCTGCCTCAGCATTTTCAAATCTCCTAGGCTGCAAAAGCAGCAAGAGGAAATTATTTGACTTGTTCACGCTCCTCATTAGTAATGCACTTTCCAATGGCTGCAGAAAACTGTAAGAATTGCTTATGGTGGCAAAACATCTGCAATTTGGTAATGCAGTTTGTGGTCACCAAAAGGAAATCCCATGACAACAATGACTTCAGGGAACAGGTTATGGCTCAAAGAGATGAAAGAAAGGCATGAAAGACTCAAGTTCTGTGCTTGCCCCAGGAGATAAAACATTCACCAAAAGCGTATTGTGACCAGCGACCTACTGGGGCCAAGATACCAAGTGCATTGGGTCATGAAAGGTGCTGACAGCATCTCCCCAGAATGTGGAGTTAGGTGGAATATAGGCATAATATTCTGCTAAGCTTTTACTAGGAAACGTGGAGACAGCAGGCAGTGTTCTCCCACATCCCCTCTGCTCTCTCTCACAGACACTTCCTTTGTCTGTACCAGCTGGGTTATTAACAGAATATTGTTTTTCATTCCACTTCTCCTCCCTTTGGGCTTTCTATACTCCTGGTCACAGAGAAGAAGGTAAATAAAGCTTTTTAATTATATAGTCTGTCAGAATTTTTCCATACTCACCCAATTTATTAGATTTTTTTTGTACTTCAAATTTATTTTTAACCCCCTTCCCTTACACTTAGCATTTTTCAGTTTGTATCTGAATGTACCGATAGAAAAGAGCACGACCTTTTCCCTGCAGAAACCCAGAAACAATTCTTGCAAGACACATTTTACGAGAATGTCCATTTTTTCCTTTGTGTAGAAGAACTGATATTTCTATAGACCTGAGAAGTGGTCCAGAAGAGGAAGATATTTAGCATTACCTTCCAGCTGTGCAAAATATTGTAGTTTTCACATCAGAGAACCAAACGCTTAGGTTCCTTGTCGGATGACTTTCACAGAAGTAGAAAATATATTTCTTACTTTCCAAGTGGACTTAAAATGTCACTAAGTTTAAACAGTTGATACTCCACAGACCAAGCTCTGACTACAGAGGGAAAATATAACTTGGTATATTAGCTTCCAGACTAGCATTACTGTAGCTTTTTGAGCTAAGTTGAATTGGTGCTGAAATGTGTATCGCTATGAGTCTAGAAAAACAGCTATTCTAGCCTTGGGGCATTTTAAACACAGGGCGTGGAGTCAACTGACATAAATGAGTACAAAGACAGTTTCTGTGCTAACTAAGAAATGAATTCCTTATTTGTAAGCATAATGGCTCTGATACAGGGAAGATCAAATAGTAGCTCTTTTCTAGATGTATGTGCATGCATATTTTCATTCATACCATCCAGTTTTGGATTGCTCCCTCTGTGCTTACCATTCTCTGAAACTACCTCTTCTCCTTGGACCTAGTATCCTGCCAGAGACTCATCCCTGGCTGTTCCACCCTTACCCATGGAGACCTGGGATCCTGGCTTCCCTCTTCAGGCATATACACAGGAAACCCTGGGCTACTACACTTGTAAATTCACTTTCCTGAGCCCTTTCGCAAGCAAATAGAGGAGAGAAATAATTACCAAATGGAGATAGCCAGAGGTTTACTGTCATCAACTCACACAGACAACCTGGCCACTGAGGGAAGAATAACATTTTCTGTGCTAGCAAAGTCTTGGAGAATGAGAAATGTAACATATTTTCCAGCAGCGTGAAAGAACAGCTTTTCTCTTTTCGAGAAGAATATGTAACCTTCTTGTAAAACCCTGAGAATATATGTATTCTATTGAAATATCTATTTCTCCTGTATGTATATACGTATATGGTAATAGTCTGAGAAAGTGATGATCTCTCCAGAGATTTTTAAGTTCACCTAATGAAATGAGAGATTACTGCTGCCAGCAGTGAGCAGGCCAACTCTATTATGACTGCATTCAGATTCAGACTATTTTGTGGTGCCTTCCTCCCTCTCCTCTTCCCTCCCTCCCTCCATTCTCCAGGAGAGGTAGTTCAGGTACAGAGCCAAGGGCACTTCCCCGCCCCAGAAGCTCACTTTCAAAGTCCAGCTCATAGACAGATCCTGCTCCTACCTTCCTGCCAGCATTCGTGCCTGTACCAAACAAAATACTGCTTTTGGCTAAAAGCAGGAGGCAATGGAGGCTGAAAGTACCAGCCTCCCCCCTTCCCACTTCCCCGGTGTGCCTGTCCGTGCGCACCACTCCCCAAAACCGCAGAGCGGCAGAGCAGAAGCAGGTACGGGGACTGCAATTGCTTTTTTTTAATGACTTGTGAGTCTGCTTTGGTCTCCCTGTCCAGAGCTGCCTGGAGGAGTTGCCTCACCATGATCTGAATCCCATTTCAGCCTGTTGTTATGAGCAAGTGGTCCCTACGTGACCCGCTCCCTGTCCCGCGCCAGCCTGGAGCCGGCAATCCCTCTGTAGTGGATGTGTGGGAGCTCCGTCCTCAGCCTCAGCCCTGCTGCACCTTTCAAAGCCTTTGTAGAAAGGAGCTAAGAGACAGATGACTGCAGACTGCTTGTGCCGGTGTTCAAAAGCCTGCACTTGGATAAGGAAAAGGATCTGTGAGATCAGGGACGCTTTGCTCAAGTCAAAATGAACCCATTAGATACAGTTCATATATTGCCAAATTTAACAAAACATACGCAAGGGATGTGCACTTGGCTTCCTGACCCTCTGTAGAGGCCTTCATTGCACTGCTGCTGGCATTACCAGCCCTAGCCAGGATGCCTGTGCTCCCACAAGGCAGTTTCCTACCCACAACTCCTGTGGAAAATGGGGCTCAGTGGAGCGGCCGGAGGGGACCGGGTAGAAATGGTGGGGAGCCTGAGCACTCACCGCATGCTTTCCCAGAAGGTGCGATACAGCAGCTATGGACTCACCTGCAAGGATCTTTCTGGCATTGACAATAGCGGGAGAGCAGAAACCAGCGTAGCCGTGATTGGAAGGAGCAGGGCCATAGCTACCGATAAAACAGGACAAATGCCCAGGTATTGCCTCAAATGTCACATGGTTGACACCAGTGATCCTAGTTCAGGGACAAGCCTGAAACTACTGACAGTGGCACAGAAGAAATCTCTTCAAGATGAAAAACCTACCCTTCTTCTTTAAACCTCCCTGTCTTCTCCGAGGGCCCAGGTATCTGCCATAAACACCACAGGCAGGCAGCACTGCTGCCATTGAGCACATTATTAACTAGGTAATTGTTGTGTCCGTTGGAGCAGAGCATAGAGAATTCACTGAATTTTTGGCTTTAGCCCCAGTCTTTTGGTGGAGGAGGAGAATGGCGGTGAATAAAACTATCTTGGAAACCAACTGGCTCGATAAGAAGAGCCTTGTAGGAGGCAGAGAGGAGCTCATGCTCAGTGCTTGATTCTCCCCCTCCGCTGAATACTTTGACTGCACAGTCCTCACTGCGTGGTCAGGAATGAAATGCCTTTGCTGTCAGGCAGCTTGAGGGCCATCCAGCTTGTAGTCTGGCATTCCCAGGGTAAGAAGGCTGCAAGAGACCTTCTGCTACTTGAGTCCATTTTTAGAACAGAGGCACTGCTCCCCGTCAGCATCACTGGGACGTCTTTGGACTGTCAGTAGGCAAGGAGATAAAATAGACTAACACCTTGCTGCCGTGACACACATTAATTTTCGTGGTGTGCAAAAGTTCTTAATTTGAGGAATACTGAAAATGAATATGTCAATTCCTTTGTGCTGAATCCTCATCTGAAAGCAGATTTTAAAAATAAATCAGCCACACTGGGGACTCAGCTGTCATAATTTGCTATTTTGTAAAAAACATGCACACAGAAACAACTTTGAGACTGTTACTCTCCTTTTTGTGTTTTTTATATCCTCAAGTGAACAATAAAACCCAAACAACAGGTAAATTTTTAGAACAAAAAAAAAAAGAAAAAAAGGAAGCTGGCCTCATGTCTCATTGTTCCAAGATCCATCATCTGGATCTTTTCAGAGGAAATGCTATAAATTGCATATGTGACTATGTAAGCATGCTATCAGTGCCCATTGAAAACTGAGTCCTAAAGAGAAGAATGCGTTTATTTCATGCCCCACTTTGCTGTGAATGTATAATATGTTCTTCATTTTTTTTTCTTCATTATTATCAAATCCACTAGGGTTAATCCTTAGGCAGTAAGGTGAAAGCCAGAAATGAGAAAGGCAAGAGTAGGAAGAAATCCTAAAGGACCAAACTGAGTGGGTGTTAGCTGGGCAATACCCCTGCCTGGCGGCTCCTAAAAAAACCCCTAGCTCTTTGCAACGGTGGAAGTTTAGCATGAAGGATGTTCTCACACCATAGAGATGCTGGATTAAGGAAGAAGCTGTGGAGTCTGACTGGCCTGTCAAAACTGGTAGCTAGAAAGGAGATAAACAGAAATAGAGAGAGGCAAGAAAAGGATATTCATCTCTCCTCGGGGTTGTTCTGTGCAGTTTTTAGCCAGCATTGAATAAATAATTCTCAGAAAGAGGTCTTCTGGGCACTCCAGTGCCTAGTTCTCAGTGGTCCTTCTAGGCAAAGATTTGGCAGATGCTTACCTTGGGGGATCTGTCATCTTAATGTGTGTGGAGACACCCGGGGTACATCTGGGGCATCTATCATAGTCCTATTGCTATAGCACTACATGATTTTGTGCAAAGAATATCTAAGTAGGGAAATCTGTCTTCACTAAGCTGCACAGGGGTATAACAAAATAATACTTAAGGCCTGCACGATGCAGTCACTGTAACAATCTGTGATCATATTTGGCTGTTCTCACATCTTATCTTAAAAATTAGAAGCTTTCCTGTATCTGCTCTTAGGATACAGACAGTCTGACACGATTGTGTCTAAGGAGCCGTATGCTGGGAAAAATAAGCACTCTTTCAACAAGTTGTAGCAGTCTCCAGCTATCCCAGTTATCAGACTAAATCAATATGAATTAAGGACTGCCATCCCACTTCAGTCCATGCAGAAGCACACGCTAACTGAGTCCTTGCAGGATGGCTTTGGTGCTATGTTGTTGAAGCGTATATCATACTTAGAGCACTCTGCATCCTGAAGTTCCCCAATTCCAGTTTCTCTTTTGAACTCACACGTTGCAACTGAAACCAACAAAAAACTCTATTAAACATTGCCCTTACCTAATTGAATATATTAGTTGTATATAGCAATTACGCTCTCCTTTTTACAGTATAGTAAAGCACTTATGGTATAATAAAATCTACCACACAGTGCTCAACAGCCCAGCGTGTTGAGCAATTTGTTTTTAGTGCCTCGTGTAGGTTAGGAATTGATTTTAATTGCCTGGCATAAATCACACAGTCCTACTGTAGAGACCCTTATTATTTCACAGACAGGGCTGGTTTTAATCCTATATATTCATGGGGAATAAGAGAGAAGCAGAATGAAAAGAAAATCACCTTCTGAATATTTACTTCGAGGAAGAGAGATTTGTTCTGAATTCAATGAAAATTTAACAAATGCCGTGCACATTAGTCAGTATAATTGTCATAAGCACAGTAATAAAGAAAACTTTGTACATCGCCACTAAACCTCAGGCACTGCAACTGTGTAAAGAAGTAAACCTTGACAAACTATGTGAGACTTACAGCAAAGAGAATTTGCAGTACAGATAGAAATTTCTTCTGCTTACACATCCGTCCTGCACTCTCTGCCTATCACAGCCAGAAATAATATCTCCATGTATTTTGCATGTATGTTTGGATTTACAAAGCATGCGAGAGGGAAGCATTCTTTCATGAAGTTTGGCTCCTTTTTGTCGATTTTCTGTGCCAATGCAGTTTAGCCATTTGTCTTAGTGGTAACTTAAATAAAGCAAAAACTAAACCTAAAATCAACCCAAAACATCCTGTGTTTTAAAAAAAAAAAAAGCACGCAAAGTTGAAAATTTATTTGCAGTTATTGCCCTAGTTACTAAGCTTGCTTTATCAAATTCTGACCTCCGGAAAAATATGCAGCTTTTTAAAGAGTGAAATTGAAGTGGAAATGGTCTGCACATGATTGTGAGCCACCATCCATTTAGTACATTGATGGTGACATCATTTTTTGTCTATACTACACAATAGTTCCTGGGGGAATGTGAAGATTACAGGAAAGAGATGTGCACCTCATGTCTTCGAACACCTAGATCCCAAATTCAGGTCCACTCAATATTGATTTGCCTTTTTGTACAAATATCAGTCCTGACACTTAATGTCTGCAGGAGTAAACTAAGTCCCCTCGGCATTGCAGCGTTCTGATGTATCATTACCCTTTGCATGAGGAAGAAGCAGAAGATGAGCACTCAGATACCACAGAAACGAGTTCAACGTAAGAGTCAAAAGCAACATTTAGGGTGATAGAAATAGATATCTTATGTTTGATGTAGTTATCATACTTTATAACTTCAAAGCTCTACTTAAAGGCTCAAAGCCTTCTCTTATATAAACAGAAGAAACATTCGGTTAAAAAACCTGAAATAATTTGCAGAGGAAACTGGAAAATCATTTACATGTAATTAATCCCACAAATTTACCGCTTCTCAAAATGTTTAATTATTGCTCTCAGCATTTTTTAAGACCTTTTATTTTCATTATTCAACTATCAACTGCACATTTATCAAGTCTGGAAAGGCTGGGTCATCATTTTTAAAACCACATTATGCAAGGGAAAGTTAACCACCACATGCAAACTGGCTTTTAAAGTTCACGGTGCTGTTATGAAGGTCATGGTGATACTTAGTGAAAATTGAATCATGCAGAAGTAGATACAAAAAACCATATTGTCTTCCTTCAATAAGGAGCTTTTAATGCTGTGCCAGTTTATTTACCATCAAACCCTGCAAAGTCAGCAAGCTAATAAAGAATTTAGGATTTATGGGCCCTTTAATTTAGCATAGAAAAAACAGTTAGAAAGTGACAGACTAATAGGCCAATTATCTGAGGAATATTTTGTTTATTTGGCAGAAATTACAAGGAGATGCATAATAAAAATACCTTCAGTAACCAATTTATTCCTACATTAAAATAAACTCATTCACGACTACTGTGCTACAGAAAGTACCATTAAAATGTTCAAAGTTCTTCCCTGATGCCAAACAAAAACGCTTAACCAGGGCAATATACAATATTAATATTGTTTTATGGTCAATTTATGTCTAGACACAAGCAATAAGAAGTGGAAGGATACTACAGAAATTACAGCTTTTATACAGGAAACAGGAACAAAGCCCCAAAGGATTGTATCTGCATTTGTCTTATTCCAGATTTAGAAATTATTATTTTTCCCTATTAGGCATGGGTCTAAAATATTAGCTGTTTTCTTTGCATGAATGAACTCTGGAGAGGGAATAGTCTGACAGGTTTTTTTATTAAAAAATACTTGAATAAAATTTTGCCTTTTTTATTTAGCTAACATAACCTAATTGTACCGTACTTCACACTGGCTAACAAACAAACTTCATGAAACTAACCGCAAGCATTCATAGATCCTGACTTAATATCACAATGAAAAAGACCACAAACATCACACAATTTTGTGCTGAAGATTAAAGAAATGCAGGCCATTAAGTCTCTAAAGCAGTCAGAAAAGTGGTACCCCCATATTTTCTGATTCTACAGGCTTTGGCATGAGACATGAAAGACAGTTTAAGCCCTGTTTTTTCATTTTGGGGACTTTTTTTTAGAGCATTTATGCATTAATAATCATAGGAAAGCATTATAGTTCCAGTATGAAAGAAAATAATAAAATTCCAATATATATTTCACATATAATTAATCCAATACATTAACTCCTCTGGGCATTGACTTTACTAAAAATAATATAGATAAGGAGGTAGTAACTGCACAATTGCCTAGTAGGTCATGGGAAAAATGTTATTAGAAAACAATACTTTATTCTCAGGATTTTCTGACATGACTAGTGACTGAATGCCCTAATTTGGGTCATTTATCACTATTTAGGCATAAGGGTTTTCATTGTTAGAAAATGTGCTATTCATTTTCTAAAACCAAGAATCTTCAAGATAGAAGAAGCTGGACACCGGGAAATTAAGACACATGCATCACTTTTAAAGTTCTTGGCTGAAATTTTAGTTTGAGTTGAGAAAAGAAAGAAAAAGCATAAACTAATTCCAATGGCCACTGTGTAACCTTTGGACTTCCTTAGACCTAGCGTGTTCCCATGTACAAGCTCCCAGGAAACCAAGATATTTTGTTCTTAGCAGATTACAATGAATTCTTATTAAAAAGTTACTTGTTTTCCTCCAAGAACTCAAATTTTGGATCAGTTGCTGAGATACAGTGGCCAGTGCTATCCTGTCCAATTTGTGCTCCTAGCTTGAGACTCTTAGTCTCAAGAATAGTGTTTGCTTAAAGGAAGTATAAATCAAAATAACATACAAGCTTAAAGAAAATATTAATACTAAATTTGTCTGATTTTTACAGTGGAATTTTCCACTTACCAAAGAAAATGCCAGCAGACAGGGAACTACACAGTGTCACAGCTTTGTTTTTTCATTTGTGGTTAATGGAGAAGGTTAAAAGAATTATTCCCGTGGTTTAAGCAAATTAATCAAACTATCCTTTTATTGAAATGTAATTGTAGGTATAATGTACAGAAGATCAGACTGCTGAAGTGATCCCACACTAAAACAGTGGTTTGATAGCTTTCTCTCCTGCTTTTATGTGTCTGCAATAAAGTCATTTTTTTATGAGGCAACAGAGACACACTTTCACTAATCTACAGGATGCTTCATAGCTGGGACAAATAATTTATGGATCTTTATTTCTCACAGTGGCAAATCTCTCACTGTCCATAGATCACAGAATCATTTAGATTGGAAGGAACTTGTTGAGATCATCTAGTCCAACCCTCAGGACCAGGACCAAATCTGACATAGATTATCAGGTCAGACATTAATACTAGATCAGCCATCCACTGCAACAGGGTGGCGAGGAAGGTAGGAGTTTTTTAAAAAATGTAAGGCAATGATTTTATGTTTTCAGGCTGAATCTAATGTACAATGCTAACACAATAATAGGTATTATTCATTTGGAGATACAAAGCATAAAACAAAAGAGATTTCACTATTACGCCATATAATGTATGCATGCTAAATAAAAAACTAAGTCCTCTCTCTTTGACCTTTATCTCTTTCCTTGTATTTGCAGGTAATTGTGCTGATTTTAAGCACGCTTCCGCTGTCTGTGACCTGGCTCTTCGGTACGCCAGCTCTCCCTCATGCAGCAATCCCATTTATCTCGTATGGCTCACAGTAGCCCGTTTCCACTTGCTGGAGTGGCAGAGAGGGTACAGCAAGGAAATGTATGGGCCAGGACGTAGGCATAGAAATGAAAGCAATTTTCTTGAGAACCTATAGAAATGCAACGGAATGAGATGGGAAAATTGCTCAATTTATGCAGAACCCTCCGGCTGTTATACTAACAGTTGTCCATTGTGTCTTTCGGTACAGCTATTGTCTTCCTTTTCCCTTAAGCAAAACCTTTGGTTATGGTATTCCACAAACAGCTTAGGAATGTGGTGATTCACGAATACAGGTGGAATCACCAATCTTTTTTTAAAAAATCTGCAGAAGACTTAAATCTTTTACAGGGGTACTGAGTGATTTTCTAGAATAACTCTATATAGTCATCAGTGAGGGGGGGATGGAAAACAGGGCTGACATACTCAGCTTCAGTACGCCAAAACTTTCAATAAACACACTTTTCAGTAAGCTCCAGTTCTGGAAAGGAACCTCTACGTAGCACAGAACGAGTGTAGGTACTTTTACAGTGAATGACTGAAAAAATGCATTTGTGAAGTAAAGGATCTAGAAGGGGGAAACAAAGAGATAAAGAGATGCCTCTCACCAGTGCATTTTTGTATGCAAACATTTAATGAAGAGCCCATGGGCAAGTGCCTCTAATATAAAAAAGGAGACAGAAAGAAACTTTGAGTACGGAACTGTTCACTGAAATTAGTTCGTGTATATTACATGAGAGCTTTGTCAGGGACTTCAGCCTGTTTTCACAAAGTAAGTTTGCAACAATAGAAAGGCACTTAAAAGAAAATACTGTAACACAGAGCCGCTCTGAACTCTTTAATGTTTTTAAAAAATTCCTCTCTTGGTTTCAGGCAGGCAGTTCTGCTTTTGCCTGGAGATAGGTGAAAGCAGAGCTCAGTTCTGCCAAGTGCCTGCCCCTGACAAGGGAGCACAGCCCCGACTTCTTGTCACTCCTCTGTGCATCGGAGGCAGGGGAACCGCAGGACCACCACCAAATGAGAGCGGTCCTTAGCAATGCGACTACTGTCATGGCTAGAAACCAGGCAGTGTCTTGGCAAGTTTCCCCACGCTACTCCGTCTTAAGTGCCTCATATGAAAGGGGTATTTTTTTACCAGGGAAAGACCAGCTCTGTCCATGTGCCTAATGAACTCCCAATTCCTTCAAAGAGGCTGTTGACACAGCTGCCAATTAACGCCATTTGTGATGTACACAAATGACTACAAAGCCTTTACACAGGCCAAACAGCACGTGGACTTTCACTCATTACTGTCATAGGTTAAATTTAAGCTGGTGACAGGGAACAGATGTGAATGGTTCTTTAATCTTGAGCTTTTCCATCCAGTGCTGGAAGTATTTCCAGGGATTTTTTTGAAGGCTGTAGACCCAGTTTATACTGCTGAAAAAATGATCAAGGTCACCAAAGGTCTGTTTTGACAGTGTTCAAGCAAAAGCC
>NW_008824283.1:8873541-8895396 GCF_000699105.1 Pygoscelis adeliae | reverse complement strand
GAGGTATACTATTCTGCCATACAGAAGCCAAAGAAAGACTGTCAGTGTCCATGTCTCTGCACTGATCAGCCCCCCAGGATGAGAGGAGGAGAATGCCACAGAGACCTCACGAGCCTTTGTTATTGTTGTGTGAGTCATCAAGAGTCAAAGGAAAAGGAAATGGATCTTCCATCCTAATTAAATGCATGTGGAAGTGGCAGGCAGGGCTAGTTTCTTCCAGTGTTCCCACCTCAGAAGCCCCAGATCCCTCTAGGATGCTCCTGTCACCTCCCCAGCTGATCCGTGAGCACAGAGCATCTACAGCCATGTTCTCAGGATGCATTTCCATTGCTGCACCTGTGCTTCAGCCTCAAATTCCCTCCCTCTCTGGCTTAGTGTTAACCTTAATATGTGTCTGAATAGAGACATGTGAATTTCCTCTTCTGTCTTCCTTTAATTTGTGAATCCTCATATACCTATAAAAATAAACATAAGATCCATCATCTTTTACACTGAGAAAAACAATCCCATCCTGACTAATCGCCCAGTTTGTTAATGTGTGGTATTCAGTAATTGCATGCACAGGGAGGTGATCGTCTGTTGTTGTTTAAAAAATGGAGGAACGATTAATGCATACACATCACCTCCATTCCAAGTACTTGGACAACAGATATCAATGTAAAAGAGGAGAGACCTTGACCCACTGACTTCAGGTAGAGCCAGGTGTCTACTACACCCTTCCAAAGCTGTTTGCACTTCGGAACTCTGCATCTGTTAGTATCTCCCCACAATCATCTCGCCAAGCTGCTTCCATGCACATCTGTGTCTGACAGCCTTAATTCTCCAGAGTACTTGAAAAAACATACAAGATGCAGAGATACGATTAATAGGTGTTCAGTTGGTGAGGCTGATGTTTTCTTTCTTGATCAACATCAAGCATTTTCCTGGGAAAACATTTTCCTGCTGTTAGATTCTACGCACAGAAGCAGAAAAGGGAAGTAGGTGAAACCTAGTAAAAGCATACAGAAAGGTAGACTGTGCTGTTCTGTGGGTCGCGTTTCAGGTTCTTCTGCTATATTGTATGTTCACAAGAAACCTTCTGGAGTAAGACTATGAAAAAATATCACAGAAAAATCAGATCTACTAGAGAGAAACGGACCACAATTTATACCTCTTTTGCTCTATTAAAACACATTAGGGCTATTTCTGCTGTTTCCTGGCTGTTTTGAAGATGAGGCCACTCACATCAATGAATCTCTCCCTGATGCATTGATTTCATTTTACTTTCTTTTACTGGCAACCAGGTTAAAACACATATTTACACATTAATTTCTAAGATCTTTGGCTCAGGTAAACTAATCTACATCTATAGAAAAACAAGCAGCCAACAAATGGATTATAGAGCAGTTGCCAAAGGTTCAGACTTGTTGCTGAATAATTTTTCCTTTCAGTTTGGATACCAGCCCACGGTCCTGAAAATTTACACAGCAAGTATAAACAATGACCTCCACTTTGTCTATTCTATTGTAAGCACAACAGTGAAAACAACAAAATAAGTTCGCTCAAAATCAGCTTTCCATCTTGCTTAAAATCCATACATTGATTTTCACAGAATCACAAAATAATTTACGTGGGGAGGGACCTCTGGTCCAACCCCCAGCCCAAAGCAAGGCCAGCCGCAAAGTTAGACCAGGTTTCCCAGGGCTGTCTCCAGTCAAGTTCTTACTGTCTCCAAGGATGGAAATTGCACAGTCTCTGTGCAGCCTGCTCCAGTGTTTGATCACTCTCATCATAAAAAAAAAAATAATCCTACTATCTAACTGGAATTTCTGTTGTTGCAGCTTTTGTCCATTGCCTCTTGTACTTTCACCGTGTGCCTTCAACAAGAGTATGGCTTCGTCTTCCTTATAACCAGACGTTAGGTAACTGAAGGCAGCAGTAAGATCATCCCTTGGCCTTCCCTTCCTCAGGGTGAAAAACAGGTCTCTCGGCAGCATTTCCTACAACAAGCGCTCCAGCTCCCCGCCATCCTGGTGGCCCTCTGCTGAACTCACTCCAGTAAGTTAATGGCTTTTTGCTACCATCTGTGCCTACTGTATCTTGGTACCTTTCATAAATACTTACTGTGATCTAATGGGATGAAAATGGATTTATGTTTAAATCTGTGGGTGAATCTGGTACTAATAACAAATGAATGATCACCAGTAGCAGCCAGCTATTTTGCAAACAGAATCTTAGTTCAGTTCTTTCCTATATATGCCAGTACACCATAGCACATCCAGTCCAGGATGTGTCTTGAGAAGGCTAGATACACGTCAAGTTCTTTGGCAATGAGCTATATAAAGTGAGCCAGTGTACGAGAAGTCAACTTTGTAGGTTAAAGGCTAGGTGAAATTATCATCTTATTATTAAATGATGGATTTTAACAAGCAGCTGGCCCTCATTACATCACGTATCACAAAAAATATGATGTCCCAATGAGAAATACAGCAAAACGAAAACCCAGACCTCTCAGAAACAGCAAGTAAGAAGCTAGAGCTGGTGTTGCAGGGAGGAACACAGATGCATTTCGATCCTGCAAATGCCTACCAGTTCTTGCCAGGTATGACTATTCTGTAACATTTGTCAATAAATTAAAGACCAAATTAAAGACTCATTTAAAACTGTGTGTGAAACAGTTCTTCACTCGTAGTGGAATGGCCTATTAATACACCCCATACAAATTCTATTATTCATATTCCCACAGATAACACAACATATGCAATTGGGCTAATAAAATATAGACATAATTTTCTAACATGGTCTGGCAATAATAAAGCATTATAGTGTGAACAATGGATCAGTGTTAAGGCGATTGCAACTCTCTGTTGCACTTCAGTTCTCTTTTGCCAGCTATGGTATAGCAGTGACTAAACAGAAAGCAATTCCCGTATATTAGGCACTTTGAGACCAGCTGTTGGAGCCAAATGGTGCAGTTAACCAAGGGATAGCATGCAAAAACAAAGGCATTTTTCATAATCTCATTGCTATGAATCAAATTTTGCCCTGAGGACTACACTAAATTTTGTTTATTTGCTTTTTGGGTGTGTTTAGTAATATTTTACATTAGTGAAAGACTGAAGCCATCTATGCTGGGTTCACTTTTATCCAGCTAGGAAACGCATGTTGTCTGCATTAGAAATCCCAGACTCCTGAAAAAAGCAGCGTTTTCATCAAAGTGCAGGAAAATGCTGAAGATCTGTTTTCTTCTCTCTTTTGCAAACAAATTTTTCTTAAATTCAGGCACTAAATTACTGCTGATGGCTAACTTCATGTTTTAAAATCTTTTCAGATGTGTTGTTACCTGGTACAGTCTACACAGACTTAGTCTCTTTACTACTGCTTCTGTATAAGCTGTGAGATTGTGGTTAGAATCTCAGCTACCGTTTCTATGCACTCATTATTTTAATGGATGCAACGAACACAGATCTTTTCTTACATCTCTGACCTGACATTGCTCCATTACTTTTACAATTTAATCAGGTAAAAAAGAGAAAAAAAAACCCAGCCCAACTCTTTCAAGCTTTTTATCAATGTCAGACTGGAAATTACTTTTAGAGAATGTTGTATTCACTTCATAAATTGTAAATATATTTCATTATAAATTGCTTAGGACAGCAAAAATTAGAGTACCATTTAAATAACATTTTCACCAGTATTCATAAAGAAATAGCCGGACCTGATGTACATGTTCCTGCATACTTCAAAACAGTAATTATCTGATATTTTTCTTTCTTTTCATTGGTTGATGGGTACTCCGACAAACAGAACTATCTCCTGCAAACAGAGAACCCCCTTTCTTATTGATTTGCATTATTTTGAAAAAGAATCAGTATATTAAAATATGAGAAGAGTAGAATTTAATTCCAAGGAATATGAAGAGATGGTATGACCATGAGCACACTTTTGAAATATCTACCTTCTCTTAGCAGTGAAACTCCTGAAAGAGGGACTACAGTTTCTTCAAGAGTATTTTGTGAATATTTACTCAGGATGACACTTCTGAAGAATTTGATTCAAGTTTCACAGGTCTCTGACTCAGAAAGAAAATAAACTTCATGCCTTGATTGCATGTCGGCATCTGAAACAGAACAGCAAGGCAGAAAGGTAAGCTTCACTCATTTGAAACTGCCATTCATATCAGAAAAAAATATGTAAAAAGCAAAAAGAAAAATTACAGAGACAACTTTCTTACTTTTTGCAGATTTTTTTACAACAGGATTTTTTTTCCATTTTCCCCCAAAAGAACAAATATTTACACCTCTAGACTTCTGAAAGGGAATTCTTCACGTTATAGAAAAAAGATAATTTAAAGAAGCAAAACAAATGCTGTGCTCATAAACAATTATAAGTTTGTCACATTTCATGAGAATCCATATCTATCCCTGCTTCAAATTTAAGAGAGATCTCCAACTCAAACTACAGCTTCCTTAGCTGATCGCTGGTCTAGCACCAATACATTGCTTACAGTCTATTTGCTCAATTTTACACTGAAAATTATTTTGGAAATATGATGCTATCTGCCAACCTAAAACCTTAAAAAAAAGAAATTACAAAACTGGAAGTATTGTGGTAAATGTCCAGAATGTCAAAACTTCAAATAACAAAACTAGACAGCTAAATAAACTTTAATTACTAGGGCAAGAGAGCAGTATGATATGTATACAGTGCATAAAATTCTTACTAAAACTAGCAGAATTGTTTGCAATCACGTCACAAATCCTCCATATAAGATGAAAATATATACACTAAACAGTTAGTTCTATGCCAAGCAAATATTCATGAAACCATGTGAAATACTAGGAGTTTGACTAACCGCTTCTATATGGTAACGATCATAAATTCGTATGGTAATGTCAAAATAACATCAACATGGAAAGGACTCGAAAGACCTCAATTTTCAAAATGAAAATTCAGCGCTACTTTTGTTCTACAGCTTTAATTAGACATGGCTATCAAGTATCTATGGTACTGTTAAGTATCATTGCATGCTAAGATAATAAGTTTCAAATGGAAAATTGAAAATGTACCATACATTTTACAGTGGCATAAATCAAGATAAGAGTTCAAAAAAAAAAAGATTATATGTGGATATGTATTGACATTAGATCACTATTAGAATTTAAATACAGCCTAGCTACAGATTCCAATTCAATTAAATCACAAACATCTCTATCTTATCCCTCAAAGCTCAGGGTTTCTTCACAGCTGCTTCGTTTCAGCGTATGAGGGAGAGAAGGGCCTATTTCTAACTATGCAGTAGTTCTGGATCCAAAATTTCCACATGTTTGGATCCAACGTTTGGGTCCGGTCCCACTTTTGCAACATGTCAGAGCAAAGCCATGAGATATTGAGTAAAAAGGGATTCTGGGATTCCAAAAAAAAGCATTTTAAAACATAATTGGAAATATTATGAATTATCCCCTCTGCATTATACACGTTATTTCAGTATGTGCCCCAGGCATGACCCACTTCCTGATCAAAACAGTTTAAAAAGGGACTGGGCTACTGAAGTATCTGTGGGCATTTTAGTGATTCTGTTCTCTGTGGCAGCAATGCTGAGCAAATATATAACCTGTTTCTAATATCTCATCTAGCACAAAAATAATGTTTTGGCAAAATTCTCAAGAATGCATGTTGTTTTTTAAATTACAGTGTTTCTGCTAACTTATGTTTCGGTGCATGCTTCTGACTAACTTTTAAGATAGATAGACAAGTCGATAAAGTTTACAATGCATTTACTTAGGCTTTATAACAGACAGCTTCCCTACTGGTATATACTAATGGGATATTTTATTTAGTTTAAACTCATTTTTATGCTAGAGGAATGATCTCATGCTAAACTAAAGTGAACACGAGAACATACCATTGCAATATGATATCACCGTAGCACTGTGACTCAGTCCAAGCCTAGCCTGTATGATGATGCAATTGTGATGGCAGAGCAGTTCCAGTGAAAATCTAGGAAGACCTTCATTACGACATTAAAAAAAACCCAGAGACAATCCAGGTCAGTCAGTGTTTTAAAAGTCAATTAACGTTAAGTAGTTATCATTAGTGTTTGATTTACACATGGTGTTTCACTTAACTACTGACATTCCACATGCCAAATCTTCTCTTTCTCACCGTCACATGTAAATGGTCTGCCGGTATGACTGTAAAGCCGTGATCAGAGGCATAAGGAAGAGTTGACTTTGGGCCTAAGCAATGCTGTAATTCTGGCTTCTAGAACTGAAATTCCATTGCATTTAACTATCTGTAGGGCACCTCCTCATATCTAATACCTTGAGACACACTAGATGATGAACATTCTTTACTGAATATTCTAGTATTTTCCAAATTCTGAAGTACGTGTGCAGGCTTTTCAGAGGAACACGTTACCTACTTTCTGATTCTTTTCAAAATGATCTCCTTATGCTTTGTGTCACCCATACAAAAATATGGAGTCTTCTTGCTCAACATTTCATTCCAGAGAAAATACACAGTTATCTCCCCGACGGTCCTTGAAATGGTGAAAACTCAGTACAGTTTAACCGATGATTTGAATTTCCTAAATATTGCATATTTTACTGCAAATAAAAAGATATTAAATGAAACTGCACTCTGGAGTATAGTTCTTTTGGTACTTTATTGTCTACATCCGTACCGAGGAGCTAATATAAAAATTGGAAATGTGACATAATGGAATTAAAGTGCAGTCAAGCTAGGTAATACTGGAAATGTTTCTGCAAAGTGAAAAATGAATTTGATTAAAATTAGGTCTTAACTGAAAAGTACAGGTCAGCGCCAAAAAGTGACTAAAAATGAAATTGAGTTATGGTACCTCAGTGACTGCTAACAAATGCACCATGTTATAGATAAAGTCATAGATTCCAGAGCTGTCAAAGGAAACAAAGACCCTGAGCGTTCTTGAGTGCATCCAACAGGTGTGCATGTGTATTTTTAATGAGAAATAAAGATCCATTCCAATGGGTGCATGTGAGTGTAACGGATCAGCTCAGCAATTACAGAGTATGTTGAACAACTGTGCTGACAGCAGAAAACTTTTATATGACAAGTCTCTCCTCCATATCTATTTGTCTCCACAGCAATAAGAAGAAACTAAAAGGAACCCCATACATATTTTTATTACTAAGACTTCTTTTGAAGTTTTATTCTAAACACATAACAAAATTCTCTGTGTTGAGTGAAGTGATGTCATTGTGATGTTTTCTGACTTTCTCAATCACCCCAGAATGTTCTTTGAATTGTACTGCAAGAGCTTAGTATGTTTTGCAGATGAAAGTACCACTGCAGAATTTACATGGAAAGCAATTTCTATTTTACTTCGCGATTTTCTGCATGGCCATCACTAGCTGAGAATAAACAAAAAATATCTCTAATTTGTCTCGAAGCGAGTGACAGAGTTTTAGGAGTCCTGCTAATTTCTTTAAACTTTGCCCTAGGCTAACACTAATTTAAAACTTAAATTTTTCCAGAAAGCTTATTCTTTCTTCAAAAACTATTCTTCATCAGGAAAACTTCCAAGTATCAATGAAAAAAATATGCCCTTATTTACAATGATCAAAACCTAGCATTATTTACCTTGGAGCAATTTTAGCAGAAACAACAAAAACGTTTTCCAGGTTTTTTTCCATTAAGGAAAAAATATTCTCTGTTTCATTTTACCATCTCAAAGGCTGTGTCAATGTAAATGCACAGCCTAGAGTGAAAATGAATGGAAGGGAAAAGCAAGTCGTTCTCTCTCTGAGTAACTAATTTAAATCATGTAAGAGAGTGTTGGTTCTCCCGAATAGCTAGGAAATAATGCTCGTGTTGTGACAGCCAACTAATATGCCACACAGCTGTGGATTTTAAAAGTATGCAAATCTATTTTAACTAGATGAAGGTTTTTGCAGAAAATGTTTGCATCTTCATTGCGGTTGATAATGTCACATCTCATCATCTCATACAATTACATTTAGGTCATCCAATGAAGGTGACAATTTTTTATCATTTAAACTATATAAGCACAGATGCACAGGCCTCTATGTACCTCACTTAGTTGTAAGTAAGTGTTGTATTTTATTAATATCAACCCATCTTAGTAACAAGATGTATCAATGGCTGATTGAAAGAAATGGTGAACACATTATTCATCATTTTATAACACTGAGTATGCTGTCCTGAAGATATTTAAGCTCTTTGCATAAAAAGTGACCAAAAAAAAGTTGACCAGCACTCCAAAATGAGCAGATTTGTGGTAACATTATTTGATTTTCAAATAGTGTGGTTTATTTATTTATATTTTAAATCAATTTCACATACATGGGTTAAAATCCAGAATATTCAGTTCAAGGGTATTGTCTAGTAGACCCAAAGGACCTATTCTCCAAGAGAAAGAAGATGGTTTCATGCCACTTTCTGTCAGTACAGTATCATTCTTAGGGTATGGCATTTTCTGCATCAAACTGTACAGTAATTTCTAATTTAACATAAAAATCTCTTTTAGTGCAGCAATCACACATTTGGTGCTCTTTCACTTTCAGAACAATTATGCTAAATTCAAACATTCATTAACAGTATTGTTAAATGCATGTTATACCGATCTTTTGTGTAGGTAGGGGTTACAGATGCTGTTAATATCTGAGGAGTTTAATAGCATAAGGCTACAGTGATTTTTTTCTATTTTTTCTAAGTTAGAAACTGTGAACCTCAGAAGTAAGATTGAAATTTAAATTTCCCTGAGCCCAAGGGTGACTGACCTGGCCAGCCACAGGTGTAGGACATGCAAAATCTCTCTTTCCAGACTTCCCCACTGTATCACTAGACCTTCCTTTAGTTAGAGCAGCCTAGACACCATGGCACACACATGGGTACATCCAGGCAGGCATTTAAATTTGAAGGCCTCAATCCTGAACTGAATCCTACCCAGCACAGTTTATTGTGGCCTCTGATTTTGTAAAGAGGCAATTGCGGACACCAGCTAGACTTTATAAATAAATTCATTTATTTATAAATAAATAAAAAACCACTGTTGACTTCATAACGGTGGTGATAGATTTATCTCAGGATTTTAATCAGACCTGAGGAAGGCAATTTTTAGCTGTGGCTTTGAATGCCATCTATCTGAAGAGAGTAGCTGAATTCCTCAGTCAAGAGGCCTCTTTGCAAGGAGTTGACATAGCTCTTCAGGGTTTGGCATCCCAAGGAAGTGGCAGTAGCTAATGAGCAGTCCTGAGTCTGATGTCTGACCTCCAGAGACACACTTAAGTGACTAGCATCCCTTATGCTCAGCACAAGGCTGCTCTGTATCATCTTTAAGAGGCACATAAAACTCTCTCTTTACTTCTTACACCAGAAGGTAGAGGGAAGTAATTCTGCCCCTCTACTCTGCTCTGGTGAGACCCCACCTGGAGTACTGCGTCCAGCTCTGGAGCCCTCGGCACAGGAAAGATATGGAGCCGTTGAAGCAGGTCCAGAAGAGGGCCACGAAAATGATCAGGGGGATGGGACACCTCTCCTATGAAGAAAGGCTGAGAGAGTTGGGGTTGTTCAGCCTAGAGAAGACAAGGCTTCGGGGAGACCTCATTGCAGCCTATCAGTACTTCAAGGGGGCTTATAAGAAAGATGGCGGCAAACTTTTTAGCAGGGCCTGTTGCGACAGGACAAGGGGGAATGGTTTTAAACTAAAGGAGGGTAGATTCAGATTAAATATAAGGAAGAAATTTTTTACGCTGAGGGTGGTGAGACACTGGCACAGGTTGCCCAGAGAGGTGGTGGATGCCCCATCCCTGGAAACATTCCAGGTCAGGTTGGACGGGGCTCTTGAGCAACCTGATCTAGTTGAAGATGTCCCTGCTCATTGCAGGGGGAGTTGGACTAGATGACCTTTAGAGGTCCCTTCCAACCCAAACCATTCTATGATTCTATGATTCCCTGCCTACCTTGGGCAGCCTGAGTTACCTTTTGTGAGCTAGATACTCACCCATAGCTAGTCTGAATCCTGCTGAGCAAGGGTCACATTTGCTTCATGTTGTCTATCTCCCCCCTCAAAGAAACTGTGTATGTACGTGGCATTTTCTTACTGTGTGTTACACATGAATTTCTATGAGTTTGTGACAGAGAAAATGAGACTGCAGAAGCTTGCCTGGAATTCAGTTTGGAAGATGATGAAAGAAAGGGAAAATCCCCTCTGCTTCAGTACCAAGATTATAGGCAATTTTTCCAGCAGAGAGATTCTCATTTTGTTTTGTCTCTGGATAGATGATGTTGAAATAACTCAAAACAAAAAAATTTAAGTCATATCAAGGAACTAAAATGTTTCAGCTTAGGCCAATTCCATTTGAAATGACACTGGAGAGGGGAAATATCCAAAATATCATACAAAACATTTATATCTTGTGAAAACTGCATTTTCCAGCGAAGTGTTTTATGGTTGTGTTTTTCATCTGAACATTTTCAGCAAGCCCTATTGCAAATGCATAGGATCTTAGGAGAGTAGGTCTAGAAAAAAATCCTCAAGAAATCACCTTGTCTAATTCTATGTACTGGAAAAGGATTAAGTATAGATATGATCAGAATAAAAATTCTTTGCAATCGTAATGAAATAGTCTTTCCATCAACTTGTTCTCATCAGGTTTTGTGTCATCTACCACTAAGACAGGTCGTAGCTTATGGAATGTGTCTTGCACGATACTGACCTGCTATGCCTGGGATCCTTACAAACTTGCATTCTTTTTTTGTAGGGGTGGGAAAGGCAATCAGGAGGAAAGAAGGAGGGGAGAGGAATGAGTTCAAGTGCTCCCTGTTTAGAAAGATTTAAGGCAATGTTCTTACAGACACTCAGATCAATTAGATATCAAAAATAGATAAGTGCAAATATCTTCATCCTCCTCTACACTATACTGAAGATATTGTCGCAAAAGATACAACAAACTGCCTCTCCTACTACATCTCTGGACACACACAAAAAAAGGCAGTATACTGTCACAAAGGAGAAAGAGAGAAGAACTTTAAACTTCTTAAAGCTTTTTTTCTCCACATGCTACTTTCATATAGTCTTCCCTGGAGGCATGTGAATTTTTGTCTGTAAAATAGATTGACTTCACTTTTAACTCATTAGTTTTCTGTAATACAGGAAAGGAAAAGAAAACAAGTCTTATTGCAGCATTGTTAGTTTTATTGATCTGGAAAGCACAGGTTTTCCTCTGTGGCATCCCAATCACCGTAAGAATGGAAACATAGTGACAAAGTTAGGTAGTTTAATAAGCTCCTAAACCCATTTTGATTAAGGAAAGCCTACTGAGCTGAGTTTTTAAACATTTGTTAGCACATGAGATAACGTACAAAGAAAAGATACCTGTGCTTGCATCCTGACTCAAGACCTTGAGAACTTGGCACTATGTTCAGTGTACACAGGTTCCAGTGACCAGAGGACAAGCATTCTCTGTCCCTTGTGATACAAAAGAGACAAGATAATATCTCATAACTTAAAACACTTCTGAGTAAGTCACTGAGTGCTTTTAGAGTTTGACCATAAAGGAGGCTAAAAATCCGTACCGTGTTGGGTAAACATGAGTAATCTAAACCATTCGAAAAATTGTTTATAAACAAAAGATTTCAAAATAGAGAAGCACTGAGAGTTCGTAGAGGGCTGGAGAAATGGATCATAGTAACTAAAAAATAAGAAAACAAAATTGCCCTGATAAAAAAGAACACAAAATGTACAGAGCTGTCCAAGATCCCTTAGCCATTCATTTATATCAGAATTGCTGGGCAGATGGTGCAGTATAAAATTGATTTCTTAGATTAGCCATCAATGGATACTGAATACTTACACTAGCTACATATGCAACCTGCAAAATCAATGTGTGCACTATTAAGATATCAAAGTTGCTCATCTGAAGGGCAAATCTAGCACTAAGTGTACAATATTTTGATGCTCCATTAACTTTGAGGGTACATTATGTTTCTAAAATTAACATCTTCTACTCAGTAATCAATAAAGTGTGTGAAATATATTTCTAAGAATTGTCGTCTTATAATAACAGAGACAATGTTGGCCCAAAACTCAAGAAAATGTACTTAAGGAGGAAAAGGGAAGAAAGGATTCTGCTGAAAGACAGGAGAAGTTGGACTTACATTCATCACAGGTAGGAAAGCTAATAAAAAAAATAATCAACCAGTGGCTGTTAGACTAATTGGACAGTGGCTGCTAGACTAATTGGACATTTGCCTGCTCAGAGTCAGGGCTGGGGATAATGCTCGAGGGATGCAACAGTGTGAATTGCAGCATTCAAACAGCAGATACACAAATCTTGGGCCTGGCACTGCCTGCACACAAATACAGCAGGACAAATGCACCTGTTGCACTGACTTCCAAAAAGCACTTGGTGTACATGGCTGTGGACTGTTACGGGAAAGATTTACGTGATTGCCAGCACAGCTAAAAAACCACTGATGAAGAGGTAAAATCTTCAGCACTGGTCATAGGCAACCTGTGCTACCCAGTTTCAGCAGCACAAATGGCAAGCATCTACGTCCCAGTGTTTTTCTCTTTTAATGGAGCAGAATAAGCAGACATTATCTGAGTGCCAAAACTTTCAAGATGAAAAGACATCCATCAGCAAACTAATCTTTGTTCTCTGGACACAGAGGTCCTGCTCAAAATGTGTGTACTCACAGTCCTGCTTTTAAACGGGGATGACACAAACCTGGAAAAGGCTGAAATGTGAAGACCTGCACAGGGAGACATTGCAAAGAGCTGCCTGTGCTCAGCTGACACACTTCTGACCATGTCAGTTCAGAAAGAACTGAAAAAAATTACCGGTACAAAAACAAGTTTTTGACACAGCCAAGAGGAGGAAGCACAATTTTGACGTTTCTCCTGCACAAAGCTTCATCCAGAAGCCTGGCAGCAGCCTGGCAGCTGGCTAGAGGGAAAACTGTGCAGGAAGAGGCTGGATAGCACAACAGAATGGCACCGGAGGAGGATGAAGATGCTGCGCACCTGTGCGCAAGGCAGTGCCAGAAGGAAAGAGCACCATGGGATTCTGTGATCTTCAGACAAAGTGATGGAGGCACAGTCTGATACAGGGAAGTCTGATAGTTTTTTACCAGCATGTATAAAAACTAGACTCACACAGCACAGCACTACCAAACTCCTTCCTGAATCTGCAGAAAGACAGCCATCCGACTGACATCACGTGGCACCAGTCCTTTAGTCCTGAAATAACTGGTATGGTCAATGGAGGTCTTGTCAAAAGACCATAGAAACAAATAGAGGGCTTTCTGTTGTCTTGGATCAGGCCCAGCAAGCACAGTTTGTCATATGGGTGTACGTACATATGGACTGATGATGTCATACTCATTGGGAGCATTCATACAATTATTTAAAAATAGGCTGAAAAAAACCCACCTAGTTCAAATTTTCCTTGGACCTCACTTTTCTATAAAATAGCTCAGTCCCAATATTTGTGTCAGGGCCTTGCATGCACCCATGGGCCTTAATGGCCCAGACCAGCCTAGCCTGGGACCCCTACCCACATACGTGCTGCCTCTTGGTCCAGGAGCCCAATTTCAGCTCAGCCCTGGGCAGCTGGTCCCTGCCTGACCTACACCACAGGAGTGCCAGGCCCAAGCCCTGTCTCTAGCTCTGTCTCCTGCTGTTATTTACTGCAGTCCCTGTATGAACCCTATCCCAGTTTCATCACCTCATCTTGTCTGATGATTGCTGACTGTCCACAGGACCTGTCACTGTCACCAACATGGCCTTGCTCCAATGCTGTGGGATTGCGCCCTCTCGGTGACATCCCCTGCATCTAGGTTGCCCTTTGCCCCCAGCTCATCCTCCTTTGTGGACAGCCTGCCCTTACCACTCCCTGGCAATTGTAATTATGCCAAAAGCACTCTTAAATGAAATACCTCTATCAAGAGTCAAACCCTAGAGAAGAAAAAAATGCTTGTGTTGCCAATTCAAGAGGAAATGAAGTTGCACATTTAATATGCAGGCAAGAGAACTGCTGTGGCACCTCCAGATACTCCAGACTGCGTAAAAAATCAATTCAGACTGAAAGTGGGCAAATTAATATCATGGAATACGGTGGCTATACGGTATAATCTGTATAAACATTGAATGTCTTTCCCCACCTTTCAGCAAAGATTTAATACAGGAGTCTGTGGTGAGCTGACATAATACTGAGATTTCATTTTATTTATAAAATACACCACAGATCATTTATTAATACACGAAGGATCATAAATAATTAAAACAGGTCTGTAATTGTCAAAATCAATGCACAAAATATATTAGCTGATTTTTGCACTTACACTGTGTTTGTTTGCTTACTCAATAATTTGGAAAAGTCTAATTCACAATGGATTGCATCAGTAATGATGTTCTTCCATAAACATATTTTATAAACTAAATTATCTGTTAGTAACATAAATCTAGAGAGTCAGTCATACTCTGAAAAATTCTCTCGTCTTCAAAAACAAAACCAAATCTCTCTAGTGTCTAAACCTAGAAGTTCTTGGCTCATGGAAAATTTCTCGTAAAAGTCAATGGCGACAGCAGATTAAATCCAACAGAAATTTTACATGAATGAGGACTTTGTGAAACTTATAGATGAAATTTTTCTTGTCATCACACAGAAGAAAGGATAAGAAATTTCCTTCCCTCCTTCTTCATGACTCCTTTTTGGAAAGCTGATGCCAGAGCAAGCTATGAACAATAATCCATGCAATTTGGAAAAAGCTGTACGCTGAAAGATTTTTTTTTTTTCACACAGCATGATTTGTTTTACAAAATTTAGGAATGGTGCTAAGTTTCCTAGTGTGTTACTTACCAGAACATTACTTATTAACTATGTTCAGAGGTATGTCTTTTTTATACAGCATCCTTTGAACATTCATTAACTGTGGTCTTGGGGGGACGTACACTCAAGAGATGGTGTGAGGGGGAAGGGGAGGAGGAAGAAGGAAAGCTGTCCAAGTCTTCCTAAACAGCAGCCATCCAATTAATAAATTACAACCTGTGAAAGGGCATCAACCACAGCTGTGTCTTTGTATACCAGCTAGCTCCCAGGAGGTGTTCTCTCAGGACTCTGGCATAATTTGGCGTAGCTGGACAGGTACCAACACAGGAGGATGGAAGTCTGTAAGCCCCACTGAGCCTAGAAGAAGATTTTGGCCCTACATTAAATTTTAGCAACGCAAACACAGGACAAATCCTCCACAAGAATAAATCTATATAAATACAGTGACTGCCATGGAATGGCAATGATTTAGAGTAGTTAAGATCTGAGCTATTCATTTAACAGTGTATTTTGATTTCAAAATCCATTTCACTTGTGCACCTCTGGTTGAACTATGTTATGACTTAGTCATTCTTTGGAAGTAGCAACCACAGCCATGTCATTTTGTGTAAGTTATGACCCAATATAACCGACTTCAAAAATTTCAGTGTAAAATACCACCGTAAGAGCTTGAAAGTAAAAAAAAAAAACAAAACCCACTGTTAAGAACCTTCCCTTAACTATTGATGTTGAGGTAATAAGGCCATTTCCAAGCAAAATCTTAAAAACACTTTTTTCACAGTATTAATGCAAACCTTTTGCTGATAGACCACAGGCAGCAAAATCAGAAAACACCTGGTTTTTCTCCTAGATGATTTTTGGACTTCACTTTCTCCAAAGTCTCTCATGTCTGGGCTGTTTTCAAGTCTTGCTAGTTCCCCTTTGAAATACCTCCAAATACAGTCCATTCTCCCTGTTGAGATTTACCCAGTCACTATTCATCTCACATCCCAACTGTTCTGTCTTCCAGGTGTTAGCCTTGTTTCCCAGTATTAAGCTGGCTTCCCCAAATCCATTCAGAATGCTGCTGTCAAAATTACCTTTCTGCTTTATGACTTTTATCATGATGACTCCTTTGCTTCCTCATTTACCTCTCCAGCTAGTAGAAGTTTTCTGTCTACCTATTTATGGCTCTTGATGTTTGGGTTAATCGAGATACTCTTTGTGCTGGAAACAGCAATAACGCTCCAGACCTTTTTTAGCAAATTGAATACAATATAAAGCATTTCGGGGGGGGGATTATTTATTTAATTTTTTCCCTGTTACCATTCTTTAAACTGAAAATGAACAACAATATTTCCTTGCACCTTCAGACACAAAAAAATGTTATTTCAATAAGAAAAGCAATAGCATCCTCCATAGCATTCAAGCACCTCTTTGCAGGCACTGCAGGACTTCTTCGAACCTTACTCACACCAGGACAAGCCTCGTGGCCTCTCCAGCTGGACCTCTTTGCAGAAGAGAGCCTGGCTGCCTGCTCCCAGGGAACAGGGTGTGTGGCACAACAGACAGAAGCTGGGAGGAGTGGCCGATACACTAGAGTTGTGCTGCCACTGAAAGGGACCTCAACAAGCTGGAGAAATGGGCAAACAAGAAGTTTGCCTCATGAAGTTCAACAAAGGCAAGTGTGAAGTACTGCACTCTGAGAGTAATCACTGCACCAGTACAGACAGGGGATTACTGGGAAAGCAGCTTTGCAGAGAAGAGCTGGGGGTCCCAGTGAACAGCACGGTGACCATGAGCCAGCTCTGTGCCCTTGAGGCTAAGAAGGCCAACAGCCTACTAGGCTGCATTAGGATAAGTGTTGCCATCAAGTCGAGTGAGGTGAACCTTCCCCTCTACTCAGCTCTGGTGAGACACACCTACAGTGCTCTGTATAGTTTTGGGCTCCCCAGTACATGAGAGATGTGGACATGGACATGGAACAAGTCCAGCAAAAGGCCACAAAGACAATTAAGGGTTTGGAGCATGTCATACAAGGAGAGGCTGAGAGAGCTAGGACTCTTCAGCTTGGAGAAGGAAAGGCTCAAGGCGACCTTATAAATGTGCAAAATACCTGATGGGAGGGAACAAAGAAGATAGAGTCAGACTCTTCTCAGTGGTGCCCAGTGACAGAACAAAAGGCAATGGGCACAGATTAAAATACAAGAAATTCCACTTAAACATAAGGGTGATTGAACAATGGAACAGGATGCCTCCCTCTCTAGGCAGGGAGGTTGTGGACTCTCCATCCTTGGAGATATTCAAAACCTAGCTGGGCACAGCCCAAAGCAACCTGCCCTAGCTGACCCTTTTTTGAACAGGGGATTTGTATGAATGATCTCCAGAGGTGCCTCTCAACCTCAGCCGTTCTGTGATTCTGTCAAGTCTCTGCTCCAAAGAATAGGAATAGCTAAAAAAGAAAATAAAAGTCTGAGAGACATCTGCCTCCTAAAAGCCTTGTGGTGAGCATACTGTCCTGTGATACAAGAGTCCAAAGCATCTGGTTCAGCTCAGGGAAGCAGGGCAGCGCCCAGACCAAGATGTGGCTGTCCAATCCAGGGGGAGAATCTCTTTGGAGCAAGGCATCTCTCTATCCCTGAAACACCCCATGCTAATCCTACCTGGTGAACTTTTTGAAAAAAATGCATTTCTGTAGGAAAATATTGACTTGTCAAAACAATCTGCTACAAATATTCCGGTCAGGTGCATAAATAAACACCTCATTTCCTTCTTAAGCATGTTCTGAAGCTTGTGTCATTAATCATTATAAAGCATACCTATATTCTAAAAGTGCAACACAAGATGATTACAGTATAAACTTCCATACATCTATCTTACTTTAAATGTGCTTGTGCCATTAACACAAGCTAGGGAGGGCATGTTATCCAGGCCTCTTAACCACAAGAATCCTTTTCTTTACTAGGTCTACCTGCTCCTGGTAAAATGGAAAGGGACAGTCTTATGCTACTATATAGCTTCTTTAAACAGAAACTGTGCATCTCACCTATAACAGAACTTTCTGATTTTCTATAATCTTGTACTCTCCAACATAACTTGCTGACTTCCTTCTACATTTTTCTTTTTTATCATGTTCTTTTCACTGTTTTCTCAAGGTTATACTGAAAAGGTGCCTCTGGAATGCATTTTGATGTATTCACCAAAATTCATCCATTCATAGAATCATAGAACCATAGAATCATTTAGGTTGGAAAAGACCTTTAAGATTGAGTCCAACCAGTAACCTAGCACTGTCAAGTCCACCACTAAACCATGTCCCTAAGCACCACATCTACACGTCTTTTAATTACCTCCAGGGATGGTAACTCAACCACTTCCCTGGGCAGCCTCTTCCAATGCTTGATGACCCTTTCGGTGAAGAAATTTTTCCTAATATCCCATCTAAACTTCCCCTGGCACAACTTGAGGCCATTTCCTCTTGTCCTATCGCTTGTTATTTGGGAAAAGAGACCGATCCCTGCCTCGCTACAGCCTCCTTTCAGGTAGTCGTAGAGAGCGATGAGGTCTCCCCTCCACCTCCTTTTCTCCAGGCTAAACAACCCCAGTTCCCTCAGCCGCTCCTCAGAAGACTTGTTCTCCAGACCCCTCACCAGCCTCATTGCCCTTCTCTGGACACGCTCCAACACCTCAACATCCTTCTTGTAGTGAGGGGCCCAAAACTGAACACAGTAGTCGAGGTGCGGCCTCACCAGGGCTGAGTACAGGGGCACGATCACTTCCCTACTCCTGCTGGCCACACTATTTCTGATACAGGCCAGGATGCCATTGGCCTTCTTGGCCGCCTGGGCACACTGCCGGCTCATGTTCAGCCGGCTGTCGACCAACACCCCCAGGTCCTTTTCCGCCAGGCAGCTTTCCAGCCACTCTTCCCCAAGCCTGTAGCGCTGCATGGGGTTGTTGTGGCCAAAGTGCAGGACCCGGCACTTGGCCTTGTTGAACCTCATACAGTTGGCCTGGGCCCATCGATCCAGCCTGTCCAGGTCCCTCTGCAGAGCCTTCCTACCCTCGAGCAGATCAACACTCCCACCCAACTTGGTGTCGTCTGCAAACTTCCTGAGGGAGCACTCGATCCCCTCATCCAGATCATTGATAAAGATATTGAACAGAACTGGCCCCAATACTGAGCCCTGGGGAACACCGCTTGTGACCGGCCACCAACTGGATTGAACTCCATTTACCACAACTCTCTGGGCCCGGCCGTCCAGCCAGTTTTTGACCCAGCGCAGAGTCCACCTGTCTAAGCCGTGAGCCGCCAGCTTCTCCAGGAGAATGCTGTGGGAGACGGTGTGAAAGGCCTTACTGTAGTCCAGGTAGACCACATCCACATCCTTTCCCTCATCCACTAGTTGGGTCACCTGGTCATAGAAGGAGATCAGGTTGGTCAAGCAGGACCTGCCTCTCATGAATCCGTGCTGGCTGGGCCTGATCCCCTGGTTGTGCCGCTCATGCCTTGTGAGCGAAATAAATACATCAGCTGAAACAACTTTATGAAGGATTAGAGCACAAATTGCTAGAAAAGGCATTGTCAACTAGAACAATAATCAGAAGATCCATTTTCCTTGTTAAGGTGAATAATCATAATTTCAGGGTGCTCCAGCTCTTGTCAGAAATTCAGATTAAAAGGTGAAATAAAAAAACAAGCATATCTAGAATCTTAAGAAGAAATCAAGCAGTGGTTGTAGTCACAAGGCATACAATTCAAGTCTTTTTTGGAAAAGAAATTAAACTTTAAAGAAGGGTCTTTATTCTATTCCATACATACTCAACACCAGGAAAACCCCTGAGGCACCAAAGTTTGCTTTTCTCTTAATGTAGTCAGGATCCTTAAGAAATATTCTGCCTGCTCCTAACTGCAAACCCAGAATGATTGTGACAGCGCAGTAGATTGGGCAAGGTATTATATCAAATTAATCCATTTCAAGCAAAATGTGTAAATAAATACTCTGCATGTATTTACAGTCTGAGATTGTAGAAAAAATGCTCCTTTAGATTTGAATTTAGAGGCCTACAAAAAGTATCCGTAATTCAGAAAGGTTAAAAATAAATCATTTTAGGGAAGCAACAAAGGGGAAAATTATTCAACATTTAAAGAAGAACAACATGCCTCTGAACACAGAGGTTAAACGTGGGTTTTCCCTTCACTCTGTGATCCAGTCAGGCAGTCACACACTGAGCCTTCTTGTATCATGATGCAGCTTCAAGGACACCACAGTGTGTGCAACCACCCTACAACATCTTTTCTGTTCTAATCCACCTCTTACAATCCATTTCTTATACCTCATGTCTTCAACACCATATTATTTTATATACAAACTATCATTCATAATGTGTAGAAAGCAATCTATGTCACTGCTCCAAAATATTCACACCTTGCTGTGACAACATACAAACAGAGAACTGGGGAGGAAGCCAGTTAAAAAGTAGCACTCATATATGGAGAGGAATATGTCATCAGATGCCAGTTTCCAAACCCATCTCTACAATTAGTAAGTTTTAATTCATTTTATTTTAGTAGGCGTTAGGAGCAGTCTGAGCTCATCTAGAGACAGAGAAGGGTTTGCATTGCTCTGAGGAGAGTACATCAAACATGGGAAATGGCAGCACAGCTACAGGAGCACTGCACTGCCCTCACCCTGTCTCACTACTCCCATTTCCCTCCATCCTGCCTGCCCCAAAATCTGGGGCAGTAACAGCTCCAGAAGCCACTGCCAGTGCTGAGCTCTGGTGAGTTCATGCTTTTCTCTTCAGAGGAATGCAGAACAGAATATCTTGCCCTGACAGCTTCTCAACTCTCTCATTTTCTATGTATGGAAAGCAAAACTGCAACGAAAGACCCAAAGGACAGACATTTCAGGTGCTCATTCCCGAGTATGTTGCTCCTACAGACATTTCATGCCCTCTCTATGTAATGACATGCCTGTGCCAGCAGGGCAGGCTGCCCAGCTGTGTCGCAGCAGCTCCAGTATTTAATAATAATCAACTATTGATTTTTAAAGGGTACCTAGTAGTATACATAACCAGCACTACACAAGCAGGGGTCATTAAGGTCAGCGCAGACCTCTTACAAAAACAACTATGTGACAAAACGAATGTGGCCACATCTGCATGTGGTTAGTTCCTGTGTGACCCCATTTTGCTTTCACCCTATAAATCAATGCACTACATCCCTACAGTAAAGCTTTTCCTCCACCGACTTGTTGGGCAAGACTAGGCCATTAGCCCCATCCTAAACTTCAAATGCAGACCTCACATACTCAATAATGGTTATAGTGGCTTCCACCTGTACAACACAGGCAGCAAATTTTAGGGAATAAATTAATCTGACCTGCTTTTGGCATATACGAGTCTCACAGTACTTTAGCTCATGAAATTGAGCTAAAAGAGCATAGCAGCAACAACTGAGGGAAGGTGTCCTTAATGAATTTAAAACATGATATTAATGCAATCTTGTATTATCCTGCCATGCATGTCTACATTAGTATATATCTAATCACACCCATGGTACGTCTCTTTCCTTTGGAAATGCTGATACATGACATTCTTGATTTTAACCTACGTGCCTCTGTCTTAGACACTAAATAAACAGCAAACAGCAATCGTGACAAGGATACACTGAATATTTTGAACACAAGTTGGAGATGGCTGGACCTGTGTGCAAGCTCCTGCAGGATGCGTATTACTCATCTAACAAAGTGTGCACTCATGACACAGGCCCCCACACAGACTGGTTGAAACGTGGTAGTTTTAAATCGTGACCACAGACAAACAAAAGAAATCCCAAGAGCAAAGATACTAGCTGGCAGGATTGCACACCAGACACTCATCCTAGGGACCTGAAGGCACCCCATGAGACCCCAATGGGCGGCAGGGCCTGGCAGCCGGGGCCCATCCCAACGCCCCAGCCAGGAGCAGGGCAACCAGGGGCACAAGGGCAGCCCCAGCCCCGGGCATCGGGCACCTCCCTGGGGGCGGGCTGGGCCGTGGGCCTGCGGGTGGGTCT
>NW_008824283.1:8865944-8873410 GCF_000699105.1 Pygoscelis adeliae | reverse complement strand
GGGCACCCGCCGGGGGGCGGGCTGGACCGTGCGCCTGCGGGTGGGTCTGGCTTTGCAGCGCCCATGGCCAGGCAGGGCAGGGCTGTGGGGGGCTGGAGACCGACCCTGCTGTGGTGTTGCTGGGGCAGGGGCTGGTGGCCCAGGGGAGCTGAAATGGGGTCCTGAGCCGTGGACAGGGTGGGGAAGCCCCGGGGGACAACCAGTGAGGCCCAATGGCAACAGGTCGGTGGAGTCAAACAGTTGGTGCTGAGGACACGATTTTGATCCTCCACTCACTTTGGCAGTTTTACTGCAGACTAGGTCAACCCCGTCCTGTGGAGTGAGCCCTTATGAGCAGGTGGAGCACACGATTTGTGCTCCCGGAATACATTTGCTGATTTTCTTTCATCTAAACAGAGTCTGGTCCAAGCACTCCGAGACTGTTTTGCAACACAAGCAGGGAAAATCAGGAAATTTTGCTTCAGAAGCACACCCCTGATGGCAGACTCAAATACTAACAAAGATGTACCCAATGCTCTCTGCCCTACTTATCTTTGGGTCCAAATTTGTTTGATTATTTCTAATCTTTGTGCAGAGGATGCAAAATGAACAACCTCACACTTTCCCGTTGCCAGCAGAGGTGGCAGTTTGTGATTTAGTATTTTTAAAAATGAACATGTTTCCTCCATCCCTACATACCAAATGGAAATGAAAAAACTCTGCGCAAAAACATGGCAAGAGCTACTTGTAGGAAATTCTTGAAAGGTACTGAAACCAAGGGACTTTAAAAGCTAGTCTCTATGCAAGTTGCACTGAAAGCTAAAACCTGGGACTGGTTAAATCTCTTTAGAATTCAGGCATGAAATGTCTAGTATTACAGTGCTTGCTTCGTACAAGTAATGACTGCTTGGAGAGACATTACAATAATTTTGTTTCCTGAAATTTTCCCCAGTCCATTTTTTAAAACATGTTTTAAATAAGTAATACATTGTTTGTAGATGTCTACCTTTGAAATTTAGAAACTGAGGCAAATAAAAGTTAAATAAATTGTTCAGGGTCCCATGGAAATCTGTGGCAGAATTTCATTTTCAGGGGTGAATTATGCTGTGTTCATTAATAACATAAATTGTAGTAGTCCGAGTTGCCATTTAGCTTTTCCCCCTTTATAAAAGCAAGAACTTTTCCTATGTGAGGAGGGGGAATCATACAAAAATAACTGTATTCTGGAGAAATACTCAAAATAAATCACATTCCTGTTGAGTCTATGGTGGTTCTATTAAGCCAAATCATGGGGGATGCCACTGAGTAAGAGATCCCACTGACAGAATTTCTAATAGTACCAGCATCCTGATATTAAATCCTCAGTAAAAGACAGAATTCCTCATTATTAGCACCCTGGAAGAAAAAGATATCTAGGAGAACCTTAAGTGGAAGAAAACAAGCAGCCTTACGTTGGGCTCAAGCAGATTTTAAAATGTAGGATTACTATTATTCAAGAATGGATAAAGGTGGTGCATATCTAGCAAGTAGTTGACCAAAACCAGGTGGATGAAAGATAAAAGTTATGAATAAGTTTTGTTAGCATCTGTGTGGAAATTCATATACTTTGTTAATGCATTTGAAAATACCTAAAGAAGTAATCGATTCTCCCAAGTTCCAGGCCTATATCTTATCTTTCTCTCACCACTATTTATCACAATGGAAGTGATGAAGCATAGCCCTCATCAATATTTTGTCTAAAAATATGTGGGATGATTGTGGAAGATACATATTCCTTAGACACAGCTCCTCTTTTGACTAAATACACCCTTTATTTGTTAGAGATATGGATGCATCCTTTATTCACATTAGCTCTGAATAAATTCCCACTTACTCATTACCGAAGCTAGCACTCCCTCTGATTTCAACCGGCTGTGAGGCAGAACACTATGCAGATAAAGTGCTCAGGGTGCCCTGAGCAAAGCACAAAGCACAGGACAAAAGTACAATAGAGCTCTGCAGAGAGAGCTCTAACTCCAAAACAAACACTTTTAAAATCAAGAAATAAGTTTATTAGGACAAAATGCAAGATGCTGAGGACAGTATAATCATTCTTTGGGAAGTTTTACTTTGAAAGATGGGGCAGGAGGGACGGATGTTGGGGTTTTTCATTGGTGGGGTTTTTTTTGCAATAGGTATCGGGTGAAATTTCTTCATGGATTTGCTCAGTGCAGTACCACATGCTCTTAGCTTGGACTGATGAGGAAACCACATTGAAAGACAGCAGCAGGGAATAAAATGTCTCCAGCTGCTGTGGCAAGACATGCCTCTGTGCACTGTACTTCACATAATCCTAAAGAATATAACTTACCTGGCTCCAGAATAAAAAAGGGCGATATATGTCCATAATATATTTTAAAAATAAACAAAACCAAAGCTAAAAGCTACTAGGCCACTGCCCCTACGTGAGACCAGAAGATTAGAACAGAGCCTGCCATCAGGGAGGTATGCGATTACAAGTGACTGAGCCATGAAAGATAGACACAATCCAAATTCTTTACTGCTTGAAATGATTTTGAAAAGCCCATACTACTGCCTTTGCCTGTGCGTCTAAAGATTTTACCAGTGTGGCAGTGTCAAGCACCATGCAAAATCTTTTTTGTCTAACAGAAGTATTTCATGTTGACCTCAATTAATTCGAAGTGAATTAGAGATGAACACCACGGAGCTGATACATACTTAAAACAGCCACAAAACCACCATAGTTAGAAGAAAAAGAAAAATCAATTAGTGATACAAACCCTTAAGGCTTCAGGGCATCATCAACTATTAGCTGATGAGCTTAGGAAAAAACTTTCCCTTTTTCCCTACAAGCAAGTACTGCAGATATCTGCAGCACTCGAGCTACTGGAAGCAATAGCACACCAGACAAAATGGGCTGCTATTCTGATCCAGGGAGACAAATGCCCCTATTACACCATTACATTGAATTCAAAGGAATTAGCTAGGGTGAGATAGCTTTTGAATTTTTGACATTTCACACAGCACTCAGAGTCCAAATCTCAATGCTGATGGCAGTAGTGTCATGGCTAGGAATTTGAAGCAGGGCAGATGGAATTTCCTTCATTTAGGGAACCCCAAAAGCCTGCGAGAAACATTTTACGTGCTCAGATGTTTTTTATGGATAGAACAGTGTCATCTAACATGAAATTTTCCCACTTCTAGAGTAGAACTCAGCTAATCTAAATTAGTGCATGCTTTCATGCAGGAAGTAAAAAATAAACATATCCTGTTAGAACTACTGGGGGAATTTCAGGTAGGCAAAATCTAATTACATGAGATGGAATACAGCCGGTGACACCAAATAACATGCTTACTCTTGTGAAATGTGCCGTAGGATTTTTTTTTAATAGTTAGACTTGCTCTGGACCTTCCTTTTTTACTTCATCTGAAAGATGGAGAATGTGCTCATTTGTGTGAAATCAGTTATAATGGATATAATGAAAATTTACACAGGCCTTGTATAACTGGATTTAACAGCTAGAATCTGAAGTTTAGGTATGGACAGCATTAGGCCACAAAGGCACCTTTGTATAGTGTCGAAATTTTTTGGCAGAGACTGGAGACAAGTGGCAATAAAAATTAAAGTGTTGAGACTGTCTTTTAAAATACTTCGCACACTTCATAAATAAAACTCTGTATTTTTAGAATATTAATAAAACTGTCCTGCTTCTGCCCCTCCGGTTTTAAGTATCCATCGTGTCCCTTTAAAGCTGTGACCTTGAAAAGGGGAAGAAGGCAGAAAGCAAAGGCAGTAACAGGGCCCATAACCTGAAGAAACAAAACCAGAAAATGGTCGAAATACCCCCCACCCCAACAGTTCAAAGCCTACCCATCTAATTTCTAAACAGCACTAATTTGTGTGTGTGTGTGTGTGTGTCTCTAATGCCAACCAAATGACATTGGAAATTACATACGATTTCCGCATTGCACAAAGGTATAGGTGGCTCATTGAATCATGTGCCAAATTCAGTGAATTCCTCATGTGTGATGGCAAGCGCTTGGCAGCTTAGCACTGTTGATCATTGCAACAGTTAGTAGTGGTGCTCTGCACCAAGAGCTGACATTTCTAGCTCACTAGCTTTTAATTTCTGCTTCATGCCTTTGTGGTAATTCTGCTGTGAAACAACTTCATTAGCCTGCCACTCAAAGGCAGAAAGAAAATCACAGTGTACAATTAGCAAGAGAAGAAACCCAAGAGCAGTGGGCATGGGTGCACCCACCTCTTGTATAGGCAGCTCTTTGGCTTATTGATTAAGGCTCACTGAAAGCAGAAGCAAAGGAGATCCTCTGCAGGAGTATTTATATCCCACACACTAGCATCATGAAAATAGTGAGAAAAATCAATCAGCAATAGTAATTTTTTTTTTCTTTTTCCAGTTTCTAAGATCTTTTTAATACACGGAGCAGTGCAAAGTCATGCCCCAGACATCTCACATTACATCTACATATGGCTTGCTCATCACCCCTCTGTCTGTTCAGGTTCCAAACCAAACAAAATCCTCTTCCATTTGTTCAGGGAAGAAAATTTGTTCATATCCATGTTATATGGCGAAGACATTCCAACCAGGGTGATTCCTGGTTATCTCTGCACAGCTAAAAAAAACCCACAAAGTGATTTTAATATCCAGCCGTGACAAAAACTAATTCTCTAGTTGTGGGTCTCAGCAATGGAGTTTTACTGTTGCAGAACCACCTATAGGCACTGGGACGTATTATGTACCAGAGTTACGATTTTCTTTGTCAAATCTTGAGCATGACAGCACGTGATGGGTTCTTGGTTTTACCGGTTGCCATTTATACCCCTTCCTCGGCAGATGACACAGACCATGCATAAGCACCAGGCAGAAATGTCCCCACAGCATGTGACACCATCCACAGGCATCCAAACCAGGGATTTGACAGGAGGCTTCCATGGGTCTTTAGTCCCACAAAAGTTAAGACACTGGAGGGAGAGGGTACAGTCGAGAGCATTCTTTTTCTGTGGAGTGGGGTTGACATGGCACCTGTGCTTAGCCAGCTGGTGCTTCACCTCCCCTAAAGCTCCAGTAACTGGAATGAGCTCCCTCAGACCCAAATTGAGTGTACACAGCTTAATAAAGGTAATTTTTTCTTTTCCAACCTCCTTTATGTATCAACATAAAGTAATCATTTTTGCTCTAGAGTTTTTCTCTTTTACTCTCTGGACTTTCAGTTACAAACTTTTTCCTGAGGTACAGACCTTAGAATTTTGAAATGGAAGATGAATCACATATGGCATATGCACAGTCCTGGATTTATAGACATTTCAGAAGTTCATCTTCGTCAGCTTGGAACTGAGCAGGAACTGTACGCTGAAAGGCCTAACTCTTGTTCTGTGACTGAGATTTTCTCTTTTTTAATTGGATTCAGTAAATACAACTCTATCTGATAACTAACTGTACCAAATAATCTGTGTCAGCAAAACAAGCCAGTAAACTGAAACAATGTTATAAAACCAAATACATATTCGAATATCAAAAAATCCTGTTTTTTTAAATTTAGGAATTTAATATGAGTATTTTGATATTTTCATCATATCTTCCCACTGTAGCAGGCTAACTCACATGTATATTGCCATGATTTAAATTCAGTTAGTAAAAAGAAATTACTTTTTTTACAAACAAAAGTAATATTATGGAACACGTACTGTTGGGATAAGGGGCATAGTTAAGGTAATACCTTCAGAGTGCTCTAGGCAAAACCAGAAAGCGCAGATTTGAACCAGAACACTCCCTGTGTTCAGAGTTGCTCAGAGGCAGAGTATTTTTATTCAAGTCTCTCTGGAAATTGTTCCTGTAAGCACAAAATCTACTCTTTGACTAGCTGCTAGCACTTCAAAGTCTGGGCTCATGCCACAGGATGAAATAGCTATTGAGTGAGAAAGGGAGCAAAAGCTTTCTGAAACCACCTTGCCAACATGACTCAAAACAACTATGAAGGGACCATCTATAAAGCTTGGAAGTTAGTTTAAGCTCTCTTCACACAGAATTTTTTACCTTTCTGTTAAAACTACCAGAAAACATCAATTAGTGCTTTAGAGCTGCTGGCATCTCCAACTGGCCTGAAACCACCAATTCACCTACTGAAGGGCAATGATTTTTTCATGCCTCTGCTTACTGTAAGAGCAAAGATTTAATACCCTGTGATCTATGAATTCTTTATATTTGTCTTGAATATTAATTGCCATAACAGGAAAATGATTGTGCTGCACAGCCAGTGCATGGCTAGACAGTAGAGAAAATATTTCCACAGTGAATAAATGATATACAGGACATGGGTATGCATGAGTGTATTTCAGGTGATCAAGCAATTAGCTGTTGTTTGAATTCCTGAAAGGAAAGTTCAAAGCTGCCATCATCAACAGTGGGTTTTTTTATTTTTCTGCCAAGTAAACAGGTATGTGTACGGGAGATTTCCTCTAGTACCATAGAATATACATTCAGAGCATGAGCAAAGCATCTGATAAATGAAACAAAACCCCACACTTTAGCCAAAATGAGGTTGTGTTAGCTGTCAGATATCATTTAAAGAAATCAGATAACAAAAGAAAAGAAAAGCAGTGGAGAAAGGGGGAAAACAAACTATGTATGTGAGTCTGTTTAAAGATTTGCCAAATAGACCTTAACTACATCTTAAACACATACATGACAGAAAAAGGAGGAAAAAGACATTTCATGAGCCATACTCTGTTTTGCATATTTCTTTAAATCATGGGTTTATCAAATCTTTTGTATTTGTGCTTACCTACAGAATTCAAAGCTACTGCCCATACATATTTTTAAAATCTTTTGTTTGATCAAGAAATAGGCATTTCACAATACCACAGCATGAAACCTGGAATTTTGTCCACATTTTCTCTATGCTTTGTGTCAGCTTCTTATCTTTCACACGGTTGGCAACTTTCAGCATTAAAATATGTGTAAATTATTACTTTCGCAAGAAATATTAGCAAGTCATTGCAGTCAGTTAAAAAGAAAGAATAAATATGGAAATAGGAATATTAATAATGCTGTCCTCCCACAGTCCCTGAATGTAAGAAGTATTCAGTTTTACAGAAAAAATCCAAAGTATTCCAGACACCATATATGAATCCAACCGCTATTGCTCTCAAATTCAAGAAGTTTTGAGGAAGGTATTGGTCTTAGTAGATGTTATGCTCCATCACTCTCAAGATTTTCTAACACTATTCAAAGACCAAGTTGACAAAAATATTAAAATTCCTTATAAAGGGGTATCGATGTTCTGAATCTCTAGGTATATATCTTTAATAATTAAAAAAAGCATTTTTTATTTGTTGTCTAGAATAGTATTGTCATAATTTTTTAGTGTTTTAGAGTGCCAGAGCAATATGAGGTAATGAAAAAGCAAATAAACTTGGAAATAAAATCCTCAGGGGTTTTTAGGTAGTTTAAAATTATGTGGTGATG
>NW_008824283.1:8854391-8865900 GCF_000699105.1 Pygoscelis adeliae | reverse complement strand
TATAGATCATGACTTTCTCAAATATTATTTACTTTTGAAACTTGCGTCTCAAAGTCATCAAGAACTGCATTATCAACTAAGCTGAACCAGTGCTACCAAAACCGCTGCCCTCTGTACTTTTGACAGTAAAAACTTCAGGTGACAGAAATTCAGTGTAGTATGCAATCAGCTAAAATTTCTTTACCAAATTGTTAAAAAAAGACAATCACCAAATGACACCTGCACCTTTAATATTATTTTACTTTTGAAAGTTTTTGATTTAAGCAAGGAAACAAATCTTTTAGCAACAATAATAAAAGTTGATTTTCTAGGAAAAAAAAAAAAAAATACACTCTAATTGTGCTTCCCTTTACTAAAGGGTATGAGAAGCATATGAGAAAAACAGTACCTGTGTGAACTCACTAGATTATTGCTAAAGCTTTTGAGGAGATTCAATTGGTAAAGTGGGTCTTTGGCCAGCCGATCAGTATGAATAACAGCATGGTTAAAATGAGAAAATTGTGCAGAGGCCAAAGTGGTGATAAATGGAAGCTTCACTTAGCTGTACATAGATTATATTGTCGTAGACAGAGGAAATAAAGCTGATGGTATGCATTTGTATCTGGTAGTGATAGCTTTGTAATTCAATATGCGCAACCACCAAAGAGGAACAAAAGCATGCCAGTCTTAGTAATAGGTATGGAAGTTATAACTAAAGAAATAATGTGGAAGCAGTAACATCACTCTAAGGTAGCTTATCAGATCATGGTAAAGTAAAGGTTGTTAGGAAAAAGGGACAGCTATTGAGCTCTGAAAAGACAAGGATTTGGCGAGAGCAGTTGTGAATTTCAGAGCATGAAATGGTGGTCATGGCCTCTTCATGAAAGAGAAACTAGTTTGTTAATCAATGGATTAGGAATCAGGAGATCTGAACACTCTTCCCACCTTAATCAAAAGAAGCTGGGCAAGTCATGTGCCTATCAGATACCTACTTTGTCACTAACATGGGACAGTTATTTCCAGTCCCACTGCTAAACTGCTGAGTGTAGAGCATAGAGAGGAGGTGGATGACCAGAGGAAAAAAGAAAAAGAGCAAAGCACAGATGGATGGAAGGAAGATTTGAAGCAACTGCGAAAAGTTCTGAACCCTGCTGCTCTAATTCTCTAAGTGGCAGAGTCCTGATAGCCCCCTTAGAAGACATGGAAACCAGAAACCTGAACTCAGCTCTGGCCTACTTCTGTTCTGGCCATAATCAGGGGAATTCTGCATAAAATCCAATCTCACACATTACTTGAATCCCAGTCAGTTCCAGGTGAGCTGGCCACCCACCATCAAACCTTGTGAGCAGCAGAGTCCAAATTTTATAACACATTCTCCCTCCTTTTTTCTCTGTTTCTGTGGCCAGAACAAGTCTCCTTCTTGAAGGAGAAGTCTGAGGGGAGACTACTGGCCAAGACTATTTCTGCATCTATTTTTTAAATAACATAAAATTATTTATATGCCAAAATCGGAGGTTTGTCCAAACTGATGTAAAGCACCTTTGTGCTAGCTATATTAAAGCAGTGTCTAAAAGGCTTGGACCTACCAAGAAATGTGTGTCTTACATGCTCTTTTATAATGGCCAGTGAATCCATGGGAACATAAGGGAAGCTGAAGTATTATAGCTTCTGTCCTGAGAGAATGAACAAGGGAAATGTACCATGAAAAGCATGGATAATAAAACCACTTTTTGGGTCAAAACTGACCTCTTTCAAAGAATATATAAACATCCTAAGTTATAACTGTTATTTAAATAGGGAGATCCATGTCATTTGCGGAGAACAAAACACCAATAGGCTCTGTGAAGTTTCAGCCCATTAAACACAGGGGGGTTTATATTATAATATAAATATTTTAGAACAATTAATTGTTGGTATCCTATTGTGCTGAAAAAGTATATTCTTAACTCTGACACCAAGCCCAGTCATAGTGAGAAAACATTTAAAACACAGAGTTCTTATAATGTAATTGAAACAAAAAGAACGGCAAGAACTTCATAAACAACATGAGGGGAGTGAATAGGGGGTGATTATTTTGCGTAAGATGAGAACTAAGGAACATTCAGTGAAACCACTGGGTGCCAGATTTTAAGCAAATGGAAGGAAGTACTTCTCAACAGAATGTATAATTATGCTGTGGAATCCATTGCCACAGGACACTGTAAATGCCAAAACTATAAATACATGGCAGGTAGGTCATCAGGTGCTATTAACACACTAGAAGCAACCTCTAGTTCAGGAAGTCCCTAAACTTCTGACGACCAGAAGCTGGGAGGGTATAGCAGGGGAAGGGTCATTTTATTCTTGTTGTGCTTTAAACATTCATCTAGTGGCCCATGTCAGGGCAGGACACTGGGCTAGAAGAGCTGTAGGTCTGCTTAGGTATGGCAGGCCTTATGTTCTCTTGATGCAGAAACACGTATCAGAAGGCAGCCTGGCCGATCTCAGGTCAATGAAAAAATAAATAGTAAGGAGCTTGGCTCAGTGTGGCCTGGAACGCATCATTTAGAAAAAGAAAAGCATGTAAGGACAGAACTGTAAATGCAAGTATATACACAGGTTACTCAGTCATTCAAAGTCATGGCAGGTTAAACTGAAGGAGGAGATCATCGTACCAGTAACTCAGAGAAGCCCATTTAAGTTAATGGAATAAGCTGCTGATGGAAGTCCTACAGAAGCACCCAGTTAAAATCAATCCAAGTGAAAGATGGAAGCGTTTTTGGGAAGTAGGATATCAAATTATATACTGGATGGCTACACAATTTTTGGATTGAGATCAGGAGATAAGATTTATTAATATTTTTTATCATAAGCATATACCATGGAAAAACATCAGGTCAAGTCAGTACAGAGCCCTTAAACATTCTTAATTATATCATGAAAGAATTTTGAATTTTGTAGTGTTCAAAATTCACACATTCAAGAGATATTCCTTCAAGTATATCCAATGTCTAGCACTACTCTTATCACCATATGTTTTCTGTATAGTAGCACAGTGCTCTACACAGGTACATCTTCATATGATATAATACATCACCTTTAATGTGTTAATAATGCTCATTTACAACTAAGCTAACACCAACAGCACTGTGTGAATAAATCTAACATCACATGTGGTGACAACAGCAACCTGTATTCTAGCTGGCACATGATGTTAAGGTAGAATATGGGCATTAGTCTACAATATAAACCAGTTGGTCAGTGAAATAAGAAATGCTTATTTGGAAAACATGACATGAAAATGCAGCTCAGAGGCAGCCTTTAAGCTTATATTGCAGATTACAGATTACATTATAGATTTTTCAAACAACCACAAATTGTTCATTCAAGCTCAGTAATTACAGTTTCTGTTATTTCAGGAACATCCCAAACTAACAAGTATATAATAAAGATAGAGCTTAACTTTCTCTGTAGTATATCAGAAACCCTCTTCCTGGATGAATTTGGTGCATATGACTCTTTCACTTGTGAACTATTTGGCATTACCCCTAGGTAAATTATGTCTAATGGTTTCTACACTGTCTAATTTAAAAGCCATTAAAGCCCGCCTGCTTTCTCACAACTCAACCCACTTATTAAGGTGAGGACAGTCCTATTTGCATAATGAATGGTCACACTAGTGAGTCTGTGCTTTAGCGGCATGGAAAAGGCCATACAGTTTAACTGGAGCTGTTCACATTTTCACATTGCCCAAATCATGGGCAGCTCAAGTGTTTTAAGGAGGCTGAGTAACAGTCCATTGTGGAAGTCCCCTCAAACGTCATCTGTTTTAATGTGTTAAAGCAGAAACAGGTCCATACAGAGAAAAGTTATAATTTGTGTACATGTAGAATAAGGGGAAGTGAACTTCTAGGTGACCACTAGAGGCTGTTTCCTGGGGAGAGCTCAATTCCTAATTGACTACATGTAAATAAGCTTTGTATGGGACAATTGCCTCCATAAGAGGAGCTGCCTGACAGTTAAATCCTGCCTTTGAGGTGTTTTGGAGGATGGTCTCACAAATGAAATTATTGCAGTGTACGAATATCACCTGAAGCATCATTGGCAAATTTATTAATAGACAAATGACGACAGGAAGATTAAGTGTCTGTATCCAGGCAGGGAGTCCATTTTAGATGCAGAATCATAATGTAGCACTACAAATGCTCAAAAACCTTCCACCTACCCAGGGCAGATGGTATATCTCATTTTTTGGTAGTTCTGGCTACAGTCAGGCACTTGGATATGAATAAGAGGCAGAGATGACACTGCCTTAGTTTGTAGGAACTGGCTTGGTTTGTAACAACTAAGAGCCAAGAGCCACAAGACTATTTACAATTGTACAGGTTATGGGATGAAAGATTAATATCTACAAAAACAGTGATTAACTTTCATACCTACCAAATGTGCTGTATTTTCAGGAAGGGAATGAAAATAAATGTATTTGTCCTTTTTGAAAGCTGAGATTTCAACTCGACATTTTCAAAATTTGCAGGTTTCTAGCTTACAGAAATCTCTCACTCATGGGATTGGTGAGCCCTGTAGTGCAGTTATACTGGAGCAGCATTACTCGGAGTGGAAAAATGAAAGTGCAACACTAAATTCAGTTAAAAAGTGAATGTAGAACTTTGTTACAAGAGTTCTCTCGAGACTTTTCCAAAAGAAGGTTTGTTTGATAGGAAGAAGTCTTTTAGATGATTCGGAAACATGCAATGCTTTCAATAACTTGCAGGACTCTATCCCAAACTGTTTCAGAAGCCAGGACTTCAGCAGACAATCTAACATTAGTGTCTAGCAATTAGTTTAGTGTCTCTGCACTGGGTAGACATAGTTCTTTTGTATTTTATATTTTTGATCATACTGATGGGCTATGTTTCCAAGTAAGTGCAAGTCCAGTCCTTCAGCAGACATGCTGACTGCCATTCCAGTTTCAGAACAGGGACTTCTGACACAAATAGTTCGCGGTTTCCAAGGAAGCTTACTGCTTATGCTCCAAGTATCTGGGAAGTATGGAGTTGCAAAACTATGCTAGAAAAAATTAATTTCACCCCAAACACTTATATAACTCAGTCTCAGACTTCACTAGCGATAGCTTAAATAAATGTCAGAGCAAAATACCGATCCCAGTCTCTAGACAAAACGCAAACCACAGCCAAAGGGCTAGATCTGTGCTAGAAACAGCAATATTTGAAAAGAATGGTCTCACAAAAACTTAAATAATCTTCATTCTAATCTGGCTTTCTCACAATTGTTCTTCTTGTGCCTCTTCTATCTTTGTCTCTCATATTTCTTTAACTGCCTTCCAATTTTTATGCCTCCTATGCTGTCTTTTGCTCCTCCACTCATTCTCAAGTGGTTTTCACCATCCTCTTGTAACCCCAGCACACACTTTCTATTTATTTCCACATCATCACAAATTCTTTTTTTGCATCCATCCTCTACAAGACCTACCTTTGTAAGGACAGTTCTACTTTGAAACTAGAGTGGGGAGCAAGTCGGAGAGATTCTGCCTTTTCTCTCTGTTTTTGCCGCCTTATCTGCTCTTTTCTTCTTGTTGCTGTTTTGTTACTACTTATAAATAGGCACACAAATATATACATAGCGAAAATACAGGAAGTGAGGTTTTGTAAATTTACAAATAATCAGATTCTTGGTTTACAACTCCTTTGTATTGGGGCTTGCAGCTAAGAATGATTTAATGAAAACTAACTGCCTGTAACTACCAATTTCTACATCTACATTAGCTATAGCAGCAGAGTGGTTTGTATTTAATAAAAAAGTCTTAGATCCAAGTTGGCAAGGTTAATTATATGTGCATTCACAATGATATTAATAGCAAGAAAGCTGTAAGCTTAACAGACAAGATTAATGATACTGTGAATTACTATGGGAGCAGATACTGCTCCCTGTAAAGTCCAAAAAATGTTTGCTTCCCCCATTTATTCCCCCGTTGTAACTTAATGTAAAGGACTTTTTAAAAATAGTGACTGTAAATGGGTTTGGATGTCATATCAGATTCGGTTTCCAGTTCAGTTCTAGTATCATTAAAATTTTTAATCTGATTACATGAGAATATGTCTTTCCATGTACCAGGTCCAAGAAGCAAGATTCTTACAGACTTTGCTTCAATTTGAACTACAAATGTGCAAAAAAACACATAGCAAAAAGGTAAAATAAAAAATATAATGTGCTTTGCAATTCCGTGTTCTTTGCACGGATTTGTTTGCTTAGAAAACATCAGGGGTTATTCTTCAGTTTGTTAGTACACCTAAGTCTCATCTTCCTAGACCTGCAGAAACTGAATTATGTGCCAAGACCACAGTTAGTTCAAGCAACTCATCTGTTAATTTCAGTTAAATTCTAGTCTCAGATGTTGCACTACTTGTGAGGCTTTGCCTGGGGTGTGGGGAAATGTTGGAAAGCTGCCAGTTGAGTCACTACTGATTTCCAATGCCAGTTCTCATATCCAATACTCCCACAATTTGCTTTCTCTGCTTAATAAGAGTCTTACCTTATTGGACTCTGCTGAGTGGACTGAAATGTTAGAAATTTGTATCTGTTCGTGTTACAGATCTCCCATCCTCCTGCCTGGATTCATTGTCAATAATTGGTTCCTGAGTTTCTCTAATGTAAGCATTTCAGTTTTGACTTTCCAAGCACCTTCCAGCAAGTTTTTAGGTACTGTACAACAAGGGTCGCCTGAGACTCTTTTTATTTGCTTTTTATAAAATGAGAAGATGATTTGCAGAGTTGGCTCCATTCCAGTTACACTTCTGTTGAAATGGTTTCACAGGCACAGGAACTCTTTCTTCAGCAGCAGTCCCAGCCCCACAGCAGAGCAGCTGGCAACGCACGTACTCAAATGCTGATTGCTGACATGCAAGCCTACTCTGCCCCAGTTTGAGTGTGGATATCACCAGTGGTCTCCCACCTCCCTGACAAATACAGCAGCCAGAATTCAGCACCTTCCCCTTCAGGTCCCCCTTGGACCTTTTCTGGTTTTTTTATATGTATTTAGGTATTAATTTGGAGCGGGTAGAGGCAGCAAGGGAGAGTAACTGAATTTTATGGCCCACAGTCAGAGCACTCAACTGGGATGTGGGAGACCAGTGTTCAAGCTGTATGGATTAAAGCAGCTTTTCCCACACTGCGGATGGAAGAGCTCAGTGTCTGTGCCAATAACTATAACATACTTTCTAATTTATTTCATAATGTCAAGAGTATATGGTGCATGCTATTTTTTCTTTTGCCAGTTTGGCTGGTGATTTCTTTTTCTTTTAGTTTATGGGTTTCAAAGACAATTTTTTGCTTTTCATTTTAAAGTGTTGCCCATGCCTGAGTTGACATCAGACAACTTTGGACAGGCTACAGATGTTTAGAGATGCCAGCCAGTCCACCTACTAAGCAACGTCTGAGGAATACCAGGACTTCTGCCAGGCCTTGTTGTTATGCCACTGTGACTGCCATTGGCTCTACTTAAGACGGATGGGGCGGAGGGTTAACATTGCACATTTGTTCTACATTTTAAACTAAATGAAATGTATTAGGATTATCTATGAATTTAAAGCACAATGAAGAGAAGGTAAACTGAGAAACTCTTCAACATCAAAGTGTCATGTGATTCCTGACCATTTATTATTATTCTTTTAAACCTACCACTTTGCAGTGTTTATGTACGAGAAACTATTTGTTGGTAGCTTCACTGTTATCTAACAAAAAATGGCTTTACATTGCTGCCAACTTTTCTCTCCATTACTTCTCCAGACATGTACTCTCTTATCCATAAGTACCATCAGGCTTTCTCCTCCACCTTTGCTGCCCTCTCCTCTTTGCCCAGAAAATGGTCGTCATGTTCCTGTTCAGAGGGCTTTTACACAGCAATTAGAGCTCACAGGAAGAAGATTCACAGAAACTATTTCCCAGTGTGATTCTTTTGTAAAGAAACTCAGCACGTGCTGCTCTTATTTAGCACTGTTCACACAATGTGCTCTGAACTACTTTTTAAGAGGAGCCATATTGTATGAACTTGCTGCATTTTTACACCAGAATTCCCAGCAGAGTGGGCTGCGACTAGAATCTAGTGCAGGATGGTCAGATTCTAGCAATTAGTCACAGGACAAATTTTAGCAATTTGTCAAACAGCCCTAGACAGCCCCAGATGTTGGGTTCTCTCTTTCCTACAGGAAGGAATAACAAATCCTCAGTCCTCTTTAAATCAGTGAACAGATGGGTAATCACCTATCTCTACGTGCCATCAAATTCAGATTAATTTACTTTTTACCCACTTTTACTATATCTTATATGGCATGTAGATTCATAAAGAAGTTAGTAGCACAATCTATCTTGTGAAATTTCTTGGGCATGTAGTTAACTGGAAGGAGTTGCTCCCATCAGAAGCGTATGGATATTTTTAGTTTTTCTCAGCCCACATCATGCTTTTCCCTGAGAAACATAGGAACTGCCATGCTGAATTAGTCTAATGGTCCATGGAGTGCAGCATCCCCTTTAGTAGGATGGGTTTCTGTGTTAGAAGCTTCAGAGAACAGTGCAATAGTAAAGAAGTGTGGAATAACATGCCATCAGGGAGGTTTATCCCACCCAGCAACAAAATTAGCAGCTGATTTATGTTATATGAGAGCTGATATCTGTTTCCTATGTGTTTAAATGAAACACTGGTCATCACCGATAAATTGGAACATTTGTTCTAAGCTCCTAGTTAGACCAAGAAACTTTTAGATGCCGCAGACACACTGCCCAAATCCACCCTAAGTTCTAGGCTTTGCTCTCCAAAGTATTTCACAGGTCATTTTCTAGAATATAGCTTGCACATCTCCACTACAAACCCAGCTCTACTTAACTATGGCCTTGTAACGTCATAAAATCCAAACAAAGCAAACAAGATTTCAAGCCTCTGAACTGAAATGACTTACTGCCAGCTATATAACAAACTTTCAGAGAATACAGGACAACTCCAGATTTTGGCTATCTTCAGGTAACAGAAAATTTTCTTTTCATGTACATGACTTCATTGCAAGTCACACAATAGTCTTTTTTTTTTTTTTAATCCCAGCTTCTACGGTAATAGTTACGTGGGCATATCAATCTTCACCTATTTATTTTCTTAAGAAGACTCTAGCATGCAGGTCTACAGAGAAAGGCTTATAAGTGTGTACCATAAAGGCTCAATCTATAAGAAGACTTCTTCAAGAAATGAAAGAGAATTATTTCTTAAAATCTCATTAATACACACAGCCTACAACATGGTTTCGTGTATTAGATGAGGTAAGGGTAAAATTGTGTTTTTCTGGCGTATTTTTTTAACTACAGCTACAGTTTCTAAATGTTTGGATTGGTACTACTTGGTGGATAATAATCTTTTTCACCCTAGGAAGAATTACTTTCATTGTATCATTTACCTCCTTGGCCTGTCTAAGCATATAAAAAAACAAAAACATATGTCTTATCCTTTAGCTCCTATAAATGTATAAACACCAAGATAGTTACACCAATTCTCATCCCTGACTGACAAAAAATTCTTGCTCTTTACACCAAAAAGAAAATAAGTTACCTATATACTTTATCATTCATTGGTTTTTATATTTGTCTTGTCTGTCATACCGTATTGCCCACTTCCTTTTCCAATTACAGTTCTAATCTCTTGTGATATTTAAATAAGGAAAATGTTCCATCCTTCTAATCTATGGATATCTGCTACTAAAAGAAATTTCACTTTTCCCTATTGTATGAAAGGAACATACTGTACCAATTAAAGAGCTTTCTATGAAGAAATCTAATTGTAAAAACACAAGGCCTGATTCAAAGCCTATTTTAGTCCATGGAAAGACTTCTGTTGACTTCCTTGGGCTCAAGTCCATATTCAGCAATGGTTAAATTGAATAAGAAAAGAGCTTATTTCCAGTTAACAAACAATTCATGGGCATGTTGAATGCAAAAATATATTTACATTATCTCTACATATTCCACTAAAGCATACAAATTGACTGCTTCTGGAAATACGGTATTGTACCAGAGCAAAAAGTTCCTATGAGAATTCATATATGCCGTATATGTGGGACTCTTTTAATATACCTGTCCTATATATCTGTACAGCAGTATGGATTTTTACAGAAAACATATGGAATGAGGAAAGTATTTTCTACTGTGAACATCACAATGGAGATGTGAAACCTGCTTTCTGAAACGTGAACATTCTTCAAATTAACTGCTTCAAAATTCCTTATTCGATGACTTTCTATGTCCAGATTTCTACAGTAGTTCCCAAACAGCCGTAGGCTATTCTTTGTTATTAGCAGGCATTTCTACAGCCTTGAAAACTTGTATCCATCAAGAGGCCTGAACACAGAAATTAGAGTAGACTTTTTTTTCCCTTTCTGCCCTAACAGGAGGACAGCAGAAGCAGTAGGATTTGCTCCTTTTTTGCACTGCCTGTTTTCTGAAAGATGCAGCGAGGAAGCCATTAGTAAGTGGAGCTGGCAGAGGAAGGACTTTCTTTGGTCAGTAATACAGACTACACCTAGATCCAGCCTCTGTGCCTGAGACAGCTTGCTGTGCAACACAAAAGTCTCTGTGTGTAAATTCCCCCTTCACACACTTCCTTTCTCCACTGTGTGAATTCAACCAGGCTGGGAAACTGCCAGAGCTACCAGCTGAGTAACTCAATATTGAGTTTGCTTTGAGGCAAGGAATGGGGCCTGTGGCTCCAGCCTATCTTAGCTGTAGGAGCTGGAAATAAACCACAAATACTGCTGAGCTTACGCTGTTTTCTCCCTCAGTAGAAAGAATTATATTTGCAGAATTTTGCCATTGACATGAATGGGATGAGAACTACATTTCCAACCTTTTTTTAATAGAGAAAAGCAGTTGAGTAATAACTACAGCAACTAAAGATTATTGAGGTGAAACCAGCTATGAAACATGCATGTATATTTTGAACGCCAGCCAGCACAATTTTAAGGAACTTTCATAACCCACGCGGCCTATAGATCATAGAATCATAGAATAGTTTGGGTTGGAAGGGACCTCTAAAGGTCATCTAGTCCAACCCCCCTGCCATGGGCAGGGACATCGTCAACTAGATCAGGTTCCTCAGAGCCCCGTCCAACCTGACCTGGAATGTTTCCAGGGATGGGGCATCCACCACCTCTCTGGGCACTGTGGATCAGGGTGTGTTTCACCACCCTCAGCGTAAAAAATTTCTTCCTTATATCTAGTCTAAATCTACCCTCCTTTAGTTTAAAGCCATTCCCCCTTGTCCTGTCACAACAGGCCCTGCTAAAAAGTCTCTCCCCATCTTTCTTATAAGCCCCCTTTAAGTATTGAAAGGCTGTGCTAAGGTCTCCCCGAAGCCTTCTCTTCTCTAGGCTGAACAATCCCAACTCTCTCAGCCTTTCTTCACAGGAGAGGTGTTCCATCCCTCTGAGCATTTTCGTGACCCTCCTCTGGACCCGCTCCAACAGGTCCGTGTCTTTCTTATGCTGAGGGCTCCAGAGCT
>NW_008824283.1:8848662-8854075 GCF_000699105.1 Pygoscelis adeliae | reverse complement strand
CATGTCAACTGCAGCACTCAGCTTGGTGTCATCTGCAAACTTGCTGAGGGAGCACTCGATCCCACTATGTCATTGATGAAGACATTAAACAGTACCAGTCCCAATATGGACCCCTGTGGGACGCCACTCATCACCAGTCTCCATCTGGACATTGAGCTCTTGACCACTACTCTCTGGATGCGACCATCTAACCAATTCCTCACCCACCAGACAGTCCGCCCATCAGTATCAGAATACTATGTTCAGTTTTGGCCCTCCCTGCGCAAGACATTGAGGTGCTGGAGCGTGTCCAAAGAAGGGCAACGAAAGTGGTGAAAGGTCTGGAGCACGTCTTATGAGGAGCGGCTGAGGGGGCTGGGGTTGTTTAGCCTGGAGAAAAGGAGGTGGAGGGGAGACCTTATCGCTCTCTACAACTACCTGAAAGGAGGTTGTAGCGAGGCGGGTGTCGGTCTCTTTTCCCAAATAACAAGCGATAGGATGAGAGGAAATGGCCTCAAGCTGTGCCAGGGGAAGTTTAGATTGGATGTGAGGAAAAATTTCTTCACCGAAAGGGTCGTCCAGCATTGGAACGGTCTGCCCAGGGAAGTGGTTGAGTTACCATCCCTGGAGGTATTTAAAAGACGTGGTGCTTAGGGACATGGTTTAATGGTGGACTTGGCAGTGCTAGGTTAACGGTTGGACTTGATGATCTTAAAGGTCTTTTCCAACCTAAGTGATTCTGCGATTCTATGATTTATTGATACATGGAAAACTAGTTCCTCTATCACCTAACTTTCCTGTATCTTTTATTTGTCAGGACTCCCCCTAACAACTTCAGCTTTCCTCATTCATAAGAACAACTATGCTAAAGCAGAAAAGATATTCTGGATGTAATAACTCCCTTTCAGGGTTCCGTGATTCTGCGATTCTATGATTTATTGATACATGGAAAACTAGTTCCTCTATCACCTAACTTTCCTGTATCTTTTATTTGTCAGGACTCCCCCTAACAACTTCAGCTTTCCTCATTCATAAGAACAACTATGCTAAAGCAGAAAAGATATTCTGGATGTAATAACTCCCTTTCAGGGTTCCAAGGTAAGGACCAAACACAATTCAGAGTCTTCTCTGCTTTTCCATGCTTTTCTGTTGTATCAGAGACTAATCATCCTGATATACTCCTGTACAATCAAACCAAGCAGTCAGCTTGATGAAAGTAACAGAATTCTTTAAAAATACATAGAGCTAAAAAAAAAACCAACCAGGTAAAAAAAAAAAAAGATTTCCTGGATGTGGTCAGGAAGACGTGTATAGAAATAGTGTAAACAAAAGACAGTGGACTAGAGATACTATTGGTCTGATACAATATGACAATATAATGTTCCACAAAAACAATATGCTGAGAATCAAAACTGAAAACAGAAGTTTAATTTATGTAACCCAATTCTTCAATCCAAAAATGTCTGGAGATGTTAAGTCCTATATTGATGTCATCCATGGAGATGACATTCCCTGCTTGCAAAAGATAAAAGAAAATAACATGCACAAAAGTATACACGTAGTGAGGAGTATTGTGAATATCATTATCTCATACAGAAATTCATAAGGGGTTTGCTTTCTCTTTTAATCCAGGATTCAGTTATAGCACATTCCCAAATTCAGCATTCTTTTCAAGCCTTTAGACATGACAAGTTTTTCTGATTCTTTTTTTTTAAACACAAGTCAGCATTTTAGTCCTCATTTTTCTGTGGCTTGCTTTCTATGAGTTTAACATTTCGGTCCTCATCAGTGTTGCGGCATAAATATTGTATTATATTGTAAAACAATGAACAGTAGTAATTAATGCACAGCTGCATTATTAAACAAACACGATTTCTGTATGTTATGGATTGCTCAAAGAAACCCAAAACTTCTGAGTTACAAAAATCCACTGTAACTAAGCAATTTAAGAATGGACTATTTAGGAGTATCTTTTAAAAAAAAAGAGAACATATTAATGTCATAGAAAAACTTGCCTGCTAGAAAAGACCCGTTTACAGTAATGGAGATAAAGAGATTAACTGGCTATAGCGGTTACTAAAAGACAGTCAACAGAAGATCAGATGTCTCAAAAATGGAAGGAGGAAAATGGATTGTAAACAATCAGTGTTAAATTAATCAGTTAGGTTGTAATGACTGACAGATATGTCTAGCCTAAATGTCCTTGGATAAAAATTCAAGATGAGTTTTTCTTAACCTATGTGCAGCAGAGAGGAAAATCTGTTCATGCCTTTCCTTTCTGTTGCTATCCATTAATGGGTGACTGGCTCAAACGCCTGACGAAAACTTGAAAAAAGTCAGCTGGAGTATTTCTACTGATTTTTCTGGACTTTAGATCGGAACTTCAGTAGGCAGAGAGACTGAACTCTTCTATCACTTTTGCCATTCCCTCAAATATATCTAATCTTTGATAAAAATCCACATTACTTCTCTAGGATTTAACTAAATGACCTTGAAATGCATCACATTCATTTGTTGCTGACAGGTATTTTAAAGAAGAAAAGATGAAGACCAAGTCAAAAGCTTGCATAAAGTCAGAGCACATCAAGCAGAAGAAAACACTGGAAACACTGAACTACAAGCTGAGACACAGGAGTGAAACTGGGCTCTGTGGCACACTAGCTAGTTCAGTATAAGAACAGAGGCAGGCAGAAAATGGGAGTGATAAATATTCAGTTCTGGATGAAAGTAATGCCTTCCAATTTTAAGAAGCATCTACTTTGTAGCACAAATAGATAAGCTGATTCAAACATATTTTAACTGGCCACTGAATTTATCTCTAAAAGCTGTTCAATTTATTTCTTCTCTCTTAAAGCTTTTTAATGCCTATTTTCTTTATGACATTGCATACATTTTCTTTTAATGACTTTGTCTCTCCATTCCTTATTTGAACTAAGACATGGACTTAAGATTTAGGTCTCCTAGAGCAACTTCTCTAGGTGTCCCAGAGAAGCCAGTCACTAGGAAAATGAATTGCACTTGAGACTTGAAGATCCCTGTGGACATCTGACAAGCCTAAATGCCATTGTTTTGCAAAGGTAGAGGCAGCCAATAACAAAGGGCAACTCTTACAAAAGGAAACCCAGTTGTCATGTGCAGGCATGAATACTGTATTATGTGTGTGTCTCTCATTTTACATGGATGAAACATTCTTCTTGGCCTTGACTCCACTTAGTGCACTGGAGGTTGAACAATCTTATGTGTGTTCAGAGGAATGACCCACCATTGTGCTGTGGAAACAGAGTGGGAGGGAAAGAAGCTAATCCAAGCATCCTCTCTGATTTTCCTTTATGTCCCATCTCTGAGGAGTTGCTGTCTGAATTCCTCAGACCTGGAGATGTTCCAGAGCAATTAGACAGTGCATCCCCTGAGACATGACTGCAGATTTTGCTGAGCTTTGTTAGCTTTTTTTATTCTTTTCTGTTCAATTAAATGGGAAAAAAGGCTTAGGGCTGTACTGCATGCTCACATCCTTTTTAAGCAGACAAAACCACATGGATCTCTGTGCCCACTTGCCGATATAGCTAATCCTTTCTGTTCTTCAGTTCTTCAGTTTTTAAGATGTTTTGAAAGTCTGTATGAAAATAACAGTCAAGTTCAGCACTATTGAACAACGGAAAGCTCATTTTTATCTGACTTTCTTTTTACTGACCTTTGTATTTGATTCAAACACTGTGATAGGATCAACAAAACATAGGCCAGAATCTGTATACCAAACGTATTCAAGAGTCCCATGCTAGCTGAGAAGTACATTCAAACAGCAGTTCATTCAAATTATTTCCTATTATTTCCTATTTGACAATATGTGTGGAAGGCTTCTCAGATACAACCAAAACCAGGCAATGTCAAATCTAGAAACCTTTGGTCTGAAGAGATTTAAAACCAGGAGAGCTCTAGCTACAGCAGAAGAAAGTTGAAATGTTAGCAGTATTGAATCATGCAAACTCCAGAGGTCAATTTGTCTCCTTATGTTTCAAAAGATGGCTCTTTAAATGTTGATGAAACTCCAAGTTTATGGAGTTACTGGCTGACTACAAGGCTTCTTTACATCTTCAGTATGATTTGATATACCTACAAAAGCTTTTTAAAGGTCTAGAAGCAAGCTATGCAAAAAAACAAGCTCTCCAGATACTAGACTTATAAGACTGCAATTTTCCAAGTATTGGCACACTGTTTATGACAGACTTCTATAAACCCCTTATTCTGTCTGATTCAGCAAAATAAACTGGCTTGCTGCAGAAGGGGAGAAGCTGATAAGTGGAATATTGCACAAGAGTACCGAGGTAGGAATACAGTGTCTATGTGCATTTTTTGCAATTCTGCTAAGAAAAATGCATTATAACTAGCTGAACCTGTGAAACAAGTGTTAAATTAAATATAGTCATCTGTGTCAGAACTTGACTGAACAGCATTTGTAACAGAAGTGTAACATTGCTATAGCTACTGCTTGTTTTTCTTTCTATGCTTCAGTCTAATCTTTTAGCTGTGATGCACTTCTGAATCGTGTATTAGCTGAGTGTGTGTACTGAGGGAAAGATGACACTTTCCAAATCATCTCCATGTATTGCAGCAAGTTCTTGGAGATACTCTAACTTAAAATTCTAGTAGCACTTAACAATCCCGAGCTTGTAAAGTCTGATGATGCAAGACAGCCTGGTTGTAAGCCATACAATTAATCTGCCTGTATTACACATGATATCTTATACAATTACAATACAATAACTACAAAAACATTTGCAAATAATAATAAAAAGCAGGAAAGACAGCTGTGGATTCACTGCAAATCAAAATATTTTGCAGTCTCATTTCAAATTTTGGTAAAGAAACAATGGTATGATTTTTTACTGTCTTTGGTCACATAAAAAACCAAACATGGGCTTTGCAAAAAGGTTCAAGACTAATAATTAATAATTAAAAAATTTAACATTCAAAACAAGTACCCTCGTAAGATTTCTGAAAAACTTCAATACAAATAAGATCCTTGGTAAACACATACAGAACTATTCCTTTGGTTCCCACTTGCAATATTTTCAAAAAATTAAAAAGAACATAGAAGAATTCATATTCTCTCTGCCATGGCACTGAGGCACTGCCAGCTCTGCCTGCCTCTGCCCAATCCCTGGGGCTCCCCCCACCCTGCCTATGGCCCAGGACCCCATTTCAGCTGCCCAGGACCATCAGCCCTTGCCCCAGCGATGTCGCAGCAGGGCCAGTCTCCAGCTCCCCACTGCCCTGCCCAGCCATGGGCCTGCCAAGCCAGGTACACCAGCGGGCCCACATCTCAGCCCGGCCTCGGCCTGACCCTGTCCTCAGGGAGGTGCTTGATTCCCGGGGCTGGGGCTGCCCCAGTGCCCCCAGCTGCCCTGCTTCTGGCTGGGGCGGTGGGACGGGCCTT
>NW_008824283.1:8846282-8848288 GCF_000699105.1 Pygoscelis adeliae | reverse complement strand
CCCCGGGCCTGGGGCTGCCCCAGTGCCCCCAGCTGCCCTGCTTCTGGCTGGGGCGGTGGGACGGGCCCTGGCTGCCAGGTCCTGCCCTGCCAGGTCCTGCCCTGCCACCCCAGGGGAGCCCCCGTTGCTCCCGTGGCCCATGTGGTACCTGGAAAATCTTCTCATTTGGCAAAAATATATGTAAATATTTACTTTTTATCAGCTTTAATTTCTGCTTTATGTTATATTTTCTCTATGAGATTTTCTCTAATCTATAATTAATATTATGTTTAATATTAATATACATATTAAGAATATGTAAAATATGTACATGCACAGTGTACAGCCACTGGTCTTAGCATCAGTGGACATATTCAGTGTGGGAACTTTTTGCAGCAACCAAAAAATTGCACTTTGAGCCTTACAGTGTCTCATCTTCTCCGAGATTATGATATACTGAAAGTGGTTTTATACTGACAATACTGAAGGACAGTGGAACTGTAAGAAACTATCTCTGGGCCTTAGCACAAGGACATGCATTTTGCATCTTCACACCTCTCCCTTGTCTGATCACTTGTGCTAAGTTTTACCTCACCTACCCAAAAATGATATGTAAGCAGGTGCCTACAGCAGAAAACCTTGTTACAGCAAGATAAAAAATATGATGTGCTTAAAAAAGAGCAGTGTAATTCCTTTGGTGAGATGCAGAACTAAATACTATGATACCAGTGCCAGCTTGCCCCAGTGTGGGGCATTCATGCTGTGGCCATGACATGTTATAAATCACACCTTTTGCATTGCAACAGGTGCAGGCATACTGCAGCCTACTCCTCTGAACCTAGAATACAGCCAATCATTATGAACGGCATGCTCAGGAAACACATATTATAAACATAAAAATGCCACACCTGGGAGGTTGGAAGATTTTTACCATCAAAACCTAGAGAGTTGACTACTCCTTCCCAGATGTTGCATGTCTGTTTTCATTTCCTACTTTTATTACCTTAATGTAAATCGTGCTTTGCTTTCCAGTAAGGAGTGATTTTCTTGGTAGTGGACAGATATTGCTGTAGTTTTATATCCAGAAAGCCAAGTTCTTCATCCTCTTTGGCTGCAGATCTTTCCTTACAGGGGGAGATGAAGCACAGCCTTGGAGCCCAAGAACAGTCCTGCTTTTTTGGTACCATTTACAGTCTCGCTGTTTCTCTCATTTGCCTTCTTTTCTTACATATTGCTTTACACTACACTGTGAAACCATTAAAAAATAAATTATCCCTCAATACACAACATCTGAGCCTCTGAATGCAAATGTCTGCATGGTAAGTAGAAACAACGACTTGATTAATGTGTGAGGGCAGGTTTGCTGTGATTTTATTTTATTTTATTTTTATTTTATTTTATTTTTATAAACAGATGAGCCATAGGCAAGTCAGTTTCCATAAAAGTATATTATCATCTCACTTCACTGCATCTACTATCAGTGGGAAGGGGAGAAGAAGCAGAATGGAGTCATGCTTGGAAGTATATGATCTCAGTTCTCAAAAACCCAAATGCTGGTACCTGAACAATCCTTCATCTCTGCCAGAGTCTCCTAGTTCACCTTGTATCACAGGCGGCAATCAAGCTTCCCCCTTACTTGACCTGTTATATGTCTTCCTACTCTTGCGATATACCATGCGGAGTGGATTCTCGCAGCCAGCTGAAGCTGATCCTGGGATCGTCATGAAGCAGGAGACACAGGAAAGTCAGTCAGTCACAAACTTCCTTCTGTCATAGAATCATAGAATCACAGAATCATAAAATGGTTTGGGTTGGAAGGGACCTCTAAAGGTCATCTAGTCCAACCCCCCTGCCATGGGCAGGGACATCTTCAACTAGATCAGGTTGCTCAGAGCCCTGTCCAACCTGACCTGGAATGTTTCCAGGGATGGGGCATCCACCACCTCTCTGGGCAACCTGTGCCAGTGTTTCACCACCCTCAGCATAAAAAATGTCTTCCTTATATCTAGTCTAAATCTACCCCCCTT
>NW_008824283.1:8827455-8845684 GCF_000699105.1 Pygoscelis adeliae | reverse complement strand
ACCACTCAGCTTGGTGTCATCTGCAAACTTGCTGAGGGTGCACTCAATCCCACTGTCAGTGTCATTGATGAAGATATTAAACAGTACTGGTCCCAATACAGATCCCTGAGGGACACCACTTGTCACTGATCTCCATCTGGACACCATCAAATCCGTATCTCTCCAATGTCCTGACATTTCAGCCTGGCAAGAACTCACAGAAATAGGATAACACAGCATGTTAATTTCTGCTGTAACTTTGCTTTCTTAATATCCCAGAGCAACTGACAACATTAGGGACACATATCTCTGTCTTGTGCCTCTGGCTGAAAGTTCCTTCAACCATCAATTAAATGCCAATCTGATTCCTTTTTCTTTAAATGGACCAGTCCTCCATTCATTTTCTGCAATTAAAATAAGAACTTCCATGCTAGGTAATGTTCTCAGCAGTGCATGCCTTGACTAACGCTATAGATATCAGCAGATTTACTCCAGTTTTGCAATATGCATCAATCAAAACTCTTTTAAATTGTGTTCACCATCCTGGTTATTATTTCCTCCTTTATGCCACAACTGTAGCTCAGTCAACACTGCTTTCTGGTTCTAATGGGAGTACGGTTATTTTGGAGCAAAAAGGATGTTAAACTCAGCAGGCATATTTAGCTCTAACAGAGTTGCTTTATTCATAGATCAGAAACACTTGGGAAAAAAAAAGGTCACTATCTTTATTCTTATTATCGAAGTAGGGAAGCTAATACATCTGTAGTGAAGTGACTTTTCCAGCAGAGCTGGCACCAAAGCCAACTGGATCTCCTGAGTCACAGTCTAATGCTTTGATTATTCAGCCTTTTGGCCTCCCCAGGAGGGTTCCCCAGTTTCTCTAGAGGATTTCCCGGACAGAAATATTAGTGCTGTACAAATGACCTGCAAACCAGTGTACATACAGTCTGACCACATCAAGCTTGTGACAAAAATGCTTGCAATATTTACTAGCTTGGGCACAGTGGATGTGGCAGACTTCCAGTCATTTCACAGTTATTGCTACTGCTACTGCTTCTGCAAGTAGCTGCAAGACAGCCACTAGCCCTAAGTAGGTGCCCAAAGTTCTTTTTCTCCACTCAGACAAAATTTCTGAGAGGTTTAAAAAAAAAAAAAGGACAAAATACAGATATTCAGACATGTGGTAGCCTTAAATTCATGGTGTGTGTTTCACTTCAGTTTTACTTCTTCCTTTTGTCAGTAGAGCATGGCTTTGACCAAACCCTGGTAATTATGCTTACCAGGTATACTCTGTCTCCAGAAATGTGTGAACTAGAGATTTATAAAGTTGTGTTAAAAATATATGTACTCTTCTTCATGTCTCCACAATATATATGGTTGAGGGCACTGTGGAAGAATGTAGCTTCCCTGAATAACCAAGTATTAGATGACAGCATATTCAACAAACTCAGACCTAGAAATAATGCAAAATTCTTTCCAAAAGGAGTAAATGCTGGACCATTGTGTGCTGATACACAAAAGTTCTCAGAGCAGGTTTGGGCAGATATGACACAAGAAGTGGATTAGATAACATAGCCAGATCCTACCTTAATTAGTCTATTGCTATCAGTATTTTATAAACCTTCTATTATTTGGAGGAAGAGAAGAGGTTTCCAGGAGTACCAAAGAGGAAAGATTATCCATATTATTTATGACATTTAGGTTTCTACACCTGTTGAGGTGTAAAACAATTCCACCTTTGGGTAAAAGGTTATTTATAAGGGCAGGTTGTTTAAACGTATCAAATTTTGAAGGTGTGCAGATGAAGATTTACTGTTGCTTATTTGATGGTGTGAATAATTCATTCTTCTCAAGACAGGCACATATGCATTTAAGAGAGGAAATGCCTCCAAAACCACATTTATTGACTTGGGGACTAGCATGCACCAAGAAACATCAGATAGTAACTCACAGTAGGGAATAAGAGGAGCTTTAAGAAAGGTGCTGAAATGAAAAAAAAAAGGTTTTGCCCTTTACTGGTCACGACAAAACAAATCTTGTTTCTGCAACAATAAAAAACCTATTTCACATTCATTAGTGCCAAAACTCAAAAAGACATTCTGGCTGCAAGAGGGAGCAAATGATGTATCAAGAACAACTGGAAATAAACAACTGCATCCTGCCCTGCTCAGTGACTGGAGCTCTCCTGCACAGGGGCTGGTTAAGAGGCCCAGCAGTGTACCCTGCCCTTGGTGAAATGTAGCCAACTGATTTGGGGACACAGCCAGATCCACATAACTGCTTGTGGTATTTGGCTGCAAGCTCTGAAGGGCTGCACAATGCTCCATTCTTAATCTTGCAAGTGGAGCACTATGCAGCCCTCTTTTGCATCACTCCCTGAGGCATCCGCCTGTGACTGCTCATGCTAGTTAGACGTGACTATAGACACTGTAAGGTATTCTTTCTACCAGCTTTTATAAAAAGTCTTCAGACTTTGCTGTAGAATGGGTTAGTCTCTGATTTATAGTGAAAATGAAATGAAAAGAAAGATTTGTGGACTACATGAAATGAAGCAAGGAGTTGTGGGGTACCCGTGATAGATGATGGCAGACTGCAGATTTATGTTTCACTGAAGTCAAAGGATCCAGAAAATACACTCCTTAAGAAAGGAAGGAAACTACCCTCTGATGTAAAAGGCACCCCATCGGCAATAATAAGTGCAGTAGATTCACATTCATATTATAAGGGTTGAGATAACATGTTAGACACCAGGGATCTATTTTCCACTGTGCCAGAGTCCGGTTCACTCTGCAGAGCTGTGGCTAGCACCTGGTGTGCACATTCACATGCAGCAGCAAGGACACCAAAGAACTTCTGATTTTTTTTCAGCGCTACCTTTTGCCATCCAGAATGTAGAGCATTCTCTAGCAATACAGTATTTAGATTAAAACTGGATGTAGATGTTTGTTTTCTTACATTTTGGAGAAGATAGGGAAGGCAGGAAATTCTCAGATGTAAATCTTCAACTGGTGCCCTCAGCTGCATTTTCATATCTTCTCTCTTTTCTCTTCCCAAACACATAAAATAATTGGAAACCCACCCATCAGCAACAAGTTCATGGCAAGCCACAAAAACCGTATACTTCTCTAAAGCAAAGCAATCTTTCAGCTCGCAAATTCAGTTACCATTCTCAGTGAAACAGCCAGAAGGATCAGCAATGCCAATAAATTGTAACAAGCATGCCATAAAAATCCTTTATGCATCTAACAGCCAATACACTGCACATATTAAAAGTAGGCGATCTTATCAGCATTAAATCCAAGCATCAAAATACAAATTCATATTAGCTATAACAAATGAAGGTATTTCTGCGGAGGCAGTCAGCATCGCAATGACTATGCAATAATTACTAAAGGGTAGTCAGCTAAAGAGTAATATTTTTCAGTCACACACTAAGTAACTGAACGCCTCCAAAAGTGTTGTAATAGACTTTGTACCTGTAGCATGACTGAAACTCAGGAGACAAGTGGAGAAACTCTAGTCCTGTAAACTTTTAATCATTAGAATAGTTCCATATGTTTTTATGGCAATATTCACACAAGTAGTATTATAGCTTATTAATATTTGCAAGGTAAAAATTAGGAATTTGAAAGGTAAATATTAAAAGCACTTCTGCTCTGGCGACAGTTAGCTAGTATGAAACGGGATGACTGTATGAAGTCAACCAGAAACGAGTATTTATACACAATACTTAAGAATCTTGATACTGAAGAATAACAAAACCAAGTACCTTGATTGGCAGGGCTGCAGATAGGCCCTCCCCAGACACGTGAACACAAAGCAAAAGTACTCCTTTTAGTCAGGATTAGAAGAGCATTGAAAAAAATGAAATCTTTTTTAAAAGGATGTAAAGTATTTTAGATGTTATGGAGATCTAGAGCATTTATTAATGAACAGTAATAATACATACACTCACTTCAGTCCAAACCACCTGTCTTCACTTGCTGGACATTTCTTTTGAACAAAAAAATCCATCTACCTCTAAGAATACATCTTCAGTCATGTTTACACCTTCACTCCCATTATATTTTTATTAGTCATTTTTATTTCAGTATCTCTGTGAACAAACCAAGGACAGAGACTCGTGGTGCATACTGCACAGACATAGGCCAACATAAAGTACTGCCCTGATAAGTTTGTATACAAAATAAGAAATTAGCCATTCATGTCAATAGCACAAATGCCCTTAGGCACCAATGTAGAGACAGTCATAAGAAGAGGGACATATTTTACAAAGCAATCAGGAGGGAACATGCCAAGTTAATATCTCAGAACATATGTGAGCTGATGTAGTTTCAAAATAGCTGTAATATTTTCCATTGTATTTGTCAAAAAATGTTCTTATGATTGTACCTAGGGCTTGAATACAAATAAGTGGATCAGCTTTCACACACTGCCAGATAACTTCAAGACCAGTACAGCTCTTACTCTAAAAGCAGCAAAGGCTGTTCCAATATCAATAATATTTTCCTGTTTTAATAATCATTATATTCGCTCATACATGCTTTGATTTTACCTTTCATGAATCTGGTACAATAAGCTCTACATTTATAAGAAAATGAATAGCTGAGGGAAAAGGTTATTTCCTTTGGCTCAGGCCTCACTCTTGCTGGGCTGGGCAGAACTATTCTTGACCCAGTTTTATAGGTTTCACAGTTGGCTGACCCATTCATTGTCAACTGATACGGATGTTAGCTCAAAATTGTCCTAGCAACCAAGAAAGCACACAAAGATCTGAAGGAACTCCAGCATTTAAACATTTAATTTGAGATCTCCCATTCAGTGCGAGTCAGGCAAGTGCAGCTGAGAACATTAGCTAGCATGGAGTAGGTAACGAGCTGCTTTGTAAAAAGGCCACTAGCTCAGCTGGCTAAAGCAGGGTTCACAGCATGCTGTAAATGACTGCCTAATTAATAAACAGGTTAAAGAGCGTGTGTCCAATCCAGAGATCGTGTTTCGTCTCCTCAAAACTGAAGGAAACAGAGCGGATGGGACTATCTTGAAGTGCATGCACATGGAGACAAGGCTCCTCTCCTTCCAGCAACAAATGATAGGGTTTGTGCAGATTCAGAAAGGTTGACAGTGTCCAAGAACAGCCATGGCAACCCTGATACCTCCCGAGAATCCACAGTTTCAATGTGCTGTTAATTACTTGTCCTTCCCCTCCCTGTGTTTTAACTCTAAGTAACAAGAGGGGCTGATGATGTCACACTTTGTAAAGTGTATCAAGTCCAGGTTCAAGGGGAAGCACTGCTGTAAACCATTTTAGCTTTGGAAGGAAACATGTAGTGATGTGGTAAGTAAAGTTCACCAATACAGTATAATCTCCACTCCCACCCCCCAAAATGGCTTATTAGTTTTAACCTGAAAATCAGGGTAACAGTAAGAAAATGGAAACTTCAACTTATTTAAATATGTTTGCCAAATAGAAAAATGCTCAGAAAAAGAGATTTAAAGAATAATAACTTGCACTAGGAAAACAGTCTTTATTACTGTGTCAACAGTTTATAGGTGTTACACCTGTAATTCTTTTGACAAGCTTCTTAATCATATTGTACTACCTGAGCTACTTTTATTAGTCAGATTTTATTTATTCTTTAATTGATTAAATGTCATTTTTTGTCCCTTTTCCTGTTTTACATGTTCTGGAATATCATCTTGCTCTTCCATCAAAGCTGTTCAGATAGGAGCAAGAAGGTCAATTTGCAGTGTGTCTATTTTTCAGCAATCCACTTGGCATTCTACGGACAAATTACCGTTTTCCTGTAACTAAGTATGTGTGGCACTATATACAGATTGGTACTCTTACAGATTTGGAGGAAAGCTCACATGTAAAAAATCCTCATAAAATGGACTTTTACTGAAAAGTTATATTTACCTTTACCAAGGTATTCCTGCTATTCCCTGTATTTAGCATGAGAAATTCCAAACCTGCCATAGGAAGTTTAACTACAACAAGTCCTAAAGAGTCAGATTTTAAATGGCATTCACAGTGCTCACTGTTTCTTTTGCAAAGTCTCTTAGTGCACTCTATACAACCAGCCAATTTTTTTTATTTGTCTTACAGGATTGCCCACCAGTGTCAGCCACCAGTCAAGGTGCTACCGTGTCATATGTTTCTCCAACACAGAGCAAATAGATGGTTCCTATCCCCACTTACTATGGAATGAGGATAATACAGATTAGTATGACAAGCAGTCTCTGATGTATATAGGTCATCTGTCCACGGATACCAATGAGATTATGAACTTAAATCCATAACAAGAAAATTCTCCTTTCATATAGAGCTTCTGAGTCAGCATTTGCCACGAAACCAACAGTTTTCAGTAAACAGTTTTCATTTTGTGACCGAAAAATTTGATCCATTCACTCCACATCCATTGAGCCAAATGCTCTGGAAAGGATATAATTTTTTACCTGAGGGGATCATTTGTTTATTGGCAATGGTGTGCTTGGCTAGGACACAATACATGAAAATAAATACTGTTCTTATATTGAGAAGACTGGAATCAAAACAGACAAATCTAGAAAGATGGTATCCATTGGGAGGTCCAGAGATTATTCGTTTAAATTGTTTCATTCTTGCAGAAACTGAAGTTGCATTTCATCATGGATGATGGATGCTACACTGTAACGGATGCTACAATTTTAGCGGAATGCACTATAAACTCTGAATGTGGTAGAGAATCATTTTAGTCCCTAACTTGAATTCCCGTGCTGACAATATTTAAACTATGTTTAAAGTTAAACAGTTTTCTAGATTATAAAGCTTTGCATAGTGCACTTAAAGATTAATCACACTCTGGTACTCCAAACAATTGTTTAGGTGGACACCTACTCTTTAAGTCCCTGCATAGTGACATATTTTAAAGCATGCATTCTGCCGTCCTATATTCCTAATATGTCTACTTTTAATAGGGACCTTAGAAGACCTATAAAATCAATGTTTAAATAATATTTTTCTCAGATAAAGTTGGGGTTTTGTTAGATTTCCTCTGGCAGTACAGACAGCTGTCTCAGACTTCTCACGATTCTGGACCAAGAGTTTTTTCTTAAGTATTAAAGAGTTCAATAGGGAATTGAGATTTACTATGGAACATTTTAAAATGAGCATTCATAAAACAACATTAAAGAAAGAAAAGTGGGAAAATCTATATGTTCTAATGTCTTCAACATTCACCATAGTTGATGTCATCCACTGGCTACTTCTCCTCCTAACTGATCAACATTATTTAATAATTTTGTGAAGTCATTCAAAATAGAATTAGAAGATATTGACCCGAGCTAAGATTAAATATATTGCAATAACCTTTTAGTTAAAACTTTTGAAATCTCATCTCAGGATACAAACGTAATTCCTGATACAATTAAAGGAGTAAATACTATTTATAATGCCACAATTCTTAGTTTTGCAGACTTGTCTTGAGGTGTCATCTGAAAAGCAGACATTTGTGGTTTGTAGCCAAGTCCAGGTCTTAAACTTCCTCCAGCAAATACAAAAGAACTGCATGTCAAAGACTGCAGCAAGGTAGGATGAGTTCAGAACCAAGCACAGAAGATGAGCAACATATATGGAGGGGGCACTTATTTTTCCCTTTATCCTAGCACATCCAAACGGAGTCCTGTCTGGCCCGCAACTATTACAGTACCACATACCCTCACTTCTTAAGACGGAACATAGTCCTTATTTTAACATAATAGTAACAGTGAAACAATTTTTTCCTGCCCTACTGGTACTCAGCAGTTACTCAACCTGTGACCTTGGGCAGCACACTCCATACTAAACTGTAAGCTGTTTCAGGACTTACATAGCACCGTCTGTAATCAGTGCAGGCAACCAGCCTCACACAGTGTCAAATAGCCCAATTCTTGGTCCGTATCTTGCACCAGCCAATGAAAAGTAAACTATTAGGGATGGATGGTTTGCAAAGATGGGCATCTTTTCAGAACAAAAAGAAGGTAAGAAGTGTGACTATGAAACAATTCACCTTTATGTAATGTTCTTTTCCCTTCCTCATAGTTTCAATCATTTTGGGGGAAAATAAGAACTCCGGTATTCCTTTTTCTAGGATAACAGGTTTTGGTATTTTTGCTAGAGAGCCATTTCAAATTGCTGTGGGAGACGGTGTCAAAGGCCTTACTGAAGTCCAGGTAGACCACATCCACAGCCTTTCCCTTGTCCACTAGGCGGGTCACCTGGTCATAGAAGGAGATCAGGTTGGTCAAGCAGGACCTGCCTTCCATAAACCCGTGCTGGCTGGGCGTGCATCTTTTCAGAACAAAAAGAAGGTAAGAAGTGTGACTATGAAACAATTCACCTTTATGTAATGTTCTTTTCCCTTCCTCATAGTTTCAATCATTTTGGGGGAAAATAAGAACTCCGGTATTCCTTTTTCTAGGATAACAGGTTTTGGTACTTTTGCTAGAGAGCCATTTCAAATTGCAAGTGCTATTAAATTGATCTGTGCATGTTCTGCATTCATGCTATTCCTCACCTTCTGCTGCTCTTTCAAATTTGAGTAGATCAGCAGCATTCAGGTCTCTATGTATTCTTCTCCCAAGGGTGTAAGAAGTCCATAGAACAAGTAGAAAAAGACCACAAATAGTTAATACGAATATCCAGTGCCTCCACTGGCATGAGTCTTATGGTAATTTTCTGTGCAAGATGTTTCTCCCTTTTTGAAAACCACTTGTTTTAGGGAGAGATTGTGTTCTATTGTCAGAAATAAATTCTTTTGGGTTTTCTGAAAATATCAGATAGAGAAGAAACTGCAAGAGTAGGTGTGAATTGTGACATTAGTGAATAGCCAGAAGTACCGCAGTAACAAATAAATGCAGGACCAATTAGACCTCTGATGTCAATGGTGATATTATCCCATGCTGAATGTGGTTAGAGGGACAGCTTGGAATCAGAGGCAGCAAATCCTTACTGTCTCATTGTGAGATTTAGAAGTAACAACTCAGAACAATATTAATCTGAGTATTCGATAATTCCTAATTAAAAACAACTGCCGTTCTACCCAGGTTTTGGAGAAAGAGTGCATGTGGGTTGTACATATAAGTACACAAGTTTGAGAAACTAAAAGTGAACAGCTCGGCAATAACCATATCAAACAATAAAGTTAGGACTAGCACAAAAAGAGGAGAGAATTGTATAAAAGTGCCTCAGCCTTCCTCTTTACCAGCCAAACAGCACCAGCATCACCACAGCTTACAGGTCAGACAGGAATAGCTTTATGTTAGAGTTATGAGGGAAAACTATGCTATTGTTTCTTTAATTCTTACGGATCTAGCAGGCTGCTAGATTTTGGATTTCTTTGTCTACTTTCCTCTAAAGCAACAGCTGACTCATGGATCTCCCCACTGGCCACCAGGGAATACTTTTTCTTTATCTGGCTGTCATGGTTTAAGCCCAGTCAGCAACTAAGCACCACACAGCCGCTCGCTCACTCCCCCAGGGTGGGATGGGGAGAGAATCGGAAGAATAATGAGAAAAGACTAAAATGAGAAAAATTGTGGGTTGAAATAAAGACAGTTTAATAGGTAAAGCAAAAACCACGCACGCAAGCAAAGCAAAACACGGAATTCATTCACTGCTTCCCATCGGCAGGCAGGTGTTCAGCCATCTCCAGGAAAGCAGGGATCCATCATGTGTAATGGTTACTTGAGAAGACAGAACTCCGTAACTCCGAACGTCCCCCCCTTCCTTCTTCTTTCCCCAGCTTTATGTGCTGAGCATGACATCATATGGTGTGGCATATCCCTTTGGTCATTTGGGGTCAGCTGTCCCGGCTGTGTCCCCTCCCAACTTCTTGTGCACCCCCAGCCTACTCGCTGGTGGGGTGGTGGGAGAAGCAGAAAAAAGGCCTCGACTCTGCGTAGGCACTGCTCAGCAGTAACGAAAACACCCCCATGTTATCAACACTGTTTCCAGCACAAATCCAAAACACAGCCCCATACTAGCTACTATGAAGGAAATTAACTCTACCCCAGCCAAAACCGGCACACTGGCCTTTTTGCCTATGTTTTATCTACTAGCCTTTCAGTAACAGCATTCTAAGACGTTCATGTATTCGCTCTTTGATGACACAGGGACCAGATGGCATAATGATGAAAGAACAAAAAATACACTTGTGATGCAAATCTAAGACAGTGATATTTCCAAAATTCAGCACTGTTCAAAAATTACTGGAAAATGGCTACTCTGACCATGCTTTTAAAACACAGCTAGTGTATTATATTAGAAAAGTGTATTCTGTCATCTTCAACTGTAGAAATTTTTATGCAGAAGTCACAGATTAAGATAGAAGCAAATATGGTAGTGGCTGTTTATCAAGCTATATAAGATGCATCAATCACTGTTTCATCAATGATAGTTAAAAGCATTAAATTCTGTAGCTTGTAGATATTTTGTTAAAGAAAAATTTCTTCTTATAGCAACAGTCTGGACTTTTCCTATCACTGTATCTTTTATAAGCTGAGACCCTTGCTTATTGTGTGTGCTCCACATGAAATTCAACTTGAAAAAGGGTTGTGGCAGAAGAATAGGAAATGCTGAAAATACCACAGAGATTTTATGTGATATTGCTTAGCAAATGCACATTTTTTTAAATAGCTAAAAAAAAAACCTGTTCAGAAGTATGTAAGAATGGAATTTCAGTTGGAATAGCCATGGGAAAGTGAACTGGCATGATAAAACAAGCGTTTTACTAGAAATGCTCACATTTTAGACTGCTAGTTATGTTCCAATTTCTTCCACCAGTGACAACATTCAAATCATAGTACACAAAATAAAGGGTCAATGAGAAATGAAAACTGATTTTCCATCTTCTGTAGAATTCATTTTCAAGTAAAGGATTTGAAGAAAAAATGAAAGTAATCTAATCCAGTTAAAGAATAAGGTTTTAATTAGGCAAATGGAATTACTTTATTTTTTTTAAATTATATCCCTCTGTTCCGTAATAAGAGTTCAGAGGAGGTTATGTTTTTCCATTACTAGATCAAATCCATCATAGACTCATGCTAAGGAATATTTTTCCCCAGTAAGTGACAAGTGGTTTCAGTCTCCAAAGATGCTGCAAGGATTCTATGAAGTTCTGAGACTTTCACTAATAATGTATTTCCCTGTGGATCAAAAAACCAATAAATTGTATTACTATGGATATCCAGAATCCCGTAATTAAAATGCTTGCCCTTTCATGCCTACAGGAAGATGTTTTATATAATATTTTGGACTGAAGTATAGGAATTCTTGTTAGTTGTAGCTAACCAGGGCTATAGGAACCACAAGAACCATTGCTAGCATTTCCATGCTGAATAATACATTAAAGTTTTTTGCTTAAAGTAAGCTTTGCATGTGAAAGATTAAATTGTCATCTATCTAAATTCCCATGTATATCAGTAAAACATGAATATAATAATATTGTGCAAACTATGGACTCAACTTTAATTTCCTTAATATCCAAGAAATAAGGACATACAATTAATAAGCATGATCTTAGTTATGAAAGTCAGGAACCATGAAATTTGGTTGCTCATGGTAAGGACAAAGAGACACAGTCCATGAATAGTGGACAGAGATAACAATTTCAGACAAGATATGTATGAGTGGAAAAGTGTTCAATTACTTATTTCTTCAATGTATTAGTAGCCTACATAACAAACAAACCTTACTAGATAGATGACAGTAAGTTACATATTAGATACTTGTTATACTCACACAACCCCTCATTATCTTCTCACTATAAATATAGCTATGTCTTGTAAGAAGTCAATTGTACAGCTGGCTTCATATCAACATCAGCATTCTGATATTACATACATGCATATGTTTTTATTGGTGTAAATGCATGAGTTTCCCCAACAATTTATCCCATTACCACACTTTCAACAACTGATTTTTTATAATACTCTGTACTAATACAGTATATCTCATGTAAGCAATATAGAGTATGCATTATTAGGAGCAGCAAATTACACCAGGAGGAAGTAGGTTCAAGAGCAAAAAAGGTTTGAGTTTTTTTCTATTTTTATTCAACATTGCATATAAAACCTGTGGAATTCCTTGCCACAGAATTTTGTGGAAGATACAAGTTCACCTGGATTCAACATTACCTGTTGAATTTGAGAGGAAAAGAAAGACATCTCCTCAGACTGTAGAAGTCCCTGAATCTATAACTTTGGAGTTTGGAGTTATCTTCTAGGGAGTCACCACTACATAACTACCCGGGGGGGGGAGGGGTGAGATTGTTTCTATCAGACAAAACTCTTAAAATACATTCAGTCTTCTAGCAAACTATTTATTTGCTTTTCCTGGTCTTTTATCATCCTAAGATGGTCCTTAAAACTTCTTGCTTTCCAGAATATAGTCACCTGCTCAGACACATTTGTCAGGGTCTGGAGACAATACTACAAGCAACTTTCCCTGTTAGAAATGATTCTGCTTGCTTTGGAGTTCTTCTTTTGCTCTTATTTCTTCTGGATCTTCTTTGAATGTCTCTCATTCAGGATTTCCATCTCTTCAGGGATCATAGAATCATAGAATAGTTTGGGCTGGAAGGGATCTCTAAAGGTCATCTAGTCCAACCCCCCTGCCATGGGCAGGGACATCGTCAACTAGACCAGGTTGCTCAGAGCCCCGTCCAACCTGGCCTTGAATGTTTCCAGGGATGGGGCATCCACCACCTCTCAGGGCACTGTGGATCAGGGTGTGTTTCACCACCCTCAGCATAAAAAATTTCTTCCTTATATCTAGTCTAAATCTACCCTCCTTTAGTTTAAAGCCATTCCCCCTTGTCCTGTCACAACAGGCCCTGCTAAAAAGTCTGCCGCCATCTTTTTTATAAGCCCCCTTGAAGTACTGAGAGGCTGCAATGAGGTCTCCCCGAAGCCTTCTCTTCTCTAGGCTGAACAACCCCAACTCTCTCAGCCTTTCTTCATAGGAGAGGTGTTCCAGCCCTTGATCATTTTTGTGGCCCTCTTCTGGACCCACTCCAACAGGTCCGTGTCTTTCTTATGCTGAGGGCTCCAGAGCTGGACGCAGCACTCCAGGTGGGGTCTCACCAGAGCAGAGTAGAGGGGCAGAATCACCTCCCTCGACCTGCTGGCCACGCTTCTTGTGATGCAGCCCAGGATACAATTGGTCTTCTGGGCTGCTAGCACACATTGCTGGCTCATGTCCAGCTTTTCATCCACCAGTACCCCCAAGTCCTTCATGTTAGCTCTGACTGCATCCAAGAGAGTGGGTGTTAGTATACCATTTCCCCATATGATTCTGCTGGCAATGAGGAATTTGGAGTGCTGCACCAGGGACTCTGACTGTATTAAGTCATTATTGAAAACACTGTAGATCACATTAGTGATTGTGTTGTGGCAGGTAAGGTATTCAGACTATCAAGAAAAAGTTACCAGTACTCCATTAGCTAGCATAGTATTTCTTGTTACAGTCATAAGCTCCCCCTGTGTGACTCAGAGATGTTGGCCACCCTTGGCGTTGGCAGGTGTGACTCTAACACCTCCTTCTCCTTATAGAGGGGCTTCCTCTTGCCTCCAGCTTGAAGTGTCTGAGCTTATTGTCTCTAGAGCTACTCACAGTTGCAGCTGGTTTTCCCCATTAAGAACAGGCATCAGCCTATCCCTTACCAAAGTAAATCCCACCCTTAACCCTAAAATAGAAGAGTGTGAGATACAGAAAGAAACCCGGGGGTAAGCCATATGGTTTCAAGAGACAGCAAATAAACAAGAGCCAGATATGAGAGTCAGAGGGTCACAAACTGAAAAATCGGGAACTGGAGGGGGACAAAAGGCAGCTGCTTAGTACCCACTGCCACATATGGTATCACATTGTAGAGCAAGCCAATGCAGAGCAACAGCACTAGGCATGAATAGCCACCAAACAGCCAAGAAAGACGGTGACTGGAAGCAGGTTGCTGCTGCTGTCCCCATTAGAACAACTCATTTGGCTTGCAGGATGCTTCTGGGAATAAGCTGAATAAACTGGTTTAATGGGCCACATGTGGCACATTAACCCCAATTTGAACCCTTCTGACACAAAGCATTTCCTCCCACACATATTAGTCCTCCGGAAAAAGCACCAAGAAGAATGCATACTATAAAAATTAAAGGTGAGACCAAACATTAAACATGTATTATTGATTTCCATGGATTAAAGAATTCATTAGAAAAAGTAAGTGCGTTTTTCAAGGAGAAAGGACAGTTGTTATACTTCTCTAGAATTAAGTTCCTGATTAAAGGTCAAGAACATAACATAACTTACAGCTGGTTTGATCAACACTTTTTTTCTCATAAGCATAAAAATTCTGGACCCTCCCAACACCTGTCAGTGCATATGACAGTCAATAACAGACAAGTTAGGAACAGGCCAGTCAAATGTCAGATTTTTTTCACATTCAATTATTGGTGCATTTTAATGTTTGAGATGCAAGAACCATACCTAAACAAGCCATAAACTGATTCCTCAACAACAGAAAAACAAGCAGATATCTGAAATCCAAAAATCAACTCCTATTTCTGCTTTAAGCCAATGGGAAACTCCCATCAGTTTAAAGGGGAGAAGAATTCAGCCACTGGGCAAAAAACCATTCATTTAAAAATCCTTGGTTCCTGTTGTTGTACATGCCAATTTTAATTGCAGAACTACCTCAGGTAAACATAGCTAAGTAAGTCTTCTGTTACATGCTTTCTAGCTAAGAACTCTTTATGTTTTTACAGTGATTAAAATTCTTGTGGCTCAGAGTAGTTGATATCACACATCCAAACTCTTTCACCTTATTTTCCTAATTTCCTCATTCAGATTTTCATTTTTTCACTAGCTGGCTTAAAGTTTCATTTTATTGGAGCACATACTTCTGTGAATATTTAACACAAAACACATGTTCACTTTTTAGACCCCTGAGAACTCTGAAATCAACTAGGAATTTTCACTGCAGTCGATTCGCTTCACTATGAAGTCTTCATGTCAAAGGATTCATATCAAAATGAAAGATATTTATTAATGGATATTTTCCTCAACCTATGGTGTCAGGACAGCTTATATTGTGACATCTCATACCACAGCACAGTTTTTGTTTTCCCTTTCATATACTCAGTATGTAAATTGCCTAGAAATTCACGCATCGACAGGCCTGACATCAGAAACTTAATTTCTTGAATTTCTTTCACAACTGGTTAATGGCACAACACAAAAACCGTGTTATTCCCTTGAACTGAAATACCATGTTATTCCCAGCTGTACAAGAGAAACTGCCATTTGAAAAAAAAAAGTCATCAGAACCTTTAAAGGAATAAATTTTCAGTGATTTCAGGAACACTTGGTCCATATAAATGTCTTAGAAGTAAATGCTTTCAAAGGCACTGTTCAAGCAGTAGGCAAAAGGGTTTCCATTTATAAAATGGTTCCTATTTATGGGAAGGAAGGGAGTGCCCACTCCGGCTAACACGCCGGGGGCTGTCATTATGCTGCTATTAAAACTTACTTTCAACTCATAAACAGACCCATTTCAGTTTAAATGAAAAGGGAATAAGTCATACAAAAATAAAGAACATGTAAAAGGATGAGACATTTTGCAAAACAGTTAATTGCACTAGCTTTTGGAATCACAACCAATAGGGCTGTTTAACAGAAGCAAAACTCCCACCTATAGTGACTATATAGTGACGCAGGCAATTTATGAATTAGTCAAACGTATCCTTTTGCTACCCAAGAAGTCTTTTTTTTTAAATTAAAAAAGCGCACATTACTGAGGGGATCATGGGAAATCCCACACATCCATCCACTTCCTAAGCTGAAAACAAAAACTACCAGAAGACAAAAAATGTTACATAAAGTTTTAAAAAATTGTTCCAGCGTGCTTTTGGCAAGATTTTAGGCTTTGTCTAGCAAGTTCTTGCATCTAGAATTCCTTCCGTAGTTAATGGAAACCAAGGACTTCCAGGAGTGAGCACAGGTGTATTTGGCAATGGCATTTCCTGCTTCTGCAAGAGGAAACCCATCTTCTGATCAGCAAGCATAAACTGGTTAAAGAAAGCTATATGGCAATGACAGAGGCATTAATGATTGATAGCACTGCCAGGTACTCCTCCATCTATATAACCCCTGTAAAAGGTAGTATGAAGGAGGGGATAGCAATATAAGCCATAGCTTTTTCAAACCATGTGATATATCAGTGAATGATTATTTTTCCTTCTAGCTTTACTTGTAGATTGCTACAGCAATCTCTCATTGAATACATCCACTTTTCAAAGCTTCCAGTTTCTTTCTCTCACCTAATTCCCCTTCTTTATGTGACTTTATTAGAACTGTAGCTTCTCCCTGAAAATTTTCAACACTTTTGGTGCTTTTACAGAAGACATTGGAACAAAACATTAACATTCTGGGGGATTGATACTGGGAAAGGATGGAGCAATTACAGCGAAGTAAAATTTACTGAACATAATTCTTAAGAAGCAACTTTTGCAAGAACATTTTAAACTTTTTCTGATATCTGAACAGCATTCAGTATCATATTTAGAAAGAGTATATTGTGCCTTCAGGGTTTTCTTGGCAAATTAGGAACTGAGTTCCAATCAGAGATTTTGGTACTTACCGAGGTAAGTACCTTGAATGAATCAGTTTGAATAAATAGATAAATAAAGAGAATCCTCATTTAATACTTTTTTTATTCAGGGGAAAGATAGTCAGTTGAAGCAGCAACAACTACAAGGTCGCTCTTCAACAAGTTAAACATCGATTTCAGGTCTTGCAGTGAAACAGGAAAAAAAAGGTCACTGACACTTGTTGGCACAATAAAGGTAAAAACCAGCTGCACCAATAGGCTTGAAATATGCTTCCTTACATAGAAGCCAAATTCAGATCTGCTCTAAGCAGTAGTAAATCCATTAACTGTAATGGTATATTCAATTAAAGTTGCATTTGTCATAGATCCGAATGTAGCATTATAAGCCCACATTAACAGCAGAAAGATCGCCTATTCCAACTCTACAGTATGGCAGGGACAAGCGCAAGAAGATAACCTCAGCCTCTGTAAAAGGGAACTTTGTTGACTGCTAAAAGCTGAAGTCAGAGCCAAATTATAAACCAAGTTGATTTATGCATGTCAATGCAAGACGAATGCCATTCACTGGCACAAATGGCTGCTTTGAAGTGTAAGAAAGCCCCTTCTCTTTTCCAGGAAATGTATAATTTTAAGATCACATGACAGAAACTGGGAGCACTCATAATAAAATAGTCAACCAACCAGAACATGCCACATGATGCAATCAGGAGCTAGGTCCCCAACATAATGAAGTACATCATTTTCCTGGCCCACACTGTACAGATTCCAACTCTGCAATGGGAACGATAGTGAGCTTTAGGCCTACATTACTTCCATGATACACGATCAAGTCAGAAAGTTCATGATTTGGCACCAGATTGTACCTCCTGCAGCATTCCAGTGTAGATAACAAGCACATTGGGAGCCTGGATTTACCCGTTTATATGTAAGACTGAAAGCTGCCATCCCCCCAGGCTCTACAGACATTGGACAACCACTGCAGTACAGGAGTCTTCTGGGTTATCAGTTTATCTTCAGCCATTTTTGACATAGAAGTTACCTTCACAGGTAATTTTTTCATGATAAGATCAAAAAGCTGCTTTTACAGGTCAGATCACTGATCTGGTTTTAGAAATGTTCTTTGGGCAAATGTTCTCCTTAATTATATGGGCACAACCATATCAACTTTAGCAAAGTTGCACAAATATAAACAAGAGCAAAAGTTGGATACACAATTTCAAATCAACAACTAGCTGGTCCTAGATGAAAGGCTCTGGATAGACTTTAATGAACTTATTTCCCTTGCTAATTCATCGAAATATTGAGAACTAAACCATAACACAATCTCTGGAAAATATATCAAAGAGGTATTCAACAAGCATAATTATATGAAAGAGTCAAATAACATGAGTTGGTAAAAGCCTATCCAGAGGCAAAAAATAAAGAAACAATTGATGAGACTAAATCAAACAAATGGACTGATTCCATCTTAGAAAACATAAAGCCACCAATTGAAAGCTTGAAACTAACACTTCAAAGCCACTAATAATCCATGGCAGTGTAATGTAAATCACAGAAGAGAATAACATATTCTCAAATTCCAGTTTTAAAAAGTTAATTATGCATATTCATACAGGATAAAAATATGCTATTAAGAA
>NW_008824283.1:8826706-8827440 GCF_000699105.1 Pygoscelis adeliae | reverse complement strand
GCTCTCTCATTTAGGAAGCAGAACAAGAGATTCTAATTGCTGTGTAAAGAACCTTACTGTGAAGTGAAGAAACGTTTGTTTGGGTTGATCAAAATATTCAGTCCTGCTTTTTATGTCCATGATTCTAGGTTTTCATGTTTTGCTTTTAATAATATTTATCCCTTCTGAAAGCTCCTTGCCTATGAGAAAGCTTCTTCTATTTAGCTGCATTGGCTTTTATGGTCATTCATTTCTGTAGACTTGACCAGAATAAATTTCAATTTCAACCTCACAGACTCCTAAATATTTGCTCACTTGGAGTGGATTTCCTAGAGGCTCTGTACAACTGAAGAACAAAATACAGATTCACATTACACCCTTGCAAAAAAATCAAGCTCTGAAAGGGGAGTGGGTGTCTGCATAGCTTCCTATAGGGTTTAACATTGTCAAATAGGTCACATCCAATGATCTTCTAAGCCCTGCTTCTACACTCCACTTTCTCCCCTCACAGGTTCATTCTTCTTTATCATTCTTGTCACTTTCCCAGGCTAACTTCATGAGAAATCCCTAACTATGCAGTCTACTAACAAACCACTTTAGAGGGTCATCTGTCTTTTCCTTTGGACTCAGAATGGTTAGCTCATCCCATGAATAAACAAACTCACCAATGATAAGGTTTTGGCCTTTTCACGGGTATCAGTTTCCAGATTTGCCTGTGCCACCATGGAAGTTACTAGTATCAGTTGGAAATGTTG
>NW_008824283.1:8799376-8826654 GCF_000699105.1 Pygoscelis adeliae | reverse complement strand
ATATTATAAACAAAACAAAAATACAGTATCTGGTAGATGACATCCATCTCTCCTCTACTAAAATCAGATGTGTCAAAACCAGATCTGGATGTTTTGAATCGAAGATTTTAAAATTATTCACCTAAAGAGTTCTCTGAACAGAGAACATATTGATTTTAATAAGCTGTTTAAAACTGGGGGAGTTTCAAAGAACTGGAAGGAAGCTGGAGTCTTTTAAAAGGATAATTCAGATATAATTCAAGTAACAATAAGCTTGTAAGCAAGGCACTGATTATGGACAAAAGCAGCAAAAATGGCTGATATGGAACTCAATAGTAAACCACAAAAGAGTACTCTAATTAATGGGTATTAATATTAATTTATGTAAAGCAAATCTTGACAAATTAAACTGACATAATTTTGAGATGAAATTGCAAGTTCAGGTGATGAAGGTAATACCATTGGACCTGCTGTCCTGAGAACTGTGGATGGGAGTTACCATGCAGATGTGTTTCAAATGGAACCTACCACGTAGTCCCTTAATATGTGTCACCACTGCTAGTAACAGGCTATAAGCTTTGTCTGAGTTTGCAAGGCCTCTGGACTGAGGGTCTTCAGGCTTGTGCTGTCTGAAATTTTCTTGGCCTACCTGTTGCTTTGTTTTACTTGGTTTAGCCGTGACAGCCATTTCCCTAATTGGCCAGGTTTATCTGATTAATTTGTTTTACTTTTGTTTAATTGTGTGGTATATAGATAGCAGTAGCAAACAGTTATTCTAAGTAGCATGAGATATTTTATGACTAAATCAAAGATGCAGTGTAGAGAAATACAGGTCTGGTACAAGAACAGAGGCCCTGAGAAGGGAAGACAAGGGTGCAATGTAGAGGAGTACAGGCACGATGAGAGATGGGACACAGGCTTGACATTGGAGAGCCCATGGCTGTAAACCATTCACTAATGGTCAGTTAAAAAAAATGCTGACCTGGACCTGGACAAAAGTGGTTTTACAGGTAACAAAGAGAACAAAGAAATAATATCTAACATCTAAAGGGCACACTATATGTCATAAATTCAGGTATAACGTGAAGCTGCAGACCAATGAAGAAAGAGGAAGTTCTGAATGCATTTTATCAAACATAAAAATGACCCCAGTACATCACACAGGGGGAAAGAAGAAACCACCAACATGAAGCTCACATTCCTTCTGACAAAGGACTTCAGATGCTGACAACTGTCTGTAACCCTCCCTCAATGACAACACCAGAGTGAAATTGTTGACTTTAGGACCCAGAGGAGCAATGGAAGGGTGAACATGAGACTGTGAAAAGGGATGGAAACCAAGAAGTGTGTGTATAGCAATTTTAACTGCATTATTAGTCCTTCTTTTCCTGTAACAATTAGATCTGCACTCATAATGATTTGACTCGTAAGATTTCAATTATACTAACAATAAATTCTTGGCTTTACTAATGTAGAAGGTGAGCTTCCCCTTTGCCCATAAACAAGATTTTGAGCATAACAAACTGAAAGATATTAAATTGTCGCAGATAAAATTTTCCAATTATACAAAATCTGGGGAAACAGCAGGTAGGGAACCTACTAGGTCATCAACACGGAGTATGCTGGCAAATAATGGCATAAAAACACCGAGCTGGTATCCATCCGTACTTCCAGAATTATGTTAGCACGTTGAAGAGCCACTACAATCGCTATAGACTGAGAGAGTTCGTAATAGTTGAAACTAAGACTTCTAGATAGTCTTCTAGTACAGCCAGAACCTACTGATTGCATTGCCCATGATTTACATAATTCTCTTTTCCCTTTTGCATCTTCTATGAAAATAATGTTTTCAGGCTTCCCTAGTGAGTACTCACAAGCACAGAAAGAAGAAAGCAAAATGCCAACTAGCTTTAGTGGTTTAGAGCCATATTCAACAGGATATGTAAACACCTGCATGTTGAAACTTGTTGAACCAAAACTCTCCAAAACTTTAAAATAAGAAGTTCCATGTTACAACGCTGATATAGAGGAGGTGATCTATTGGTGTGTAGTTTGCTATTTCTAACAGTATGTGTAATCATAGAAACACAGAATTATTCAGGCTGGAAGGGACCTCTGGAGGTCATCCGGTCCAATCCTCCACTCAAAACAGAGCCAATTTCAGAATTGGATCTGATACCTTTGGATACCTTTGAAGATATGTCAGGTTGCTCAGGCCCTTGTCCAGTTGAATTTTTAATATCTTGAAGGATGGAGGTTTCACAGCCTCTCCAGGCAGCCTTTTCCAGTTTGACTACCCTCACAGTGAAAAAATTCTTTCCCAACATCTAATACAAATTTCCTGAGTTGCAATTTTTATCTGTTGCCCCTTGTCCTATCACTGTGCACCCACTAGAAACATGTAGTTCCATTTTTTCTGTAGCCACTTAATTGATGCTGAAGAGAGTAGTAAGATCCTCCCTCAGTTTTTTCCAAACTAAACAAACCCATTCTCTCCACCTCTCCTTCTATGTCATGTGCTCCAGCCCTTAATTGCCTTGATGGCCCTCTGCTGAGCTTGCTCCACTATCTAGTTCTGAATGTATAATTGATCATCTAGCTAGCTCTCAGTGTATAATAAACTGCCCAAAGGCATGGGTTTGTCAAATATAATATCTCCTAGAAGAACAGTGGAATAAATATGTAATTACTCAGCAGATTTATCCACCAGTCAAGACACTGCATATAAGACTGGGGCTTTGTGAACTTACCACAGAAAATTTCGCCCTGGTAAAACACCTTCCAGTGTAGCACAAACAGTCTGAAGGATAGGAAGAGACATTTTTAAAAAGCAGTGGGATGCAGATAAGAGTGGAAAAGGGACAAAGATTTAAGGATGCCAGTAATGGGGTTTTACTGTAGTATCAGCAAAAACTAAAGGGTGGAATTCAAGGATCAGAGAGAAATTGAATTGGAGTGTTCATCTTCCAAATCTGGAACAATCTGTAGAGACAATGATAAATTCCCAAAGAATGGTCAAGGGCATTGAAGAAACATATTTATTAGATCATTGGGTACTTTTATTCTTAAAAGGAAGATCTATCCCGGAAATCTTCTGCCATATGAAGACTGTGTATGTTTGGTTTACAGTTTAGCTTTTCAGAGAAGTTGAAAAGGTCCCTAAAAGGTGGGAGCTGATGAAACGAGAGCAGCTGAGGGAAGTGGCTCTGCCTCAGGAAGCAGACAAATGCTGGGAACAGCACCCACAGCAACACAGAGAGGAGCCTTTGCCGCATACAATGTTGGGACTGCACCAGAATCCAGACAAGTCCCGAAAACATGACAGCTTGAAGAGATCAGGAAGGAAGCTTTGATAAGAGTTGCAGAGCACTCTATTTCACTTCATCTTATACTGGTCTAGCAGTCATCTTGGAAAATGACACAAGGCATCATTCTGACCTCTTTCCTAGTGTCATCCTCTTCCCCCCTACCTGGAAAAATCAAACCATGGGATTATGGATTAGCAGATGAAGGAGGAGAGAGGGCATTCTGCCCAATTTTTATCTGAACACAGCAACAGTCGAAATAGAGTGTAAGAAGTATACCTTGTCATGTTCTTGGCCAGTAGTGCTTATTCTGCCAAGGAGGAGAAAGTACGGCTGGGAAATCAAATGGAACTAGATGTGCCACTACAGCAAGTGGTCCCCTTGTTGCCCGACAGGGAGGAATGCTTCCCACCGCACTCTCTGCCTGTGTGCTGCTGGAGCTGGATGTGGCCCCTACAGGCACAGCTACTACTACATTCAGTTTACAGCTAATATTGGCACTTAATAATCTTATCAGAAAACAAGTACGTACTCTCTGTCTCAGGGTCTCTGCTATGCTTTCAAAGATTCTTCTTGTCTTACAATCCCAAGTTTTACCTTAAATTCCCAATTCAACCTCACTTAAAAATACTAATATAGGAGGTCAAACACTAGGGAAAAAACAGTCCCAGGGAGAACAGGAAGGCCCCTTTGAGTGGTAACCTGCATTTAGATTGGCTCACATTGCTTGTGAACCCACACCCTCACTCTTACTAACCATTTTTCTTTCCCAGAAGAAGGAGTTCTTTATTTTACTGTATACTGTGACAAGAAGTTTCAGTGACTTTTTAACCTCTACCGTATAAGCAGATCTATTTGACAGTAATGCATAAACCAAAAGGTTTTCTAGGCATAGCAGCAAACTACTGTGCAAAGATCCCCTTCAAATCCTTGTTTCGTAAGTTACATTTGGTTCCGTAGTATGTCGTTGGTACCAAAGAGTTCATGAAAAGTATTTGGTTACCAAGAAAAAATAATTTCTGTCTGTTAATGCTTCAGCAAGCAATTTTCTGGACTAAACAACACAAAATAACATCAGAGAACTAATCTGTTTTCCCCTCTTTTGAAATATAGATTACCAAGTATGTTAGGAATCGGTATCCGAGTAAATAATTATGCTTGTCTGCAGAAGCAGGCAACCACACTGTATAATCCCATTCAGAATTATCAAACTATAATCTGAAAACAAGATAATGCAAAAGAAACCCCTGGCAAATCTAACTGGTTGTATAGGAAGGCTGTTTCTGTGGCTGGAAGCCCTTTCCAAATTTCTTACATTCTTTTTTTTAAGACCAGTACAGATCTTTTTCTTGTGCCAAATTATTCTCCAGATTAAAGTGTTGAAACAACATATCTTTATATACTTCAAAAGCAGCTTGCTGGCCTCCCTAGCTATAAAGGGACATGCAAGGGACAGATCCAGAACTTCATTTGAAATTAAGGCAACTGCCTCTTCTCTGTTACCACAACATGAAAAATAGCACACCAGTCCTCCCAGATCTACCTGAACTCTTCTCTGCAGGAGAAAAGCAGAATAAGAGTAAGCAAACAATAAATTTTGTCATTAGCAAAAACCAACAGTGTTTTCACTCCAGAAAGACAGAACAAAAGTCTAATGCTACATCTATACAAGATTCATTTGGACGAAAAACAGGTTTCCAAGATGATTGATTTAGAAACCATGAAGTTTGGGGTCTTGTTTGTGGGCTCAAGTTTAGAGTTCTTGACCAACCTCCAAAAAAACAGCTCATCACCATTGTTTTAATAGACATTACTCTCATAAACAACATGTCTGGAAGAACAATAACATTTCTAGGAACAATTTTATAAAATTTTCAGATGAGGTTAAAGACAACATTTTAGGGAGACAGGAAGAAAAAAGCTTTCAAAAACTGGGGAAAAAAAAGTAGGTCAAAAAAATTAGTTTTTTCAATTGCACAGGCTTAATTTATGGGACACTGATGGATCATTGGCACATAAAGAAAATCATCCTGATGTTTTTAAGGCTAAACTCAGTGCTTGGGGAATATAACTGACTCCAGGATTTTTTTCCTTTTTTAATTCTCAGTTCAGTCTTGATTTCCTCCAAGGCAATGAGGTTCCATGACTTTCAGTGGGGTTAGATGCTCTCAGTTCAACTTTGAATCTGTGCATCTAAGAGGCGTTTTCAGCTATCTTATCAGCTAGCATTGCAAGACTCTGTTCTCACTCCCATCTTAGGATGTATTATTAATGATGGAAGAGCACAGCAGGCAACAGAATTTTACACAATTGATGGTGCTCAGTACCATGCCAAGATATTATAATGTAGCTTTTTGTGAAAACAAAAACAGATTTAAAATACAGCCTGTAGCTCATGAGGCCATGGTTTAATATTTCAGGATGGGAATCTTCCATTACGGACATTTTGATTCAGAACAAAAAAGCAAGATGGCTCTAGGTCAGCATTGCCATGTCTGTGTCTCTACACCCTTCTTTATCTCCCCAAATCACTGGGCATTGTCAGTACATCCTTGGTGCTTTTTTTCCCCGACCTAAAATCCTGCAGGAAACTTGGAAACAGAATCAAAAAACACTTGTTTTTGTTGTAAAGTTCAGTCAGAGTCCCATATCACAGTCCCTCAAAGATAGTTATTAAATCAGAATAGGAACGGAATCTAATTTGGTTCCCATTCAAGACTTGGTTTAACTGGTAATCGTTGTCCAAAAAAAACCAATAACAAACTTCATTGTTTTAGCTGATTTTCATTATCAGAGTGAGTTAGCTTGCTGTTCACATCACTGTTGAGACATAAAAATTAGCAGCAAGAGAATAAGAAGAAAGGACTTGATCCACCCAGGCTACAATGCTAGTGCTCCCTCACTGAGACTGTAGATACCAGGCTGCTGAAGTTCTCACCAAGCAAAGGTGTTCTGAAGAGAACCTGACACTTCAGCTGGGGGTAAGATTACGCAAACTATCACTTTGTGTCTAACAGCAGTCAGGTATCACTGTTGCCTTTCTGCTTGCAAAACGCCTGGCACTAGAGCTGTGGCTTCCCTAAAGGAATTTTCTCTCAGCAGTTTCCTGAAAGCCAGAGAAAGATGAACTTCATTTCCACCAGTGAACTGTAACGGGAGAGCTCTGATGATACATTACGCATAAGGAATGAGTCATGCTGCGGTTTCCTGCTTCAGTTTATTGAGTGCAGAGTTGCTTGGCCTTTTTCTCCAGCTATGATCCTTCTGCTCAGAAGCCCTTAAAGATAGCTCTTTCCTTTCCCAGTCTCCATAGTTACAGTCAGGATCAAGGATACAAGTTTCTTATGCAGGCTCCTACTCTTGGCTCAGAGGCAAAAACCTACACCCACATCTTGTAAAATCATGGTGGCCAACAACAGCGTGAAATGCAGACAAGAGCAACCCAACTACACAGCCAGCTTACAACTGCACCAGTGTTTTAAATTTATGTACTTTTTTTTTTTTTAATCTAGAAGTATCCCTAAGCATCTCATATTATTAAGGACCTTTACTGTAAATTCCAAATAGTTCTACAGATTCTCTTGCTGATGTCAAACTCCTCAGGAAACAGCAGCATGATGATTGTGAACAAAGAGCTGCCTGCTGATCAAACATGACAGGGCAAGAAGTTCAGGGCACTCTACATGTAACCTACTAGTTGAAGGAAAAGTTGTGCAGTGCCTGATAATTCTTGTATCTAATAAGATAATGCATCCTCATATATACATGTTCCTCGTGGGAAGTTAATGGCTTATAATCATGTTAAAATATTTTCTTAATAGCTTAAATATCAGCTAGGTATGGGAAAGGAAAGCAAATCGTGAAGTGGAAGTGCCTAAAGAGTAAGTCAAAAATCATTGCTTCTAAACAATGTAAACAGGATACTAGCAAGAAGAAAAAAATGCAGATGGTCCTTTTTGACCCCATGATGTGTGCAACAGATTGTCAGTGGTACAAAACCATGGATGTCCTTGGAGGCCAGTCAGGCTACTCCAGTTTACATTTAACCGAGATCTGGTCCTCGAAATCAAGAATGTTCCTGGCTACAAGACCAAAAGGCTGAAGTGTCACATTTTGAATAAACTTTATCACTTTTCTGTATGCATACACATGCAAACACCCACTTTCAGCCTGCAGGTTACCTAGAATAATTGTGAATTTTTCAGTAATTGTGAATGACTGAAAATGTCATTCTTCTGACCAAATCTTCTCTCACATCTTCCTCATTGATTTCTTTGTCCTCACACCATCTTTACATATTTTTTCTCATTTTCTGACTTTTTAAAAACACCTTCCATACACTTTCTTATAAGCTTCTCTCAGAATAATTCAGATTTCTCTTGGAGCAGCAGTGGCTGGATGTTTCTTCTCTTCTCCAGTGACAAGCTTATCTTCAAGCTGTTTAACATTTCTGGAAAGCTCCTCAAAACATGTTCTCTGTGAAAGGGAGTTGTATTTTGGCAACTCTTATGCTGTTTTCTTTTTGTTTGAGGCAGAGCTTATTCATCTGAAAAGCATTTTTGTCATCACAAGTATTATTGTGGTGCCGTGGAGTAGGCATTCTGAATGCTTCTGCAATGCACCTGCTGGTCCCAGACTTGGCTCTTTTAAAGCCAAATCCTTTATGTCTACAGCAGGGAGGACGAGTGTGCAAGCACCGCTCTGCAGATATGTGCAAGCATTTGTCCACCATTACATGTGGGACGCAGATTCAACAGATCTTGTGGTGGTCTCTTAGCTTTCATTCCTTGAATATCCTAATAATAAGAGAAAAAATCCCAACCAATTTGGATGATGGCTATTTATTGAAAAAAAGCTACTGAAAGGAAGCAAACTCTTACTTCATATATGTTGGGAAACATTTGATGAGGACATTCACTGATGGGAATAGTTAATTTTTCTGGGGTCTTTATAGTCTGGTTTCTAAGTGCAATCTTAAGGGGAAGTGCAATCTTAAGTGATGCTGAAAGCACTGCAGGAAGAGATAAAGTATATGATGCATTAGAGTCTAATGGCACCCCGTGCATCATGCACAGTCTTCAGATAGGAGCAACTTTTAAGGCTAGATCAACCCTGGATAACACCTGGATAAATACCTTTTCTGACAGCGGTGCATCAATGCAGACCCCGTCTTTCCTCCTGCCTTCCTAACATTGAAAAGGCACATTTTACATCCCAAAATCATATCCACAGAGCTGGTAAGTGACTGTCCCCGGCCTTAGTCACTCAAATACAAATGGAAACCCTTGAAACACTTTCTCCAGTCATTGGTAATCTAAACATAATTCAAACTATTAATCTAAAAAACTTTTAAATTTTAAACCTCTAAATTACAGCTGTATTCTTCTATTAGCTTGAATAGCCATTATTGTTTTAATTTTTTGTTGTGTTTTAGTTTTAACACAGCTTGTCATATCTCCCATGAAGTTCTGAGAAAAACACAAAGGTAAGCAAGTTACAAAACAGTGTTTCTTTGAAATAGCTTGCAGGGCGGGAGTTCAATTCTACTTTAATAACCGTTTTTGCTGGACATGTGTTACCATAATTTGCAAGGAGACAAGGAAAACAAAACCATATCAGCTTTTTCTGCTCTAACTCCTGCTGTGATACCACTGCTCTTTTCAGTAGCACAGGGATTGAGTCTGTGCTATTGCAATGTTCCTAAGCCATCCTCTGGTTATGCCTGCGTACAAACTGTTAACCAGGGCAAATGATCCTGGCATCTTTACAAGTAGGTTAGCACAGTCTGGCAGAGTGCTTCCAAAGGCATTATTTTCCGGGGTTGTTTCTGCACTTGTGTGTGGGTGCCTGGACAAACAGCCAGAATTATTTGTTTCAATACTCCTTCAGATTATTTCCCAGGCAATTACTTCACCTGCAAAACATTGTATCAGCTGCTTAGGTGTGGGAGCCTGCAGAAAGCTCTCAGTATTCGTACGGTATTTTCTCCTACACGTGCATTATAAAATGGGTGAGTTCCAGAGAGAGCTAAAATCATACCTGGTTTCCAATCCACTGAGCCAAGTGGGTAAACTGCAGTGAACCTCCAGTTCCTTCAAACCCTGCTCAGAAGTGGTTTTGCTTTCTCTAAGAATGGTACAACCAAACATGCACACCTAATGTCAATGGCTGGGTGTGGACCTGTTCCTCCCCACTTCACTTACACACACAGTACAGCACAGGCATAGCTCTGCATCATGTCACACAGCAGGGTTTCCGCGCAGGGCTGCAAGTTCCCACCTGAACCTCACACTCAGCAGAAGAACTGGAGAGAACGTGCAGTGGTGTGCTGACAGCAACCTCCAGCCCTGCACCAGGATGGGAAGTCCGCATTTCCAAGCCTTGTTAGCCCCCCTTACCATCACTGTGCAAGGGCTAAAATTCAGATAACAGCTCTTGCTACTTGTGCCTTACAAACATACCCAGACAATTACTGCAACCAGGGACAAGGACAAAGAAAACACTGGACAAGTTTTAAAATGTCAAAATGCTAATATATTACAAAGTCTCTCATGCCCTGTAAGGAATAACTTAACATTCTTATTTCATGTCTGAATGGTACAGAAATCAATGAAGTTATGCTAAGGACAGAAGTGAAACATCTTTTTTAAATGAAGTGAGATTGTTTTTATCTTCCTGAAGTTTCATTAAAGTAACAAGGGTAACAGCCGCCGGTTTTCTGCAACCAGCAGTGGACAATTTTCTTCACCGTTGTTGCTTTCTTATCTATAGAATCCAAACTCCTAATACCGAAAAACTGACCTGGAAATATCAGATGAATGGAGTCTCACCAAAGACTCTTATACAGCCTGCTTTCCATTTGTGTCTGACAAAGAACAATTAGAATAACTTTTCCCAGAAGTCAATTGATTCTAGACTCGGGAAGTATAAAGATGATACAAAAACTAAAGACAGAACTTAGCAAACTATTTTTGAATCTCAAGAGTTTTACATTCATTATTAATTCTAATTTTGAGTCGAAGTTGAACATAGTTCTCTTTTATCCAGTTTACTAATCACCTCTGAAACAGTCAAAGTCGGTTAATTAAAAATAGTCCTTTAAACTTGTTGTAGGAATTATTTTGGTAAATACTGTTGTAACTGCTTTCAGATTTCATCTAAACATATTCACAGTGCAGTAGTACATCATAACTGAATTAACAAGTTAATCAAGTTTCTTTTCATTCAGTGAGCCTGATGTTATTGTATATTAAACTGATAAGGGATATAACTTGTTAGATAATCTTTTTTCCCCTCATTTCTCCTGGGCTGAATGTTGCAAAAGATATTACAACATAATGCATCCAGGTCCCACAACCTAATCTCTTAAAATCAAATAGTACTTGGGTGGTTGTCTGGAAAATCTGACCAGTGAAAGCTATTATATGCAGTATTGTTTTATATGATTCCGACTTACACATGCACACAAATATATATACATTTATATCTATATGTAAATATATGTTTATAGCCATAAATGTTATATACCCATACATAGATACTTTCATGCAAAGCATAAATACACTATTTTAAACAGAAGAAGAAGGCAGCAGCTGGGTAAGATGAACATAAACATGTAGATGTTGCTGTTTTCCCTGTCACTACTTCCGCTTACTCTCTGCTTACAAAACTAGGGCCCAATTATCCTATTTTTACTGCCAGTAAAAATGAATTTTTATGTAATTATTTGTTCCATCTAAGACACTAATCCAGACTTCTTGCCTTAACAGTTTTCAGATTTCAAAAATCCTAGGCAGGTATTTCTTTTAAATTACATACAGATCATATCTTTCCTCTCCTGTTACTCTTATTTAAAGAACCCCACCCAAAATTTGCAACTATGGTAAACATTCCACTTCCCTATCCAAGTGGGTTTTTTTACAAAAAGCAGATGAATCAGGAGGAATAGATGGCTGCAGATGTGAGAATAGCCAGGTAAGATCAGTCTGCTAAATTCATTGACGCTTCTTGGATTTTCCTAAATGCTAGTCATATTTTTAGCTAAAAACTACACCAATATCTGGCTAAGAATCGACTTACCATGACTAATCTAGAGTTCCTTCAATACACATCTATCCTGAACTGCGAAATTTCTCTACTTTAAGAATCATACACACATCTTTCCATGGACAACGGACAATCTGCCACCTTCTTCCAATATCTAAGATTCTACCATAAGATACAGAAAAGTATTAGAAAATGTAGAAATCATGACCAATGGATAGAAGTACGTAAGAAGTCCTTTCTAAAACAACTGCCACACTGCAAGTAGCAGTATCTGTAGGACACAAAATGGATACACAACAATAATGACAGAGAAGCATTTAATCATTGCATAAGTTTGAAACCCTATGAGATGCCAGTGAATGTATGTGAAACTATCGCTGAATACAATGCACCAATGCCATCTGCTAGGTGTCAATGAAACCATGAGAAAAAGAAAGCTAATACTTTTGAGTGCTCATTTGCCAGTTGTCTCAAAGCAGATCAGCCTATCACTCTCTTCCAGAGAGCACTGAAACAGGTACACATAAATGGAGTCCTCTCTGGAGCACTGAATTGCAATCCCCACCCAAACAGCGCGGGACTGATAGGTGCTATCAGACTTCTGGCCAGCTCTGTGGCTCTCTTCTTTCTAACGTCACTAGGTCTGAGAAGACACAGTGAGAGCTTGCTCTATAGACTGTATTTCTCTGTGCTCTGCAATGTCAATAGCTGATGGTTATCCACCTGACAGAGCAAACTACAGGGATGGTCTTCCCAAAAAGTGCTATCGGCCAATTGCACTCTTCCTCCTCAGAGAATTATTTGCATAATTGTGACTGTGTCAGAGAGACAGAAATGAGAATATGAAGATACGTAAAAATAATCTTTGTATTTCTTGCAATGATCTCTAGTAATCACTTACAGACTGAGCGTGTTTTTGTATACTGGGTGTTCAGGACATGCCTAAGACAATTGCTTTAGGAATGTCTGGCCCAAATAGACATGATTATATACTTCTGCAGTTTTCTGCAAATGAATAAACCATTACAAGAATCATGTGTGCACACTTGAGAAATAATATACAAAATAAAAGTCAACATGGGAAGAAATAAATGTTAAAAGCTGTAAACAAAGTCTCCGTGGAATGGATTAAAAAAGATTATTTTAAGTTAATCACTTTTTCCAACAAATTTTATATAGCACTTATTAGAACTGGCAAATTTAATGTACTGGATTTCAGCTTTAGAATGTTTTCTGCTTTTTGAAAAGAAATCATGTTTCATTTAGGGGTGGGATGAGATAGGCTGGGATGGGTTGGGATGGGAAGGGATGGTGCAAAAAAAGAAGCACTGGCTGTAAAATAATGTTGCATTTTTCAGTAAATAGATCACAAGCATAAAAATTCACAAATTAAATATAGATGTGAACTTGTTGCTTTGACATGAAACAGCTATCTATGCATCTTTAAAAGGAAAGATTTACTCTAAAAAGCCAGTGAAAATGTTTGTGTTGGTATTAAAGATAAAAATCTGTGCTTACCAATTTATATTTCTGAACTCAGCATCTGAAGAATATAAATCATAGAGAAGCAATGAAGTTACAAAAAGGAGAAAGAGTTCTTCCATGGTGGTTCAGTTATTTTTTTTCTCACACTTTGTACTGTTGGGACTCAAACAAACAGTAAAACTTCTTATTTTAACTTCTCAGTTCAGTTAAATTCTTATTCCCTGTCATCTCTATTGTGGATTCTACAGAGAGGATAAAATACAGAGAGTTCATTTATAATTAAACTTGATTCTACCTCAGCAGCAAGACAGAGCATGATTTAATTAGGATAGTTGGGAAAAAAATAAAATCACTGAATCTTAATTTTCTTATAGCCTATCTAGAGAGTGAAGCAGATTAGAGACTTTTAAAACTGTTAGGTAAGTGATAGAGTCTATGTTACAATTAGGTATGATTATAGGTAAGAACTACAGGAAAACATGTAATTTTAAAACTGACTTTACACCTTAAGTGAGTTTTGCAACCACGTTAGGGAAGGAAAATGAGGAAAAAGTCCCTCTGGAATTATAGATTTTTTCTGTTTACTATATGCATGGATTTAGCGTATTTGACATCACCTCTGTTATCTTCTTTACCGTGTTCTTTCATTTCTACTCTTTCTTGTCATAATATGTAGTATTATCTATAATTACACAGTATTGTCACAAAGCATAAACTCAAATAAAGTTCCTTGCTTGCATGATGACTGTATGGCATCTTGCTATACTAGCATTTACTGGCCATTTAAGTGAAGAGATGGCTGTAAGATGAGCCTGGATACTACAGGAACTTCAGATACAGGTAATACACCTAAAAATCATTACAAATTTATTTACTTATTCTGGAAAAAGACTTTTTTTTCTCCTCTGAGAAATAGCTCAGAAGACATTCTTGCGAGAAAGTTAGTCCAGACAAAATGCTATTGTGTCTATTACCCTTAAACTAATGCACAGAATTCCTGCTAGCTCACGTTCGCTTTTACTTAAGACGGTTACTACAGTAGTAGTCAGACAGCAAACACATTGTTTGCGAGACTTTTGCTGAACTGCGGACTTGCTTTCATACTTCAGAAAATCTGAAAAGACAAAGAGAGAGACACTGTGCCTGGGTCCTTCCAAATCATCCCACTTTGGAGAGAACTTGCTTCCTGTAGGAGCCTCTTCCAGCTGTTTGCATTGTGGAGGACATGCCTTGAAAAGGAAATACACCACTCCTGCCAACCTCAAACATGGAAAAAATCTTGAGGAAGCTTCCAAAAATTAGTGAGTAGCAGCAAAAAACCAATGAAGTTACGAAAATTTAAAATTCAATCCTATTTAGCGCTGAGTATCTCATGCACATTTGTAGTCTCACTTTTTCATGCTTTCCCTCCCTAACCTGGGGTTTAGAAATTCTTTCTCAGTAAATCAAGGCCAAAATTCTTGTGCAATCATATGACTACAATTGCTGGGACAGAATAAGGAAAACAGGAGCCAGCCTTGCAATAAAATCAGGAAAGCTGGCAGACCTGATACAGCCACCGTTTCCACTATATTTTCTACTCAAATGTCCACAGAGCTGGCAATGATACAGAATAAACCCACTGCCCATTGCCTGTCCTCCTGAACAACTTAGATCCCTACCCTCACTACTGATTCCAAATGGAGGTTGCTGCAGCAAGTAACTTTCCAGCACTTTTGAAATTCAGTTCAATTGCCTCAAGTTTTCAAAATCTTGTCTCCAGGTTCAGCGAATGACAGATGGTGCAGTCTGCCACAGCCATTAAGTCTCCATTCAGTCCTTTCAATGCTTTAAGAAATTATAATACTTGTTAGCGGCCTTCCTTATACAAGTGAACAGAAATGATGCAGAATGAATTCAAAACGCACAGAAAACTTAAGACACAAGACACATTTTTATGGTGGATTTAAAAGGAGCCAGAGGAAGCTGACATCTGATTCCTGCTTAGCCATCTATAAGTTAATGAAAGTAACAAAACCAAAACCCAAACATACACAAATGAATGCACACACACAAATGTGAACTCTGAGATGACTCATCCCTTGGTGAAACTTCAGCTCCCTGCATTTATTCCCCTTTCACCCTTCCCAGAGCCCTTCCAGAATCATACATTTAACTGGAAAGGGACTGAAATGGGATCCAGGGCACTGGCAGGTGCTGCAATGTCTCTACTCCAGTTTATAGATGTACTTGCACAGATGCTGATCTTTGCTGACGAAAGCTGCCACCACAATCGCATAGAAAAATTTGAAACAAGGCCAGAAAAAGCACACAGATTCCAACCCAAAACATAGGGTCATCATTTTTTTTAAAACCCTAAGGAGCTGGAAGGGTATGACTCCTGATTGGTAACCATATGCTCTGAGGATATGGTGAGAGTTTTGTACATTGAAGACCGAGTATGACCACAGTAAAAGGCATCCACTTTTTACAGCAGAATGTCCAAAAACTTCACAGGGTAGGGAGATATTCTTACGGGCAATACCTGGCATGAAGGTGCACGTCCAGAAGCTGTGTTCCTTCAACTAGTGGAGATGTGCAGCCAGTCATCTCCCCACCTTCTCCATTCTCTTAGCTGCATGAAAAAGAAATGCACATTCCCCTGGCTTTGAAAGATACCGAAAGTAAATAAGTTACCAAAGTTAAGTAAGTAATTCCCAAGTGAAATGAATAAAGAAATAGCGCAACTGAAAAGAAGTCTCATTTTGTGGTTGTCTCCAGTAGAATAAGCCACACAGGGACAGTATGACCTGTTTTTCTTTTCTTTTTTGATAATTTACTTTTAACTGAAGGCTCAATTTGAAAGAGAGAGCAGAAAAAAAGTCCACAGAGCTACCAAGAGTCAGCAATTCACAGACATTTAAAGGAGTATAATAATATCATGGGACAGGGCAGGTTTGAAATCATTAAGGAGACCAAATCTTGAGAGAGGAAATTGTAGCAAGATTGCATTATTTATAGAGTTAAACTATTCACTGGACTGAATCCAAAGTAGTCGTTATTAAGCAGTGAAACTTTGCCTGCTATGAAGAAGCCATTCTGTTCTGTCTCATATTAATATTACAACAGCTGGTTTTAGTAAAACTTTTGGTAATGAGTTTTGGACCGATGTAATTCTGCTTCTGATCAACTTTGTAATTTTATCATTACAACCCTTTTTGAAAGAAATTTACAAATGCACACATACAAAAAATTCCCCCAGCTATAATTACAGTGATTTCAAAGGAAAGAAAGAATTTGAAGTTTGATCTGCAAACTGTCTATTTTGCATTTCAGTGTTTTTTATCAGCATGCTTTATAGCTTGCAAATGCTCCTGAAAACCTCTCTAAAAACGTCATTTCCTGATTTGGTGGCCAGTCCTGTAAAAATGATGTAACATGTAGATGGACATCAAAATCTTACAGATTATCCTGTGGGAGCATGACCTTACCAATCATTCCCATAAAGTTTTCCTTTTCAATAATCCATGAAGAAATCTGCAAATGCTTTCACTCTAGGCACTGAGAGATTTAAAAAACAGTGCTGGAATATTTCATTTAGGTTGGATAAAATAATTTGCTGGAGACAATGTCATTATGCACTGCACCAGAGCCTTCAGAGTACAACACAGAAAAAGAAGTAGCTGGGAAGGCATAGGAAGAAAGAAGGGGTGGAGAATGACAGCAAAATAAGTAGCAAAATACGGGGGTTTTTTGCTTGAGTTCTCATCAAATGTCTTTTGTCTATAAGAGAAAATGCAATATTCTTGCCCATTTTTTTTTTCTTTCTGTGAACACATTAGGACATAAAATGAGGATTGAGGGGGGTGAAGGTGCAATATTTAGTTTCGTCAATGCTGAAAAATAGGATACTCTGATGCCGAAATGGGAATGGGAAACTCATCTAAACAGGCTTACAAAGCAAAAAAGGGCAGATATTATTATACCCTATTATATTATATCACATTAGTAAGCAGCATTCAGAACAGGTGCAGGCCCTGATGGACCTCTATTTGACCTTCCCCAACCTTGTGGAGGTCTCACACCATGTCTGCAAGGAAAATTTTACAGATCCCTAACAGGATCCTTCAGAAATCAGAGGGAAGATTTCCCAGTAGGAAGCACCAAGCTGTAACCATGCTATCATGCTAATGATACTACCTCTGGCAACAGCACACATTATTTCCTCTGAAGAGGGAGAGTTCTGAGAAATCATTATCCTATGAAGGACTGATTTCCCAGTCACACAATGCACAATGGTAAGAAAATGCAAGAAAAGTGTTTCATGATTTGATATTAACTAAACTGCAGTTGGGGGAGTTGAATTTTATGAATGAAAGCAAAGGGGCTATTCCCATTCAGCACCAACACTCCAGTCCTCCTCTTTGAGAGGAGTTCTGAAAATAAAGCAACTCACTCCATACAAATAAATAAAAAACTGGGAAAGAAGACAAATCAAGCATCTATTGAGCTGCAAACATCTCAAAAGACAGAACACTGGAAGTTGTCTTCTTCTCAATGTGTATATGTTTATCATTTTGAACATGATATATTTGTTATAGGTCAGCAAAGAAAAGAATAAAGTGACATTATCAAATGTCCAGTCCATTTGATAACTCATTTTCCTTAAAACTAACCTGATGGATTAGATCAGCTATGAATTCAAATGACAGATTTACAAGTGCTCTGAACCTTGCAGCAGCAAGAATATTGTCCACATGTGGCATACCAACAGATAAGAACTTTGATTACACGATGTCTGAGTGGAGAGGAAAGAAAACACATTCTTCTGAGTTGCTATTCTCTCTTCTTGATGTCTAAAGGCATTTTGAGGAAAAATAATAGTCTAATGGCATTTTTCTACAGAAAATCCATTTCTGAGCAAGCCCTTTAAATAGATGCTTCCTAGGGACCAGTCACACACAAAGGGAAATTGAGTGACGTGTACCTCAGGTGATTATTCCCTTCCACTGGATATAATTAATATAATGACTCAATAATCATCAAGGGAGCACAAACGAGAGATGAGTGAGGAGCATACCAAGTGGACTTCTTCCACTAAGACTGCTGTCAGTTTAAGCAGCTTTCTGCATAGCACCACAAATTAGTCTTTTCTCAAACAGATCCTTGAGGACTGCTTTTCACAGGGAGAGGGAAGGAAAGGAAGAAAGCGATAGCCCTGAGCAAATTATTTGGATTTGAATCACTCGCCAGTTCAGATTCATCTACTAGAATTATTTTCTGAGTGTTATTTATTTTTCAGGAGAAATGGGACACCATAGAATAACTTTTCTTAATGTTTGACATATACAAGTGTAATGTTCAGTCCATATCAGGAAATGTCTTGTTCAGATAACACATATTTCCCAGAAGGCATTATAAAAAGCTTTTCTAGCATGATTAGCATAATTGAATAAAAAGAATAAGGATCTGGTTTCACATACATAGTCTTCTGGTTAAAAGCGGAAGCTGGAATATGTTTTTCGGAGAGCATGGAATTATTTCCCAAGGAGGATACTCCACAGCAGAAAGTACCAGAAAAACCACATGAAAAAAACCCACACTGGGAAATTCAAGTGTTTTCAGATGAATGTATCTTTCACATCCTTTTTCCTTAACTGGGGTGACTACTAAAATTCTTTTTAATCATTGTTCAGATGAGATAATTATTGGAAAAGACACTCAACCTAAAACAGCCTAACTAATGTTACTGCAAAGAGACCAAAGTACACGACTGAGAAAAATGGAACATATCTGTTTCTGCTGGACTGTTATATTTTAATTTTTTTTGGTTTATTTACTTGAAATTGAATCTGAATCACAACATGATTCTCTATGTAAAGAACTTCTCATCTATACTTCAAGGGCAGGCACAGCTGCATCAAAAGCTCGGCCACCTCTATCAGCATGCTGTGCAAAGTGCCAGCTGAACCCTGGGCTTCAGGATGCACAGATTCACCAGAAGTGATCGTATTGGACGGTAGGTATCATCACAGGGCAGGATCAAGAAAATCAGAGCTACCATTGGCTGTTACACGTGCCAAAAGTAAACAACTCACAACAGCGCAAGAAGAAAAAGGTTATAAAATAAAAGCACCCCATGTAAGCAAAACTGTTTGAAGTTGATTCCTGGCATCAAAAACAGTATCCTCAGAAGGTATAATACCTTCCATTCCTGCCAGACATCTGTGATGAGGTTACAAGTCAGCCAGAGCAGAGAGGTAGGTTTGCGTTGATCTTCTATCTCAGTGACTTTCCCAAAGAAAACTAATAGACTTTTAAATGTTAAAAGCAACTAAAGAACTAAGGGGGGGGGGGGACAACAACACACACCAAAACCCAAGAAATATTGAAACACAACTTTTCCCCTGCCATTGTATCGTTTTAGTCCTGCCTTAGCTCCCAGGCCTAGAATCAATGATTATCTTAGTTGCAGCAACCTCCACTCAGTCTCCTTTTGTCACTAAGAAATTTTATGACCTTCAGATGTGGCTGTCTACTCCCTGCTTCTCTCAGGAGTCCTCTCCGGACTTCTCTGCCTGACACCACTGTTGAGGAGTCTTGAGAATTTTCTTTTCCCTGAAAAAACAATTCTTCCCACCCTCCATCTGATCCAATTGGTTTAAAAGGAATACAATAGGATTGTCAATAAGAGTGAAAAATCCAGTACTGTTCACCCAACAGCTTCAGTGTTTCTTCTCTCAGCGTATGGGCCAAGCTTTGCAATACTTCTTTCAGGGTCAAATCCTCTGTTTCTGTGTTACATAGCGTGGAAAACAAGAAGAGAGCAAGGTTTGCTGGGTCACAACTCTACTGCCACATCTGCTCTGACTGCAGAGGCATGGTTTGCTAACAAATGCCCAGACCAGAAGCCAGAAGGACAAATATACCCAGTTCTGTATGCAGTTTATGTTGTTTAAGACACAGATACCTTTTTAACAGTTACAGCACTGGCTATATTTTGGGCCCATTGTGGTTTCCAGGAACTGCTGCTATATATGTGCAGGATTGCCTTAAACGTCAACCTTGGGGTTTTAATTTCTTCACGTTCCTTTTTTTACAGAAACATTTAGAGTTAATGAATTAATTTGCAATTAACTTTGACCAAAGTCCTCAACAGTTATTTAGGTGTTGAAATATCTCAGTAATGAAACAAAGCAAAAGGTAACCTAGCTCTGTTAAGTATCTTACTTTTAAGCACATCTTTCTCTACTACAGCTGTGTCCGTGTATGTCTGACTATGTTTTGGCATAAACTAATCTCCATGTTCCCACACAACTCAGTGCTCTTTTAGAACAGCCGCATGGCATTTGGGGGGAAAAAATTGAGTGATGCAAAGCATTCCACTGAACAGTATGCATTCTCTACTTATTTTGCAGCCCACTGTACAATGTCTAATTGGATCCTAGGACTTAAAAAGGGATAAAGGAAACAATTCTCTCACCTAAATCTTCCAGTATCCCATATATCATCTGCTTCAACAATGCAGTCCAGGTTTCAGATAGCAGTAAAGCAACATGTGGAAGATGCTATTAGATGTTATAATCTTGTCATTCATTATCATTAGCAGTTTTATAGGTGTTAGGAGCCATGAGTCCAGCTGACTGGAGATGAGTTAGGAGACTTCAAAAGTGAGATAGCAGAGGAAGATAAGACTAAGCAAAATCCACATAACTTTTTTTCAGAGCAGCATTGTTCAGTGGAACACCACATCTGGTTTCAGCTTGGACACAACAGTAATGCAGACCTGGCATGACCTGCAGGGAATGGTGTGATGACGAAGTTATTTTTCTGGAAACCAGTTCAAACTCACTCTGAGCAACAGATGCTGAAGACAAACATCAATAGTTTCCTTAGCAGGGTGAAGAAAGTGGCCATTAAGTTCACTATCGCAGCCTCCACTAATTGACAGCTAGCCAGTTCAGTGAACTAGAACAACCTTCAAGCTATTCTCCTGGAGGCAAGCAACACTTAGGGATATTAAGCTGTATTAGAAGTGCTATTCAGACTGTCCACTTTAGGTATACAGTAAAGGAGTTCAGAATTGCCTCCCTTCTTTTTCAGAGACTTACCTTTCTCTGTGAACTGTATAGGGAACTCAGTCTCTGAACTTTGATTATCTGAATTGCATCTAAACAAGATATCTGATGTATCTAGCACCTAATCTTTCTCTTGCACCAAGCCACAAATCCTATGGGGTGTTTCTGGTTGGTTTAAGGCCCGTTTGACAGCTGTGGAAAGTGTAAGGAATAATGACAGGACTGCTTGATGGCAATGGAAGAGCATTTTTTTCCCATATCCAGTGTTCAGTAAGGATGGTGGAGGTACTTTTGTCATTCCAAGAGGCTTAGCATACTCTGCATTTTCCTAGATGACAGATAAGAAAGAGAAGGTTATCCAAAACCTAACTAAACTAGCTGAAAATTGACCTGTGGCTTTGAAAAGGAACATGGGGCTCCTACTAGAAAAAGCCAATATCTGCTTCTTGAAGCATAGGTACCACTTTGCACAAACTCTTTATGAGCAAGTGAAAAAGCTTCTCCAACAACTAGGAAAGAAAGAAGCTTTATAGATATACCAGTCGCATTAAAATGATGCATCTAAAAATCTCCCAAACTGATGAAAAGGTGTTCTCACACCTCAAATGTTGGTTGTAAGAAGACAGAAAGCATTCTGCAAAGAAGGAAATAAACTGTATTTGTGTAAAAATTTGTGTAGCCATTGATGCTTTGAGCTGTGTGTGTGGATGAGCTGAACCTCAGATTCAACACAACAGGACCGACTTAAAACACATGAAACTGAAGAAGTCCAACAAGCTGAGTACACGTAGGTACTTAGCACATGACAGTGACATACCCAAGTCACTGTGTGCACAAGCAATGCACTGAGAAAGCCTTAGGAGACTCTTCCTGTGCCAGAGGAGGCATTTTACAGCAGCGTCAGCTAACCATCTGGGAAAGGGAAAAAAAGGGCAGCTGGCATTATATCTTCTCATATGCTGTGGAGAACACGTAAATAGTGTCTCAAGGTTCACAAGCAGAGTTGCTGCATTCCATGTCAGTTCAAATTACCATCCCTAAGTGTGAATACTCTCCTGAAAGCTCTGTCTTTTCCAGGAACCCTTCTTCCATCCCTTCTTCTGCTTTCTGAGCACACTGACAAAATCCTCTAATAAAAGTTTGTTCTTTTGCTTAATTACAAAATTAAGCTGCCACGCGGAGCTGATGAATTGGAGAGAGAACAAGTTTAATCTCACAAGATGTTATTTTGCCTTTTCCTCTTTCCCCCACTCTTTATCAAGAGAAATCGGAGATGATGTGAAGCATCATGAAAATCCAGAAACAGTCCCCTCGTCATAGAAGAGTCCATGGTTAAAGGACGTTCCTGGTGTAAAAGATACCACCCTGGGCCACTCTGCTCCGGGTACAATGCAAGTGCTCTGGACTGTTGGCTGTTTCAGGATAAGGGAAGATCTCTCAGCATTCTTTTAACCTAAGAAATCACAATTCTTCCAATGGAACAGAGTCTCCAAATATATAAAAATCAGCTGTTTTGCTGTTACACCAGCATGCCCAAGGGTCATGATGCTTGGAGTACTTAGACAGTAAGAAATACCATGTAGCTGTTAATCAGAAGAAAGAGCTATGCCACAAGTTGCTTTACCCTCACTCTGCCTAACCACACCCAATAGGAAAGTGAGAATAGTAGACAAAAAGGGAAGCAGACAAGAGGTATTGGACATCTTGCCTTATCTTTTTTTCATAGGACTCTTGCTTAGTAAACAAATTAATGCTTACTATTACCTTCCAAGATGCAGAGAGTTTTATTCACAGTCTCAAGGCAAACTGCCAAAATTAAGCATACAGTATAACTCAGAGCTCAAAACACTGATGAAACTGTGTACCAAAGTACTTTTCCTCCCTTGCTTTCTTGTCTGTTGTAAAAGCAGTTCTAGAAATCAAGCAACAATGCCATTCATTGCATTTAATACTGATGGTTACCTCCATCTTGGGGTAAGCAGCCAGCCAAACAGAAAAAATTAAGACTTCCAACAAGAAAAGGCATGAGCAGCATACTTGGTCAGCCACATAGTTGATTTTCTAGTTTTAATAAACAAACATTAAGCATCTGGCATTGGTAAGAAACTATGCGCATAAAGAGGCATATAGACAAACACACCAGAAACAGAAGTGTTTGGCCATCATTTGGAACTAGCTTATTAAATGCACCTACTGGATATTATTGCAGTTTCTCTTATATCTTCCAGCAGGACTGCTCCACAGCAGTCTCTACCTGGATTTCTAGAACCTAGAAAACACGTGTCTCTCCTTCGAGATGTAAAGTGCCAGACAAGAGTCTGATGCCCGGTAGATCTGTGCCTTCTCAGAAGGCAGGCACTGGCAGAGACAGGCAAGTTAATTGGATTCAAGGTCCTGCCCCCATCAGCGCAAACATCTGTGACAGAACTGGGTGGCAACATCCTTTGCAGAGTTACAGTCACCTTCTCTCAGTCCATACAGCAGAAGCACTACTTGTAGTTACCCAACTATAACTTGACTGAAGAGCTTTGGTTTTGCTCTAACTCACATTCTGCTACCATTTGCTATGATAGTTGTTCGTAGGTCTTGACTGCTGTGCAGGAAGGATTCCCTTCCCACAGGGCAAAAAAATCCAAGACATGCCAAATAACTAGACTCACAAACAGCACTGAATGGAGCTAATAACTAGCACACCCAGTATGCGGTAAAGAGAGATACAAAATGGTTTTGTAGTTGAGTAGTTGAGAGCTTTTGAATAAGTATACAGACAAGGTGATCCTAGGACAGTAGGTGCACAAGGAAGATTGGCAGCTTGACACAAATGAGGAGCCATGCTGTGTGGGGTGGCAGGGAGAATGTCAAAAGCTCTCCAGTCCAGTGAGCTGCAAAATTCTGTATATCCACAGGAATATCATTCTAAAAGCTTGTTCTGGAATACTTTCAAGTAAAACAAGACCTAGGAACTGGCTATCATTTCTGTAGTAAGAAAGATGAGGATGTTGAGTTAACATGGGAAAAAAATAAGACAAGAAACTAAGAGATCGCTGTGACTAATCAGAGAAAGTATATAACGTATATGGTCTACATAAAATACATGGAAAAACATAGCACCTTAGTAAGGAATGATTCTTGCAAGTTAGTCACTTAATCTAGCTCCTAAATGATAAGCATATTTAAAATACTTCCCATGACTCATTTCTAAAGTGCATTCCAAAGTTTTTAGACATTTTAGAAACTTCATTCGGAAGTTTAGACATTTAGTAGCAAAATGTGGAAGTTTCCAGAGCTTCAGTGTCTAAAGTATCAGGTTTTTCCCTAACAAATAAAAAGCGTCCTGCAGGAATGGCCTCCAAGGTAAGCAAAGTGATGATACTTTGTCTTTTTAATCAAGTTTTGAGTTTCAAGATTGAATGAAATCAAGCAGTTTATTATTCTTATTATTTTTAACATTATTGACTTTTTAAAAAAATCAACAGAATGGTAAAGACACAGTCAACTTTAAAGCAGTTTCCTCCCTATCCTGGTTTCAGCAGGGATAGAGTTAATTTTCCTCCTAGTAGCTGGTACAGTGCTGTGTTTTGGATTTAGCATGAGAATAATGTGATAACGCACTGATGTTTTAGTTGTTGCTAAGCAGTGTTAGTATACTAAGTCAAGGACTTTTCAGCTTCCCATACTCTACCGACTGAGAAGGCTGGAGGTGCACAAGAAGCTGGGAGGGAGCACAGCCAGGACAGCTGACCCAAACTGGCCAGAGGGATATTCCATACCATATGACATCATGCTCAGTATGTAAGCTGGGGAGAGTTGGCCAGGGGGCAGCAACTGCTGCTCGGGAACTGGCTGGGCATCGGTCGGCAGCTGGTGAGCAATTGCATCGTGCATCACTTGCTTTGTATATTATTTTATTATTATTGTTATTATTAGTAGCATTTTATTTTATTTCCATTATTAAACTGTTCTTATCTCAACCCACAAGTTTTCTCACTTTTGCTCTCCCAATTCTCTCCCCCATCCCACCGGGGAGGGGGGAGTGAGTGAGCGGCTGTGTGGTGCTCAGTTGCCGCTGAGGTTAAACCACAACGCTCCCAAACCAAGATAATCCTAACACTTGAGAGGAAAAAAATCTGTGCACAGGACACCAAAGACACTAGAAGGAGCAAGTTCCAAGAAATCCTTTCACTTCAAAACACAGAAACAGCAGCACCAGGGTTTAGGGATAAAAGGATAGATATCTCCACTATAAAAGTAATTCCTTCTTATTTCTAGAAAAAAAGTTGAATCTTCCAACATGGAAATAGAAAATCAGAGCAGATGAACTTCTATCATCAAATCCTTCTCAGAGAAAGCATTTGGACTACTATCAAGTTCTTACCTAGACCACAGTAGCAGGACAGAAAATGTATGTGTCTGTGTTTTATCCTCCTTTTCTTTGCTTAAAAGGGTTTTGATTAGTTACCATAAGGAATAAGTGCTAGCTCTCATTTCCTGGGGAAAAGTGTGCCCTTTGTCCCATGTGGGCAGAGACTAACAGCTGCAATCTACCTATTCATTTCTGCAAGTGACATCATTCTAAAAGGGTTGGTTCTCCCAATACAGAAAGCCACAAGTGACTGATAGTTTGGAGCAATAGTCTACAATCTCATAGCCAGATACACCTCTGATCAAAGCTTTATTTCGTATGAAAAAGAAAATAAAGTATTCTGAAAATTAGTAATATTCCCTCTAATTTCATTGTGTATGCATTGGCATTTTTAAAGTTTCTTTGCTGTGGTTTCATGGTTACTCTTTGCCTGCATCATCGTCTTGTATTTACTACCAAGTGAAAACAGTTTACTTCATAAACCACAAAAGCCCCTTGATATCCCTTTCAGTGTAGCATTAATAATGCAATCTGATGCCCTGAGCATTATCCTACATAGTTTATCAACAACACATTAACCACTTAGTCTCAGTACTTTCTGCACAGTACTTTCTGCTATCTTACATACCATCAGTTCCTGTCTGTATCACATCTATTTTGACTGAGAAAGAGAAGCACCACCATCTTGCCACTAACGGGTGGTCATTAACTGTGGTCTCATCTTGGAGACACGTGGATATGATTTTTGAGACATCATCTTCCCACACAGCATCTGAAAATGCTATTTTGTACACAGGTGAGGCTGTAATTCTTCAGTAGACTCAGATTCGGAGTTCGTACTGCAACAACTTTTTGTCCGACCTTGCAAAACCCATTGTTCACAGAATCACAGAATGGTTTAGAGGTTAGAAGGGACCTCTGGAGGTTGCCTTGCCCACACCCTCCGCTGCTCAAGCAGGGCCAATTGCCTCACTTGTGTTCATCAAGTGTATGAATAACAAACAAGAAAACCCTGCCCTTTGCAACAACTCACCAGTTTTTGAACCAGTCTGACAAAGAAGGGAGGTAGGCAGCTGGCAACACACGTTCTGGCTTTCCTTACTGCATGCTGCTAGGGGCAGTTTATTCTCTCCCTAGCTACCATACTCCATCCTAAATCAACAAACATCCAGTTGCCTAGATCATGACTCCAGCATCCTTCATATTCATTTTACTCGAACAGGTCCTTATGCTATCTTCCAGCTTGCTCCTCATAGTTTTCATCCCAGTAATGTAGCTACTTTACTGTTATCCTCAAATTCATCCATACCATTCTTCTTTGCTGTAGCAAGCCCAGATTTGGCAAAAACAGATCATCCAGACTATAGTTTTGGCTTAAACTTCAGGTTTGTATACCCATGGTTCATCATTTTGTTTCAGCAGTTCATGTCGTGAACCTACCTTACTTGCACACGAGATCTCAGGAGGAAGCTAAGCTTATTTCATTTGATTATAAGCTGACCGTTAGCAGAGCTTGACCAGTCTGACCACTACGCACGCAACTTGTGTTTGACAGAAATGTTTGTGAATATTTGCTTTTCAAAGGTGATTCAAACACTTGAAACTACAGCTCCTTTAAAATAGATACTAGAACAGGTTCAAAGCCTAATAACTGAAATTCTGTGTGTAAGAGAAATCTCACCTACCATAATTTAGAGCTTTCACAGTATCAACCATCTTTAAGATATTCATATCACAGTTTGGACTCAGAAAATAACTTGATAAATTTTCTGAAGAGTCTTATGCTGGATGATACCAGAAGTTCTAATAAAACCTCCAGATAAATACCCACAATAGGAAACTAATATATAATTGTTCTTCTTAAAAAGATAAAAAAATAAAATCAGAACAAAAGAATTTGGTTTTCTGGAGCTGACTTTGACATCCGAACAAACGAGCAGTCCAAATGACTTTGTCTCGTGGTTAGAAAACTCTGAAAGTCTTTCTTCTTTTTGGACACCCTGACAGTCAATAAATAACATGAACATACTGCAGCTTCTCCCT
>NW_008824283.1:8794821-8799358 GCF_000699105.1 Pygoscelis adeliae | reverse complement strand
AGCAGGAACATTAATAGAATCTGTGCTGTGCATCTCGATATCCACTTCTAGTGAAATTTGTAAAAGATGTAATTAATTTGAAACCATTAAACCTCTGTCAGATTGGTTTGGAACTGATTCGGAGAGGGTTGGGTTTGGTGGTAGAGAAGGACAGCAGGTAGAAGGATTCTTTTTTTAGCTTGGTTGTTTTCAGAAATTCAAATTTTTAAATTAAAAAAAAATCCAAAAGGTAACTCTAAGGGATATGAGACAACTGAAATCAAGAAAAGTTATGCAAATATTGTTTATGTTCGATCCAAGACACAGAAGTACACCCCATAGTTGTCCTTCATACAAAATGATGAGTAAATAAAAATATTTTGACCAAAGTAAGTGGAAAGTGAGCAGCATGTTCAGATTTTAATGGTAGTTGAGAGATAGAGAAGTAATTTTGCAAGACACGGACATCTAAAGCATGGGGTCTGAGGTTGGGAGATCTTATTGTTGTTGAGGTTTACTTTAAATGTTGTGACATCCAACATAGATACTTCTTCCAAAGAGACTGGGCACCTGACAACAGGCGTACTGCGTACAGCGTGTTTCTGAGGACGACAAAGCTATCCTGGTTTTGGCTAGGATAGAGTTAATTTTCTTCCTAGTAGCTGGTACAGTGCTGTGTTTTGGATTTAGGATGAGAATAATGTTGATAACACACCAATGTTTTAGTTGTTACTGAGCAGTGCTTGCACTAGTCAAGGACTTTTCAGCTTCTCATACTGCCCTGCCAGGAGGCTGGAGGTGCACAAGAAGCTGTGAGGGGGCACAGCCAGGACAGCTGACCCAAACTGGCCAAAGGGATATTCCATACCATGTGTCATCATGCTGAACAAAAAACTGGGGGGAGTTGGCGGGGGGGGGGGCAGCTGCTGCTCAGGAACTGGCTGGGCATCGGTTGGTGGGTAGTGAGCAATTGCATTGTGCATCACTTGTTCTGTATATTCTTTTATCATTATTATTACTTTCCCTTCCTTTTCTGTCCTGTTAAATTGTCTTTATCTCAACCCATGAGTTTTACCTTTTTACTGATTCTCTCCCCCATCCCACTGAGGGGGACTGAGCGAATGGCTGTGCGGTGTTTAGCTGCCTGCCAGGTTAAACCACGACAAAAGCTCAAAACCTCAAGATCCTGAAAAATTACAACTGTCAAACTAAGAACAGCATTACTAAAGGGTCACCAGAAAACAGAGCTATTACCCTGTCTAATCTACCTGCCACTGCTTTTAAAACCATCCAAAATTCAATCTCTGCTGCAGTTTTAAAATCGTAAAGTTTGATTCACCTTATCAACACAGTAATATGCTTCTGGCTCCAGGATTTTCTCCCTATAGAAAGCTGAATTACTATCACTTATTTAATCTACCACACAGAGGATGTATACATCAGTGTATCACTTTCTCCTTGGTCAATTAGCCCAATATCTCCTTCTGAAATTGTTGCACCATTTGTGAGAGTAAAATTAAAAGACTGAAATATCTAAGTAACTTTCTACTGAGCTCCTTCTGTCTACTGCTGATTATGCAGCCAAACAACCAATTTAAGTCTGTAGAAATTGTTTTTAGCTTTTCAGTCAATCCCTTTTCCATAAGGATCAAATGTGCCCATTCATGCAGTTCATCACAATACCTACTACTGCATGGACAGAACTTAGGAAAAAATGCTGGTTTATGATCTTTAATGCAAAAGAGGGGGAGGGTTATTGTCCATGTCTATTGTTTTTATTACCTCACCATTAACATTGGTGGTGCTATTAATATAGACATCAATTTCTTCTCAAGCATTAAGCACTTTGATTAAATTTTATTGTTTCACCAGTGATTTCAGTCAGAACCAGTCAGTTCTGACTGAACTAAGACTACTATTCTGATGCAGTATCAAACTCTATACTGACTATATAAAGATGTATTTACACCAAATTGGTGCATTGTGTATAAATCCTCAGGGATTTTTTTAATTAAACTTTGCTCTTTCAGAAACAACTTGTTATCCCGGCTCACATCAACCAGTCTCGTAACCTAGTCTTAGAGAAATAAAATGCAACATCTTATGAATTTCTTCATGCTTTTTTTTATAAATACAAAGTAATCTTCAAAAGGGATAATATTGTAGAGACTATTAAGGTAGAAAAAGACCAATTTTCTCTTTCCAGAAAACAATCTCCTTTTCTGCTGCTTGATATTTAGACACTAGCTGTTTGCTTCACCTTTTAAACTGACCATTCTGAAGGACTGCAAGATACTTCCTAATGAATAAAGCATTACTAGGTTAAGTCCACAGCTTAGGAACGGAAACACAATAAGGTTTAAAGAAAAAGCTGCTGAAAGGCTACTAATTCTAAATATTTCAGCTTGCTCTCAAATCAGAGATCTTCAGGCCTAGTTTAAAGGCATGTTCATCACAATGTTATCTGAAGTTGTAGATGCTTAACGCTCCCAAATGCAATTTATAAGTTTGTATTTAAGTATAATAGGCTTAAAAGCTTATATGAGAACTAAAAATAGAACTCTTGTGCATTCTTTTTTAATTATTTAACTGCCCAGGTGAAGGGAGGCAGGGTTGTTAAGGGAAAATAGAAGTCATTTAAAGTTATAAACATAATGTCTTATTGAGGCTGGGCAGCAACTGAGTTTCTTAAATAGATTCCCATGATACAGTCTTGTTGAAAGAACCAGGTATCAGAAATATCACAGATATCACAGATGGGCACGTGAATTTTTATATATGCATAAGAAGATCACAGCTGCTGAGCATTAATACCACAGATGGCTATTTTCATGACATCACTCTTCTCACAAAGAAGGGTCAAGATGTTCAGTGTTTATGTAACTGCACAGAAAGAAACAGATGATTGGTTTTGCATGTTGCCAGAGAATCAAAAATATCTACAGTGAAGAGTTATAATCACATAAATAGCTGTCCCCTAGATCATGTTCTCATTTGTGTAATGCCATACACAATGGCATTAAAGACAATACCGATCAGCACCAGCAAGAATCTGGTCTTAGAGGCAGAGTCAAACTCTACCACTTCATGTTTTAACACAAGTGAATAATGTATCTTGAAAACCGCATACAAAAGCTATGTCTCTTTAAAATCTAAGTGATTATGTTCGAAATGTCTGACTTAAGTTCAAGGCAAGCAGGCAGATAGACAACACATAACCAGAGCAGCTAGATTCATTTTCGTACTTCCCCCCTTATCAAGGACACTCTCCATTATCTTTGAAAGGTCATGGCAACTGGGGGAGGTTCCTGAGGACTGGCAGAAAGCAACCACCACTATCTTCAAGAAAGGCAAACAGCAGGATCTGAGGAGCTATAGGCTGGCCAGCCTCACCTCAGTGCCCAGAAAGGTAATGGAGCAAGTAATCCTGGAAACAATTTCAAAATATGCTAAGGACAAGAAGGCAATTGAAACTAGTCAGCATGGATTTATGAAAGGTAAATCATGCTTGAGCAAACTGACAGTCTTCTACAATGTGATGAGTAGTTCTGTGGATGAGGGGAGAGCAGTGGACGTTTCTTACCTTGACTTTAGAAAGGCTTTTGACACAGTCTCCCATAACATCTTCATAGACAAACTGATAAAACACAGACTAGATAAGTGGACAGTGACATGGACTGAAAACTGGCTGAACTGCCAGACTTACAGGGTTGTGACTGGCAGCATGAATTCCAGCAGGAGGCCAATCACAAGTGGTGCACCCCAGGGATCAGCACTGGGGCCAGTACTGTTTAACCCCTTCACTAATGTCTTAGACAATGGGACAGAGTGCATCCTCAGCAAATTTGCAGATGATACAAAACTGGGGGGAGTGCCTGATACACTAGAAGGTTATGCTGCCATTCAGAGGGTCCTTGACAGGCTGGACAAATAGGCCAACAGGAATCTCATGAAGTTCAACAAAGGAAAACACAAAGTCCTGCACCTTTGGAGATATAACACCATGCACCAGTACAAGCTGGGGGCTGACTGGCTGGAGACCAGCTTTGTAGAAAAGGACCTGTAAGTCCTGGTGGCCAACAAGCCCGCAAAGTGCCCTGTTGCAGCAAAGAAGCCCAATGGCATCCTGGGCTGCAGTAGGAAAAGCATTGCCAGAAGGCTGAAGGAGGTGATCCTTCCCCTCTACTCAGCCCTTGGTAAGACTGCATCTGGAGTGCTGGGTCCAGTTTTGGGCTCCCCGGTACAAGAGTGGCTATAGACTCTTCAGAAAGGACAGGCGAGGAAGAAGAGGCGGTGGGGTGGCTCTGTATGTTAGGGAGTGTTTCGATTGTATAGAGCTCAACGATTGTGATGATGATACGGTTGAGTGTTTATGGGTAAGGATGAGGGGGAAGGCCAACGAGGCAGATATCCTGCTGGGAGTCTGTTATAGACCACCCAACCAGGATGAAGAGGCCGATGAAGCGTTCTACAAGCGGCTGGCAGAGGTGTCTCGATCGCTGGCCCTTGTTCTCGTGGGGGACTTCAACTTCCCAGACATCTGCTGGAAATACAACAC
>NW_008824283.1:8763172-8792518 GCF_000699105.1 Pygoscelis adeliae | reverse complement strand
CAGGGAAGTGGTTGAGTCACCATCCCTGGAAGTATTTAAAAAACGGGTAGATGAGGCGCTTAGGGACATGGTTTAGTGGGCATGGTGTTGTTGGTTTGACGGTTGGACTCGATGATCTTGGAGGTCTCTTCCAACCTTAATGATTCTATGATTCTATGATTCTAAGAGAGAGATGGGCATACTGGAGTCAGTCCAGCAAAGGGTCATGAAGATGGTTAAGGGACTTGGAGGATCTGACATACAAGGAGACACCTGAGACTGCTTAGCCTGGAGAGCAGAAGGCTCAGGGGGGATCTTATCAATGTGTATAAATACCTGATGGGAGAGAGTAAAGACGACAGAGCTAGACTCTGCTCCGTGGGGCCCAGAAATAGGACAAGAGGCAGTGGGCACAAATTGAAATCCAGGAAATTACACTTAAACATAACAGAACCTTTTTTACTGCAAGGGTGGTTGATGAGTAGAACGGGTAACCTAGAGAGGTTGTGGAGTCTCCATCCTTGGAGATAATCAAAGCCCAACTGGAGAAGGCCCTGAGCAACCTACTCTAATTGGAGCAGGGGTGTTGGACTAGATGTGTTTCTTCCATCCCCAATAATTGTTCTTTACCAGGACGAAGTTGGAAGAAAAGGAATATTTTATTATCTCTAGGTACAGGTACTTACCGTTTCTGGTCATAGTAAAGAAGCACTAAAATTGTGTGTGTATCTGTCAACTCTGCATCCTTTATGTATCTTACATGGTAAGGTCTGCTTTGGACATTTCTTTAGTAACAGAGAGCTGCACAGATCATTACTTCGCTCAGAAAGTTAAACTCATGAGTGGAAAACAGGAGAACTCATAGAAAAGGAAAAATATGAAGACCAATGACAAAATTTCTCTCCCAAATAGCATCAGTGCATGGCCATGGCTCCCACTCAGCTCAGATAAAAGGCCACAGAGGGAAAGATGTCTCTAAATTTTACCAGAAAGGATAAGCCTCAACCAGAACACCTGATCCCTAAAAACAAGGATCTAACTGTGCCCCTTTTTCTGGAAAACAATCTATTCCAGGTCTGCAAAGGCACAAAAGTGAAGCTCTGGAGTAGTGCTTCATATCCTGGGGGTGTCCCTAACCATTCTATTCTTCTTCACATAGCAGCTGCTTTCCAGAAACCATTAAAACCTCACATGTCATTTTCACCTTCTCTCCAACACATACCACTCGAAGGAAACAAATTCCTCGTTATTTCTGTCCCAACATTACAGAAGCATGGAACAAAAATAAAACAGATTCCCATTACCCGTGTGCAATGGCAGTCTAGCTGTTCCCTTCATTAATTTCCCCATACTCCTTCTGTGGCAGGGGACAGATCACCCCCCCCCCCCCCCCCCGAAGTCATGGCATAATGCAAACCAAATGGAATGAAATAAAAAGACAAAACAACCTTCACCCTCAATATTATTTGTGGCTGCTTCTGGTACCATTCATTGACTGCAGCCAAATGAGTTCACCATGCATGATGTTATGCAGCCACTTGAATCTAAGGAAAAGAATTTACTGCCAGGACAGTTTCTCTGAAAGTCTCTGACACTTTTCTCAACTCCAGTCATCACAGCCTGGATCTATTAACTTTCAAGAGATTCTTTAAAACTGAGCTCTTCTTCTGGTGCTTAAGAAGGGGGAGGCTGTGTAGGATAAGAACAATAGGACTCTCATTTATGTGATTTAATTGAACTCAGTGGATGCTCCTTATTAGAAGATGTGTAGGCAGTGTTTTTTTCCCTATTTAAAATGTTATTAGAGGGAATCCAGTAAGTGTTTCATTATTGTTAAGTGCAATCAGAGAAATTGTTTTCTACCAATTAAATGCTGCTAAATAAATAGTTAAAAGCAGTGGCGGAGATAATGCTTTGCAGCTGGTGAATATCTCCTCAAAAACTTTACAGTAGATGTGTGTTCCTGTCTGCACACATACAAAACAATGGAAATTTGAGGAAAACACCTTAAAAGCCAGAATGGTATAGGTTATTCATTATCAAGATAATACTAACAAGGCAAGAATACTAGCTGTTTATGTAGTGGAAAACAGGATAAATGGCCATTACCTTGAATCTTTCTCCTGAGTGTCCCCTTTCACACTTAGCCTGAGTTGCTGCATGATAGCTTGCCTATAGCCCGTGAAAGCCCCACTGAGGTCTTCTGTGCCAATATAGAAATGCATGAGGACTGTGTATGCAAGAACATCTTTGTTCAATATCATTTTAAAATGGAAGGCTGAAACACAGAAGTATACAATAAATTGTCTCAGGAACAAAATCCAGGATGGCTGGGACTATGCAACCTTCTCCCATGCGTCACTTCTCACACTTAGTCTTGTGCAGCTCCGCAGCTTTGGGAACATCTGGGAAAATACCCACTGAGGGCTACTGCACAGGTACAGCTACTGCCTTTTCCTGTGTTTCCTGTGTGTCGTGGTGCTGGGCTTTGTGTAGCACAAGAGGGAAATGAGTCTCAATAACATTTTATCACGGGTTATAAACCCCTGGTGTGAACGGATCCCACTATTCCCCGGGCAAGGGCTGCCCCTTGTTAGAAGGACCTTGATTGCAGAGGTGAACACTTAGGATGACAAAACATAGAGTAACACCACATTTGCTATAAAAAGGGAAAGTTACAACTTTGAAGTACACAGCAGAGGGAAGAAAGAGGTCTTCTTAAAGTACCCACTAGCTAGGTAAATATTTGTGATTGGTTGTACGTGCTGTAGTGAAACCAGCACATATAGGGCACTTCCATTGCTCATTAAGCATCAATGTGCTGATACAGACATTTTAGAAGGAACTCAACTTGGAGTTGAGTCTTGATGCTGTCTTAAGGCCCACAGAAAGCCTTTAAGACAGACAGCAGTCACAGCATAAACAGGATGCGGACTTTGCTCTTGACACAGGCCCATCCCATTCCACCAGCAGAACATCTGTGAGGCATTTCAGACATGAATGTTACATTGTTCTACACCTACAATGAGAGGTGAGGGAAACAAGAGAATAGACTCCCAGTTTCAGCTCTGCCTTTTTTCCCTTTCCAAAATCCCTTTTGTTTTATTACCCCTGTATGCTTTGGCTGGCAACCCCAAAGCACATTTGTTTCCCACTAATACTTGCGATTTTTTTCTTCTCCTTGTTTCCCTCACAGTTTGGTGTGGTTTCTTGCATAAGCATGGCATTCCAAGCACTGAGTTATATTTAACACTCCTCTCATTTCATTGTTTGTATGTCAAGTCTAACAATGCAAAACCACATTAAACACAGACATATTTGCTATTTAAAGGCATTTTCAGTCAAGACTCACAAGACGGAGTCACATGACTGTCTCCTCAATAATATAAGAATGTGTAACCCTCGCCAGGCAGAATGATACTTTGATAGTCCTCAACTTATCTGAGTTACTGAAAATAAGTGATCTCACCTTATCGAAAATGCTCTCAGATCCCCTTTTCTTCATCTACAAATAAAGCAGGGCCCTTTCTGCCACCCTGTGCTTTCGTGAACTAAACTTAATTGTCTGGAAATGAGCAGTCTTAAAGATTACTCTCAGCTGATATAACCTCATGTTCTGCATTCACTTACAAGTAAAGTTACTCCTCCATGGTTACCCTTCCAGGTACACAGTAAGAATTCCCAGTTTGACCCATATTTCTCCCTGCTTGTTTTTAGCAAACAAGTTAAGTGGTAACCATTTGGCAGAAGTGCCTCCATCAGAACTGAGGCATAGGGCAGCAGGAGAGACAGATACATCTGAGATGTCTGTGCACTGTCTCTCAAACCATTACATACTCTCGGCAGGTACAGGCAATATCAGATTCCCAGTGTGACAAGCCTGTTGCCACGATATTCCAAGGAATATATTTGGCCATGATTTTCTTGGTCTGTTGAGAAAAGTCTTGGTTCCTTGAAACACGGAGCAAGACATTGAAACAAAGAGCTTCCCCTGCAGTGGTTTTCTACAGAAATTTTAAGAATGAGATAAAGGTAAAAATCTGCTCAGAGCCTCCTGAAGCACCAGGAAAGGAAATACAGGGAAAACCAAAAGGGGGGCAACAGAGACAAATCCCCCTGCACAGTTGTCAGAAGACAGAGTATGGGATATTCAGAAATTGTGGAGATGACATTGCAGCCCAGAGACAGGAAAGTCAGCTGAGGGTCTAGGCCTGTGAAAGACTGGGCATCAGTGCTCTCACCTGCCAGTTTCAGCAGACAAGCTGGCACTGATAATTTACTGATGTGGGAGCTGTCACAGGGAAGTGATGTGCTCAGTATTAGCAACTGAGCAACCAAAAAACAGAATTCATAATGTAACATCTCTTTCTTTGATTCTCACTCTAGGTCTTTGTATTGATCCTGACTGAGAAACTGTTGCACGTTTAGGAGTTAGCAATCCACAGAAAGTTAACTTGAGTGAGTGTAGGACTGTGCTGTGCTGCGCTGCACAAATTCCTTGGCTGCAGGATAAACTCACCCAGCTAATTTAACAGAGGAGCCTGCAGTAGCTCCCACTCGATACCGGCAATTACACTACCTGGCTGGCCTTGCCTTATCTGAAAGCGTGGCAAGTTCTCATGATAACACCCTTTAGGAATAGAGTTGTTTCCTTGTAAGGAAATTACGTATTAACTTGAAGGACCAAAAGGGAGAGGTTCTCTCCACAGACAGGGTCGGATCTGTTCTCTGCAGCGCACCGGGGGAAAATCCATCTGGGCTCCATCTGATGGTGCACAAACGCAGAGTACTCAATATCTGAAGGGATGTACGATTTACTTGCTATCTATATTAATTTTCTTATTCTGTCTCATTAAAGCAGTTATTAAGACATTTGTTGTTGGGCCTTTCTTATTGAGATCCAGAAAGAAACTTGCACTATTTTTCTCACCTCAGCCCCCTTAAACTCCTCAACCCCATGCAGAACAGACTTGGAGGCCTTTAGGCCCAACCAAGAGGTGAATACTGGAACTTCCAGCTAGAAAGGGATGATGTTCACTACCCTAAATACCTTTTCAGAAATGGAATATGCTCCTTAATCCCCAGTTTGCAATTCCCACAAGACCTCCATGCCAATTCCTGGTTTTTGATATAACAGCTAAGACTGAAAAAAAACTGGAGCCAGAATAAAGCACAAATGCATGGGGTTAGATGAGAACCAATCTGAAGGCAGCAGCAGGGACAAGAGGAAAATGGGCCATCAGTAGAAGAGAGATGGGTGCATAGCCATCAAGAAAAGGTTGCATCACTCGAAGAGAAAAATCTGTTTTGGGAAATGAGAAAGGTATTACAGCAGAAACAGTGCTAATTATCCTGCAGTATTGAAGAATTCCTGTCACTACACAGAACTTCCTTTCTGGACAGAGTTAGTTTTAAGGAGCACGGAGAATGAATACATGCCATAAAGTCAATCAATACAGTTTAAGAATTTAAGAATCTGACTGAACTCCCTAATGTATGACAAGCTCTGTTCATAATGCTGTTGAGCACCTGTGTATTTTTAGTTGGGCTTCATTTGAACTGTGGTACTAGAAAGATCAGTGTTTTAAGTACAATGGATTATGTTACGAAGTTAGGAATAATATAAAAACTACATTACAGTAAGTTGCCCATAGTGCATCAGCTTATTCTCAGTAGGACTATAGAACCGCTGAACTGGATCAGATCAATAGCCTGCTCCAGTACTGCCCTCCAGCTATGACCAGTACTAGACATTTGAGAGGAAGGAGTAATAAACTCCACAGGACACAATATTGGAAGACCATCCCCAAAAATAAGTTTCTTTTTTCCTAGCTCTATACCATTATTTACAGCCTGGCTTATACTCTTGACCCATTATCATTATTATATATATCATTGACCTTTAAAGGTCCCTTCCAACCCAAACTATTCTATGATTCTGTGATTAGTCTACAGTGGCTGGAGATGCAACGTAAAGCACGTCTGTAACAGCTGCCTCAGTCGTATAGTTCCTTGGGTTAAGAGCAGGACAACAGAGGGTTGACATCAACGAGTGCTGCTGTCAGCTTCAACCCAGCTCTTCTGCAAGCCAGTGCTCTGAGCACAACTCATTTAGCACTTCCCATTTTACAGCGAGAATTGTTCATCAGAGGCCAAACCACACAGTCTAAAACACTACCATGCTAAGCATTGTTTCTCAGTGTGACATCTGAACCTCTCTTCCAAGATATTTCTTCTTTCAGTGTCCCATGACCAAGGATTTCTCCACAGGAGCCTTCTCCATGCAATCAGAAAAATATGAAAATTCAACTTGAACTTTTTGTGGACATGACTTTCTTCTCTTTTTGTATTTCTGTTTTTTTCTTGTAACAGAGTAAAAAGAAGTCCTGGCTTTAATCCTGTTAGACGTAGGTTGCTGACCTACACATGCTTTTCCTAGTCACACTTCTAACTCAGTTGAGCTCTTCCAGCAGGTGGGTCTATTAAATTAGTTGCCTTCCTCCAAGTACAACTGTGTTGGCTAACTAAGTTCACCAGCTGTCACTAATCATTCCTTTTCTGGGGTGGATTCGCAAATTCCTGTTAAGCTGTTGCTCTCAACACCATTTTGTAACAGCATCAGCCAATGTATAATAGCTACCAGTTTCCAGTTATATGAACAAAATTTCTGCATATTGCAAATGTTAGTAAGTGGAACAGGTTCAGTAGGATAGAAAAAGGGAAAGGAAATGGATAGAAAATGACTGATTTCTTTCTTTCATAATTTTAAACAGAGGCATAGCCAAGGCAGAGTAATTATTGTCTGTTTATCTCACAATCCATGCTACAAAAATATGTGCATTGATAAAATATCATTTATTCTAATCCTATTCAGAACCACACCACACTATGAACAATTAAGATTTGGATAAAACATGATCCAAATACCCTACATTCAAAATACCAAATAAAGCAGGAATAACATTGCAAAAGCAAAATTACTTCATTGTATGAACACAACCATTTACATATTTTCAAGTGAAAGATTTACTGTGACTGGAGTAAGGATGGTATTCAGACTGGAAAGCAATATAACTGTATTCTGTTTCTACATCTGCTGATGATTTCTAGCATGTCTTTGGGTAAGTCATTTAAAGAACAGAGCTTTTTAGCTGAAATAACAACCCCTCTCCTCCTTCTTCCTACCCTGCCTCCCACTTATCTGGAGCTATGTTCATGTTTGGACCACTCTGAACCTCCCACTGCCTGGCATCCCTAAAACTCAAGATAACTGAAAAACTGCTAACCCATTTTGATGAAAAAGTAGGAATCAGAATTACATCTCATTTCCTTAATACAAATTTAAAACAACCGTCAAGCTTCTCACTTTCAAGAAGCCATGACATGCCATTATGTGCCCAATATATGAATCTAAAATCATACTTTGAGAGAATCAAGTTTGTGATATTATTGATATTCAAACAATGATGTTTGAAGTATTTTTCTAATAGGACTTTTAGACAACTGTTATATATTCTAAAATTTTCAACACTCAGAATATCTGCTTTCCTAATGCATGCATAGATACAAAATACACTTGTTTCTATAGCTTCAGATGAATAAAATAGTTTATAGGAACAATGCAAAGCAAATCAGAACTTTTTTTTTTAACTCCCGTTTTCTTTATGCATCTAAGAAATGCATTTGAGGAATATTGTTTATTCTCTAAAAAAACCTGCTTTTAGTATTAAAAAAGAAAAAGAATGCAAAAATTTACCATAAAGTAATTTGTTCAAATAAAAGCTAGATTATAAAGGCCTAACTAACCAGGAGAAACCTCTGCATTCTCTGCTGCAGTGCTTTGTATGACAGCTATACTTGAATACCTGTGGTTTTTGCTGTTTCAAACACTAACACAAAAATACATTTACCAGGTCAGTTAGTCATTAAAAAAAATCCTCTCTAGCAAATTATATTTTTCATTACAAGCAAAAGTTTGTTACAAATTATTCAAATTAAAACTTAAAACACTTCAGCTAATTCATCAGTCAAAGGAAATCCTATTATTTGCCCTGTTTGTCAATGTAAGTTCAGTAACAGAGGCCAAATTCAAATTTTTAAATTCCTATTTTTAAGACTTCTAGAGAGCATGTTATCATTAAATATTGTGGAGAACTAAGAAGCTACTCAGAGTGCATGAAGACCAGCTACTCGCTGCTTATATGCAAAGGGCATTGTCTTGACAGTCATAAATAGTTTCCCACTCAAAAAACACCTGTCAAAACAAATATGAAAATTCAACAGGTGATTTTTTCAATATCTTTTGTCTTTCATCATGTTTTATTATTAAATGTGAAGTGTCATCAAGTACCAAAGTTAGCTTTATGATACATGATAATCTTGTATTAAGCTACTTCTGGTATCTAGGAAATAATGTATTAGAAATACATTGGTGGATGGTGCTACCTACAGACAAAGCAGTTGAAATTTATCAGCACACCATTTAGTCTATTACAAAAAGAGGACCTAGTCAAAATGGTTTGATGGCTTTCAGGTACTCTAAAATCTGTGGTGTTCATTTGCCACATAATGTTTTTCACAGGAAAAAGAGTGGTTAGACCTTTCAGCCTTTCCAGCCTGCACAAGAACCAAGTACGTAAGACCTACTCTTGCTCTTACTGAGCACCATAAAGGAGAATAGCATTTCAACAATTACACTATATTTCTCTGTCCATCATGCTGAAACTCATTTTCTCTATCACCTTGAGGATCAGGGAGTGATAAACACACACAGGTTTTGTGTGTCCGGCAAATTCAAACTAGAAAGGATACAAGATGTCTTCATTTGGAGTGGCTTTACAACTAGCATTAGTCACACTCGAAGAGTTGCGGTCAACGGCTCGTTGTCCGGGTGGAGACCAGTAACGAGTGTGTCCCTCAGGGGTCTGTACTGGACCAGTATTATTTAACATCTTGCAGGGACTTGGACAGTGGGATTGAGTGCACAATCAGCAAGTTTGCAGATGACGCCAAGCTGAGTGCTGTGGTTGATACTCTAGAGGGAAGGGATGCCATCCAGAGGGACCTTGACAGGCTAGAGAGGTAGGCCTGTGCGAACCTCATGAAATTCAACAAGGCCAAGTGCAAGGTCCTGCAGCTGGGTTGGGGCAATCCCAAACATGGATACAGGCGGATTGAGAGCAGCCCTGTGGAGAAGGACTTGGGGGTACTGGTGGATGAAAAACTGAATATGAGCTGGCAATGTGTGCTCACAGCCCAGAAAGCCAATTGCATCCTGGGCTGCATCACAAGAAGCGTGGCCAGCAGGTTGAGGGAGGTGATTCTGCCCCTCTACTCCGCTCTGGTGAGACCCCACCTGGAGTACTGCATCCAGCTCTGGAGCCCTCAGCATAAGAAAGACATGGACCTGTTAGAGTGGTTCCAAAGGAGGGCCACAGAAATGGTCAGAGGGCTGGAATGCCTCTCCTGTGAAGAAAGGCTGAGAGAGTTGGGATTGTTTAGCCTAGAGAAGAGAAAGCTCCAGGGAGACCTTATAGCGGCCTTCCAGTACTTAAAGGGGGCCTACAGGAAAGATGGGGAGGGATTCTTTATCAGGGAGTGTAGTGATAGGTCGAGGGGTAACAGTTTTAAACTGAAAGAGAGTAGATTTAGATTAGATAATAGGAAGAAATTCTTCACTGTGAGGGTGGTGAGGCACTGGAACAGGTTGCCCAGAGAAGTTGTGGATGGCCCCTCCCTGGAAGGGTTCAAGGCCCGGTTGGATGGGGGTTTGGGCATATGGCAGTGGGGGTGGAAGTAGATGATCTTTAAGGTCCCTTCCAACCCAAACCATTCTATGATTCTATGATAGCATAGACTGATCTTTCTCCAACATTTCCTGTATTTCCAGCTAAGAAACCTGCCCTAATGCCTCCAAGACTTTTTTTTTTCCCTGAGCATCAGGACAAGGGGCCAGATATTCAGGAATGAAAATGTGTATGTCACTAATTTAAATCAGCTATACATGTTGCCCATTGAGCATGAAAAAAGCTGTGGCTAATCTGTTCTTTCCCAGACTGTGGGCCACAGAAGAACATAACCAAAGAAGCGAAAAATACATCGTCTGTAAAGCCAGGAAATGCCAATTACTAATGGGAAGGAGAGAGACTATTTGTCCATTCTGGTACATGTATGAGGCAAAATGCTGCTCTGAACCCAAGTATTTTGGCTCAGTTGCCATCATTTATAACTGGAACATAAATGTGACCAGTACAAAGATAGTTAATAAATTTATTTCTTGCTATTGAAACCACCGGACTGCATTTTGAGTATACAGCTGAAATTAACAGAAACAGGGCAGAATAAAGTAATCTGAGGTGGCAGCTTTCCTGCCAAGTACCTGTTTGCCAGAACTTCCTGAGGTAGCAAGCCCAAGAGAGATGCAAGTACACAAAAAATCAAACTTTGTTTCTAAATCAACACATACAGAACAATTTGTACTGCTATAGGTATCCCTGATGGGGAAGGAGGAAAACGAATTTAAAAAAAAACCAACCCCAAAACATTGTGTTCTAATAATTAATTCCAGACCTAGTCAACAATGGTTTCTCGAGTTTTAATATAACCACATTTTCACTTGGTTTATATTAGGCATTCTGCTCAAAATCTATTCTTAGACATCCTCAAATACCATGATAATATGGCATCATAAGTACAGGAAAAATAGATTGGTAGATGTGATTTTAATTACTGAGTAGCTTTAGAACTCCACTAGCACAGACTATTGCTCACAGGCAGCAGAACAACACAGGGACTTCTCAAGAAAGTCTCTACCTCAGCATGACAGCAATGAGTAAATGAATATTAGAAAGGTCTTTTACATTTCTGCCTCAGTTGTTTCTAAGCTGGTCTGTAAGAATCTGGCTAGCCTAAAAAACTAGGGATCATCATCTCAGCAGCTTGCAAACTATTTCTCTAAAAGAGAAGTCTGAGAAGCTAAAGTGCTTTGCTCTGACAAATACAGCAAGGAAGTGATCTTATTCCAGTCACATAAAGAAGTTTGGACCAGAAAAAAATGAGGCTGGATAAGTCACAGACACTCCCTAACAGATGGAGGAATTTCCTTCTCTATGGACTGTGGAATACCAGTTTAGTCATCCAGTAATTGCAATAAATATGGATTTGGAACATCTGACTTTTTTTTTCAATTAGTCATGATCCACTAAACACGTTGCTCACTGGTTCTGTATGCTCTGCTGCAGAATCTCCTCCCTATTAACTCAGACCTAATGGCACATAAGGTACCTGAGTGCTTCCAATAAGTCCCAGAGAGCTAATACTAGCTTTATGGGAGGACAGCCTGTCCAAGAGAAAACATTATGTTCTTTAAAGCCAAAAGCTCCACCTTACTTCTTTCTGTGAATGGTCTCTCTCCTTACTTCAGAAGTTTCAGTTCTTTGGAGCATTTTATCTCCCCTCCTTTTTCTGTCACACAGATGTACACATATGTCCCATTTCTTTTAATGAGGGAAAGGAACAGCTCCTGAGCAAAAGAGTCAAGCTACCAAGCTCATATACATATTTTTTAATAAAACTAATGCAAACTTGATACCAAAATATTTTTCTCCCAGTTCTCTCCCTTCCCTCAGATTAAACAGGCTACCTATGAGCAAACCACTTATGCCACTACCTAGAAACATCAGTTCTGAGCTGGAGTTTTTCAGATCCTTGCAGTTTGGTTATAAACAAATTCTGAATCCTTATACCAAGGTATATGTTTATCTGTCCACTGTGGACTACAGTTACTGTAACTGTATTACTTGGGCCTTTCATCCACTAGGCCTGAGCAGAGTACCCCTGCTAGTGTTGGGCAGCATCCTGCATTTCCATTTTCCCATAACATTTTCTCCAGAACAGTCTTAAGATGGATTCCTTCTGCTAACATCACACCTACATCTGTAATTTTCTAGTGAAGCTGAAATCATGTGAACGTGTGCAAGAATTAGGTGCTCTTTAGGTTATTGTCTGACTCGATACCTGACTGACTCAACTCAAAGAGAGCGAGTCAGTCTATGTATGGCTAGGCTTCACCACTTCATAACTACAATAAATATGTGGCATCAGTAGTAGCTGTATCCTCTGACTACCCAGGCCTGTGGGAGCTCAACGCCTGCAGACTTACATAAAGTGGCAGTGCTAACAAGCCTCCTGGATCTGCAACGAGGTGTCTGAGGCTGCTTTGGATGGGTGATACCAAAGGCAACTGGCCTGCCTTTTGGGGAGCCTTTTGGGCAGTCTGAAGCAAGAGTAACTTAAAAATGATGTGTGGAATAGCAGAGTCTCTGAGAAAGGTAGCTCTCCTCTCTTTCAGGAGAAGGGTTTGCCCTAGTGTAGCAGAGGCTGTGGAGCGATATCTTAGGGGCTTCCTAGGAGCAAGTGAAACAAGGAAGGGCTGGCACATACAATGTGCTTTCCCAATGTTGTGAGAAAACAGCACCAGTAGGAAAGCTGGGAAACATTGCTGGGTTGTGTCAGAAAGACCAGTTATTTTCTGCCCTGTCATGGAAGACAGGTCTACCTGGGCACGGACAGGCTTTTTTTGGTCAGCTTCCTGCATATGGGCTGTTACATTGTAGATTAATCGTGCAAGAAAGGAAAGGAAGCGGTCCTGGGAGAAAAGTATACTTCTGTTATATCCACTACACGAGACAGCGATGCTCTGTTCTAATGCACGTGCGTCTGTTTTCAGGCAGGATAACAGCACTGTATTTTGTATAGGAAGTGTTAATCTATTTAAAGGACGATGGTGATTTATTTGTCTTTCATTGTGGATCCACAGCCACACTTAGGAAATGTCACGATTCAGACTGTTTGTCTCCTAGAAAATCAATGTGTAGATTGAGTTCTCTGGTGTCTTTGCTTTGCATTCCCTCTTCATGTGCCTTACTAAATGAAATGTTTTCGAAGAGTTTTAACAAGAACTACTTCTTCTTGTTAAGTAGTTCTTGACAGAACTACTGTCACCAGCTACTTCCTCTGCAGTGACAGCAGACCCACATCTGCACTCTGTCCCTGTGGGGATACTCATCCTGTCTCCATATTTCTGTCTGGGAGGAAAGAGGGGCACTCGTCCTTTGCCTTCCTGGCTGACCTCAGAACAAAGAGTTCTGAGCTGGAGGAAGTGCAGATAAAACTCATCCACAGCATCTAATACTCACTCCTAATGAGAACTAATCCCGCCACGGCACTGTTCTTTCAAAGTAACAGTAAACAGATAAATGCTTATACTTGAAAATGCAGTTGTAAGATCAGTAAGGAGGGCGCAGAGGCAGTGTAATATCTGCAACTCAGTTCTAATTATATAAGATTAAAATTCACATCACAGTGAATTGACAACATTTTGCTTGTTTAAATTTAGATCCCAAGTTGATCCTTCCCATTGCAATATTTTCCCTCACATACACAGCAGTCGCTAAACCTATGAATAAGTGCCATTAGTCTCCAGGATCTTATAAAGACAGTGCTGTTCACTGTGGCCTGGAACAATTGTTTGGCGAGGTATATAGCTAAATCACCTGGATTTTGATTGTTTAAATTCTGAACTTGAAATCAGAGGACAAATTTTGAAGTGATTTCTCATGCAATTAAAAAAAAAGACAGAAAAAGAGAAAGTTCACAACAGTGATACACAGCCAACTAAAATTTTGTACTCTAGTGTATTTGAGTGTGCGATACAAGATTTATTCTCCTCTGTATATAAATCTGTTTCACACATTCAAATAAATGCAGCTGTGTTTATTCCAGAGAGTAGAGTTCCAGATGTACACATGCAGAACTCCAGATATACATATGAGCACCTTATTACATTACAATTTTCCATTACATTTTTGTAACACTTAGAATTTTATGCCACAGAGCCCTCTGGAATATGCCCCAGTACATTCAGCACTTGCCCAAACAATACAATCTGAAATCCTAAGGGCCACCCAAGTTTGAACTGCTGTGATACCACCTCCATGTTTTGCCTGGAATGAGAGGAGGCTTTCAGACTGTAAGAATTTAAGCTACAGGTTCAGCACTTGAATAATACTATTCTTTCAGCAGTATGATATAACTGTGAAGTTTTAGACCTTACAGTAACTTCAAACTATACTAAAAAATAGCAACTCCAGAAGAAATTCATATTTTTGCAAACAGACAATGTCTGCTTGCAGGCATAATAATGAAGGTATGCCAAAAAACCTGCCAGTGACACATACAGAAAGGCACTGGACTGAAAATTTCTGCTGATTTTTAAACAAAAAAAATTAATTTCTTCTGTAAGTCCAATCACAGTAAGATAGATTTCACAGCCCCCCAGCATTAAGTAGCAGCTCTCATTAATAAAAATGTAAAAGACATTAAAAGCATAAAGCAATAAACTTGAAAACATAAACCACCCCATTCACTTCATAGCCTGCTTTTCAGACACCATTAGCATTATTGTACTCTTTGAGATGTGGGCCATGGCATTAATAGCCACAATACAAACTGCAAATACAAAAATTCTTAATAAAACTGTAAAAAAAAAAAAGGGTATGCCGTTTTCTATAAAGTGCAGACAAGAACTCTATACAATTTAGGTTACAGTTCTAGAGACTATTTCACTATTTATTTGCTTAGTAGATTATTTTCCCAATATGAAACATGTAAATAGTGTCATGGAACACACCCTGAAAATCAAAGGCAAAAAAGGAGTGTAAAATAAACAGAATACAGGGAAGATTTCCTACCATCATGCAAAATAGCTTATTTGTATCAGGAAAAGTTTATTTTCTATGGAACAGTACAGAACTGCAGCAGAAAAAAATAGTGGAAATAATGTTACCAAACACAAAAATTTAAGATCCATTTAGACATTTGGTTTTTTAGTCCATCACCTTGTGAAGATGTCAAACAACTATAAAGATAGTAGAGATGTTTACTTTTCTGAAACTACTGATGAAACCTTTATGCAAATCACCCTGTAAGTAAGTATTTTTCCAAGATTAAAAATATCTGTTCTTTTCACAATTCTTTTCTGATTCAGTTCATCATTTAGAAAGCCTGTTCTCTGTAAAACATCACATGCTCTATTGTAGTTGATTTTTAAACTACATCAATTTGTCAAGTCAAAAGACGTTTATCTTTATTGGCAAATAAGTCAGAGACAAGTTGGAAATCTTTAAAACACCGTTGTTAAGCGATCTGATCACAAAAAGAAGGATTTTACTTTCTATAAAATGTCTCCGTAATATTTTAACACTTTCATAGTGCAGGCAATCTAGAAGAACAGTATCAAGAACCTTCCACGACATTTCACTTCTGGCCTGAGAACTTCTATATAAGGGATGTACACAAAGGGTACTTTTTAGGAGGTTACTGGCACCTGAAAGTGGCCCCTGAGGTACAGATGTAGCATTGCTACTATGAGAGCTTATAGTTAACAGTTTAAAAATGAGGTGTGGAGGGAGAGAGTCCAGCATCGAACCTTTTCCGGTGCATACACTGAGGCACTGTACTGCATATGTATCCAGCAGAACCCTCATTCAGCTTGTAAAGTCTGATCCCATACCAGGCATACTTCATGGAAACAGTTTAAAAAAGTTTTCCCAGTGAATAGCAGGTGGGACTACCCTACAAAATCTTTTTTGGCTTGGGGCACAAACCTCCTGAAATACTTCACCCAAAAGAACGATAAAAGATGTATTGCTTGAGACTTTGGTCATAGTCTGGCTGGTGTCTGGGCAGAGCCTGATAACTCTTATGTTTTGCGAAGGAATCTGCCTCACTGTGTGTGTTTACACTGCATATGTGACGACCAGCTGACACAGTCAGTTTCTATTCTAGGTGGTCTCACAAGTTCAAGTCTTTTTTCATCCAGAGACAGACTGAAGGGAATCCACTGTATACATTGAGTTGTAATGTGATTTGCGAGTACCTCGTAAATGAAAACACCTTATGTTTGTCGCAACTGAAACTCTAGATCCTTAATTAGCACCTGACTGGATTGCTGACAGAGTTCAAAGAGTAATGAAGTCAGGAATAAGCAACCTGCACACCCTGGTGCAGTCACTAAAGGAAAATGAGAGGGAATTTGGTAATTAGATTGCTTTAGAAAGCACTATAGCACAATGCAAACAAACAGAAAGATTACTGGCATGTCAGCAATGAGGATATTTGAAACAGTCTAGATTTACACTAACTCATTTGAGCCCATTTCTCCTGCACATCCACTCAAAATAATTCTGACATCACATTTACCCTGGCAGGACTGTTAGGTCTCTGACTAAGGTATATCAAACCCTGATTTAGCATTTCTACAAAATGAATAAAAAGTAGATAAATGCTCAAATCAGGAATTCCATTAGATAAACATCCTATATGCTAGCACACAGAATAAGACAAGGGAATTAGCAAGTGTGATAAATACCAAAATACTTTTCCTAATGCCCATATGGGACATGACACAATATTAGATTTTGATCCAAAGTCCAGGGTCTTCGTTGCCTGCGTGGGAGGAAAATGGCAGCATTATTCCCTGCATTTAAATTAATCCATCAGGAAAAAGTAAAATAAAATAATTACATGTCCTACAGGAAATATATTATAAAGACTAAATGTAAAGTACATTGGTGTCAGGTGCTACACTACAACTTACAATGTAATGGCACAGGGTGCTACTTCCTCTGGATTTCTCCTGTAATCCATTGGCAGAGAAGCTCTTCCAAAGGCTGACTTAAAGCATCCAAATTGGGCTTCTCCTCTTAACCAACCTCTGCAGGCAATTCTAGAGTGGGGTCACTCTTGTGAGAATAGGAAACTCATGTGAACTTTCTCTGCTTCCTATTTATAAACAGCATTTTCTATTCCCCCTTGAATCTAGTTTTTGACTCGACCACTACTCACTGGCTGCTTCACAACCTGTCTAATCTGTGCCCCAAAATCTATACTGAGTACATTTTAATGACCTATTCTGAAAGAACTGAAAATTATCATCTTCATGAATACGACAATGAATGTTAATACTCCAACAGTTACGAAGAAAATTTGCTGCTTGCCATCCATACTGTCCCCTTCCACAAAGGATAACTGATCCTTTGAACTCAGCCATGTGTGCGCAAAGCAATTAGTGGAAGCACAGAAGCCAGATAACATCAATGACTTTGTAATGGTGTGCTAACTCTTTAAGTATTTTTAAATGACTAGCATATCCACAGTGTCCTGCCCCGTGCCTGCAATGTCTAAGCGTAGGCAAAAACTACAATGCCAGCAAAAAATGCAAATTCAGACACAAAATATCCATGTCACTTAACTCGGCAGATCTTGTGCTTTCCAATTCAGGGGAGAAGCCAAACAGTCCTTGATCCTGTGACACTCTCAAAGGTCTTAATAATCCACAATAAGCACAGGACAAGTGGAGTGTCCTGTGGTGTAAGGTACTACCATGTTAGCAATAAAAGTAAATGTACGTTGTCCTGGTTTCAGCTGGGATAGAGTTAATTTTCTTCCTAGTAGCTGGTACAGTGCTGTGTTTTGGATTCAGTATGAGAATAATGTTGATTACACACCGATGTTTTAGTTGTTGCTAAGTAGTGCTTACACTAGTCAAGGACTTTTCAGCTTCTCATACTGTCCTGCCAAGCGAGGTGCACAAGAAGCTGGGAGGGGGCACAACCAAGACAGCGGACCCAAACTGGCCAAAGGGACATTCCATACCATGTGACGTCATGCTCAGTACATAAACTGGGGAAAGCTGGCCCGGGGGGCCACTGCTCAGGGACTGGCTGGGTGTTGGTCGGCGGGTGGTGAGCGATTACATTGTGCATCACTTGCTTTGTATATTCTTCTTATTATTATTACTATTATTAGTATTAGTATTTAGTTTCAATTATTAAACTGCTTTTATCTCAACCCACGAGTTTTCTCACTTTTCTGATTCTCTCCCCCATCCCACTGGGGGAGAGGTGGGGAGGAGTGAGCGAGTGGCTGTATGGTGCTCAGTTGCTGACTGAGGTTAAACCATGACAATGTTACCATGACAAAGCTAATACAAGGGGGATCCAAATTCCAATGTTATATCTAATTTACACAATAATGAACTGAATATCTCGATGCCCTTCTGTGTTAAATTTTAGTCTCTCAAGCACTTCTTTTCTTGAACCATCACGTAGTTACTCTCCGCTGAAATATATGAAAAGCTGAAAAGCATTCCAAAAATGAAAATGTATTCAGAAATAGATGCATAAAACCAGTGTGGATATCTTCCCTAAAAGATAAATAAACTAGCATTTGATCTGTGTGATTAAATAATTCTTTATTGCTCAGCAAAAGAAAAGGTTATGCTTTGCAATAAGGATGCATCAATATACTACACCAGGACTATATGTACCATATGCGTAGACTGTGCTGCTGCCATTAGCTATGTATTCCTTACCACGGGACCACAGAATGGTTGAGGTTGGACAGGACATCTGGAGGTCATCCTGTCCAACACCCCTGCTCAAGCAGGGCCACCCACAGCTGGTGGCCCAGGGCCATGTCCAGACAGCTTTTGATTATCTCCAAGGATGAAGACTCCACAACCTCTTTGGACAACCTGTGCCAGTATTCGGTCACCCTCACAGTAAAGAAGTGTTTCCTGCTGTTCAGAGGGAACCTCCTGCATTTCAGTTTATTCCCATTGCCTCTGGTCCTGTCAAATGAATGCTTTGCTCTGCTATGAATGCTTTGTTTTTATTGCCAAAATTTAGCACTCATTTTATCTCCTATTTAATTTGTATGACAAAAACAGATATTCTAATATACTCGTATGTACCATAGATCTTGGCAGCATCATCAGACTGTTATCATTGCATGGAGCAAATTTTCACTTCACCATATGACATCTAAAATTTAGCTGAGTTGATCATCAAGGTTTTGTTTGGTCTACAAGCCTGTACAACCCTACATCACAACAGCATTTAATTACTATTAGTTAATGAATTTTACTTTTAAGGAAAATATGTTTAGTCAAGCAGTTAGCAAGATCATGCCTCCTCTAATTTTAGGGCAAAATGCTTTATAAGCTCATACTATAAGTTATGTCTTCTTCCACATAAACTTGCATACAAATTGGTATTTACTGTGAATTAGGTAATGCAGTAGGTCCTCGCATTTATTTTTCTTTGTCGTTTTCAGCAAACCTCTGTACGTTTATGGCAGGCAGCACTTTTAAGTCAACTTTTTATTTGAAGTACAAGCTGGCTGGCACCCAGGCTGCAGCCTACCATGAAAAAGGAAAAGAAAAAAACAAACAGCCAGGAAAGGGCAAAGTCAGAGGGTTCTAGTCTCTTCTAGCTGAACAGATCCACTCCCATTAATCTCTGCAGGCACTTGGTGCCAACAGGACCACAGTGAAGGGAGACGAGGTCCCTGAGATTAGACGGGGGGCTGCATGCCATCTGAGAAGGGAGGGGCCCGGGTGTGCAAGTGCCCTAGTACTGGAGTGCTGAGACAAACACTGCTGATTTGCCAAGTGCTAAGTTTTTCCAGTTGCTAAACTGATTTAAACAAGTTTGTTCTGTGTTAATGCTTATTCAAAATGCTACATAAGGGGAACTTGGAGTTTTAGGTCACGCTTGGCTAGAGGCATCTTCTCACAGCCTGATTGCTATTAACCCCATCATTTCTACAGCACTTTCAGTCATGCAACCCCCATTGCAATTAATGGCAGATGGGCTACGTCCCATACAAATGTGAGGAAAAGGAGAGGAAGACATATCTCTGTTTAAATGTTCAAGAACATGTACCTCAAGGAAGGGTGGGAGTAGAAGGAAAAATGGCTTAGTGTTACGAAAACATAAAAAATGAAGACCTGGTGGTGAACAGTGAAGACAACTACATCATGAACTGTGCACAGTTATTTTGATGGGTGCAACAGGTGAGGGTACAAAAAGAAAGAGGAAAATACCGAAGATCCCTCCCTTTTCATGACTTGTTTAAGAAAAGAAGCAATGCAATACCAAGGAAACAGAGTAGTGCAATTATTAAGCAGACACAAAGGAACGATGAGAAGGTATGATTAAAAAGAAAAGTGTGGTTGAATGGGGATGGATGAATTAATTGGAGAGTCAGTCTCCTCCCTTTGGATGAGAAAAGTAGGTTAGATAAAACTCCAGCAAATGTACTGTAGGAGGCTTAATGAGCTGACGGAAGAATTGACATGAAAATGTTGAGAATGTTCCCAGTAAATTAGCTTAATGATTAATTAGAAATTGCATTTTTGAAAGTCTTACTTAAAAATACTCGAAATTACAGAAACTTAAAGGACTCAGGACTGAGTTTCTTTATACCCTGTGAGTACAATCATACAGGAAGATGGGGGCTCACTACATACACACGATCATCAAAACAATGTCCTATCTATTTAGCTAATGGAAGAGAACAGTTAAGGGAACTTAAAAGTCCAGGCTTAAACTTTCAGTATACTTATCATTTCTTATATTGTTTGCTTACTCTTGACATTTCCCAAAACTTGGATAATGAAAACGCTCCCCTTTGTATGCACTCAGTTTTACTTTCTGGTTGTCCATGTTGCCTGGCAGAGCTCTCAGCACTGCCATGTTTATTTAGCAAAACTCTTTTTATTGGAATTCTTATATCAAGGAATGTACATATTTGTCAGTCATGATTTAACGATAGGGTTTTTTGTTGGATTTTGTGGTTTTTTTAAAAACAAAATCTAAATTGAAACCTAACGTGGAATCAACAAAAATCTTTCAAAACTATCTCTATCTCTGTGAAATGTACCTGTGCGGATGCACAAAATCGATTTTTTTAAATCAGATTCATTGTTCATTTTACATTACAGTGCAATAAAGATAAAATAAGGGTAACTGAAAAACTTCTAAATTACACATTGGCATTGGAAAATAAGATAATGAAAGTGCTTGCTCACAAAAATGAACGGGAGGTAAAACATACGCTAAAGTGTCTAGTACTACAAACTGAATGTTAAAGACAACGATATCTGAATAAAGCAGTAACGTTGATATGTATTTTAACATAGAATAACCAAATATACAGGACTACAGCTTGCAATGTCTTAAATAAAAAAGAGATGAAGTTTAAGGCACAAAAAGATTTTGCAGAGTTCTGGATGGGTCCTTATTTTGGGATTTTTTTGTGGAGTGAATTCTACTGACAGTATTTAAGAAAGAAAACATCATATTTAAATGAATAGTGGACTATAAAGAACAGGAACCCATCATTCCAAAGCAGTCTTGGGATATATTTCAATATCCCATTTTGGGGTACCCCTTACTATTTTGTAACAAGAGAAGTTGTATGTTGAACTGGTTTTTGAACAAGAAGTCGGAGAGTGGGGCATTTTGGAAATGAAGAATTACAGTTTCCAGCAAGATATGTTTTTCAAAATTCTTTTTTATCAGGTATAAAGAATTCATTTATGCTGGGGCAACCAGGTAAAAGTCCTCTCCATTTTTATGAAGATTAAGAGAAAACACTGGGAAAGCTGTAAAGAAAATAACAGCTTTTTTTTTTTATAAATCTATCGTCCACCTTCCCTGTGGCACATAAACCACTAGTACATAGACATCCTGCCTTGATTAATGATATATTCACAGTGGAAACCCATTATTAAACATTGGTTGCACACTGCTGCCTGAGAGAGCTCTCTTAACCCTTATTAACAATGCAAAGCATGTTAGACATTATAATATGGTGAATCTTTTTATTTCAGTAGCAGCATACCACCTTTCTGAAAAAAACATGTCAGGAAATAAGCAAGAAATTTATAATCCTCACACAATTTTACCCAGGGGCAGAAAAATGAAAATACCAGCCTTTAGAATCAGTAAAGGCTGGAAGTGCTATTAAAAGGGCAGTGCCCTGAAATGGCTCCATACTCCATGTTTCTCAGGTAAATAGCAAAGGAAACATTTGTAGGCCTGATGATAGAAATGCGCAAAACTGTCCTGGGTCTTGCTGGGATGGAGTTAATTTTCTTCATAGTAACTAATACGTGCTGTGTTTTGGATTTGTGATCAAAGCAGTGTTGATAACACACCAGTGTTTTGGCTATTTCTGAACAGTGTCAAGGCCTTCTCTGTTTCTCACACTGTCCTGGCAGCAAGTAGGCTGGGGATGCCCAAGAAGCAGGGAGGGGACACAGCTGGGACGGCTGACCCAAACCAATGACATCATGCTCAGCAATAAAACAGAGAGGAGTGGGATTTAGGTAGGTTAGCCATCTTTTGTTCGGGAACTGGCTGGGCAACAGTCTACGCATGGGAGTTGGTGGGTGATTGCCTTTGTATCACTTATTTTGTCTTCTTTCTCTCTTCTTCCACTTCTCCTTTACTTATTAAACAATTTTTATCTCGACCCATGAGTTTTCTTGCTTTTACTCTGCCTTTCCTCTTCCCTCATCCCACTGGGGGGAGGAGGGGAAATGAGCGAGTGGCTGTGTGGTGCTTAGCTGCTTACCAGGATTAGCCCACAACAATGGTATAGTTTTGTAATGGAGAAGAGTCTTTTTAAAAAGTCATTTTGTAACATGGGTCAATCTGGTTTGCTGCCAGGGTGATTTTACATTTAAAAGAGTTTATACCAAAAAGTGTCCATGTGCCACGTCTCAGATGACAAGACCTGGCTGACTGCCCATTCACATCTGTTCCCAATATGCACCCCCGGAAAGTAATGAAAGTCCTGTAACCACAGCCTCAATATTTTTTTTTTTTTTCCACAGCAAACAACAAGCTTTTTCATGAACTGAGCAATGACTTTAGATCAAACATGAGGCCTGTAGAATGGGAACAAGGATAACAATTGACAGATGATGTCATATAAGGATTTGTAAACTTCAGTACAGTAGATGGAGGCAGAGGGAACAGATAAAAGGAAAAGAAAACATAAACAAGTATTAAGACAGTTTGCATTTTGGCTTCCACCTCCAGTTGGATATTTAGTTTCAGAAGGACTAGAAAGCATAAACAGAAGTGTCCAGACATAATGAGTTCTTAGTTATGAAAGAAGGTTCAGGAAAAAAAGTAGAAAGTAATCATAACCATTCCCACCTCTAGGATACCAGACTTTCTTCTGAGGACAAGGTAAAAAAACAAGGATGGAATTTGGACCCAAGTTAATTCTCTGTTGAGAATTACTTTTTTTCTACACGCTGAGTATCTACATCTTCCATTTATGTTCTTTCCAAAAGGACTGACTTTCGCAAGTGATGAGTACTTTCAACTTCAGTTTAAACCTGTTACTTACTCATGCATTTAGATGCTTAATTTTAGACATCTGTGGTTAGAAAATATCAGCCTTGGACTATATGATAAATAGCATCAGGATTTCTCAGTTCTCCTTTGTATATTCCATGGAAACACCAGAATGCTTTTCAGTTTTTAAGCCTCTGACTTTTAAAAAGCACTATTCTCTGCCCTGAGGTAAAGACAAGGGTGCTTGTATGCAGTGCATTCCTCACCTTCTCCATTTTTCTTCTCCCATTCATCACTCCACGTGGAGGCACACTCTGCTCCCAGCTGCTCCCCTGTTCTCTGGAGAACTGAGGTGTGATCATTGATGATTCTGCACTGCTATAGAGCAGCAATAGCTACTAGTATTTTAATTACAGAACTGAGGACCATCACAAACCTTTCATCCACGTACAAGGTATGCTTTTTATAAACATGTGCCTTCTCTAGCAAAGCAATACATACATTTTAGAACAAATAAAAGAGAAGTTCTAACAAAACAAACAAGCCTAGAGACAAGAATGAGAGAAATAACTACCACAAGTGAAAACTGTGAGTCATGTCTCTTAAGCGCTGTGGGAACTTCTCCAGCTCTTAGTTAATGAGGGTGGTACAAGAACCTACAGTTTCTCACCTTCATCTCTGTTAGGAAACTGGAGCTGTTGCTTTGAGATGTGGATGTTACAAGAGTTACCCAGACCTTTTGTTATACCCAACCTAGTTGATTAACAGTGATATCACACACAAAATCGGGCATGCAAAGACGCATAGCTTTTCCAGAAGATCTAGAGACTTTCTACTGAGAAAAAAAACCCAAATTTTCACAGTCTTGAAGACAACAGCAAAGGAATTCATCAGGTTTAAGATCAGATCTGTCCTTAAGCAAGATTTCAGTGGAACAACCTTTTACTAGCACAGTGGGAAATGGTGTCTATTAAAAAAAATAAAAGCGGCAACAAAGCACTACCTGATGTCGCAAAAGCACCAAAGCTGTGATAAATAAGTTCACCACTTGTTCTTTACAATCATATAAATTTTTCTTGAGCGGTTGATGTTCTCCATATTTCCATGTAAATGTTTCTAGAGATAGAAATACAAATATATAGATGACTTGTGATAGAGTACTTAGTTATGAATAGTGTTCATTCTAACTTACTTTTTCTAAATCCAGGATTAAGCAAGGTACTTCAGTGTTGTTCTGCTTTTTAACCTATAAAATAAACTATTCTTCTGAGAACGCTCTTTGTTCCAATGCTAATTTATGAATTTGTTTTATCAGGAATTATTGGACAACAGTTTCTAATTCATCTTGGTTTGTTCTATCTGTGGTCCTGCTCCCCAAAGCAGCTAAGAAAATGCTTGAATTTTCATGTCCCTGTCATAAAAGTGATTCATTTCGAAGAAAGAGATATATTTGTCTTGCTACATCAAGTGTTTGCCTCTGACATAGACATATTTGCATTCTGAATGATAATTTTCATTCTCTCTAATTTTCAACTCTGGATTTTTCTATAATAATCAATATCACGCCTATTACTTTAAAGTACACATTCTGCTATTTGAGATTTCAGGAATATTTTCTAAGTAAAGCCCCATCTCTAAGTCCCAACAGTTGCACACTGTAGAAAAACCAGGCAGAGCCATAAAACAAGGTGTGCATTGTGGATTGTACTGATGCATTACCTATGACCATGGCTCATCTGGCTGCTAGGTTAACAGGTCACTGGCACGGAGCCACCAACTTTCAGAGAACAGCCTCTCTCATGGTATTTTGATATTTCCCCTTCTGGATTTGTCCCAACAGGGAAGTGCTGGAGCATATGAAAACTGGGAGTGGAGCTGTGAAGCTAACCAAATGATTTCAAACCTCAAATGTTTAGGTTAGACGCTTATGTGGTCTTAACCAGCTCACCCATCCCTAAATGTTACAGCATCAGGAATGATGATTTAAAATCACAGGAATGATACAACAGTGCCAGCCACTGTTGAGTGCATTCCACATTTCTTGCAATCGCTTCTGCACCAATGAGCACACTATGTCAATATTTTGGGCATAGTTAAACATTTCACCTTTTCCTAGTTCTTTTTAAGTTTATCATTGTAGACTACCTGGACATGCTATTCATTTGCTGGCCTTGTTCCTGAGCTGCTAGAGGAGCAAGCTAAATAGGATCTGCTAAACAGTCAGATACCAATGTTGGCAAAAAACCCAACCCGATATGCCAGCAGAGAGCATGGCACTATCCCATGTGCCAGTACGGTTCAGGTCTCACTCCAGACAAAAGTAAAACTAATAGTTTTGTGCAAGATCCTGGTTTTAGATGTACAAGATCCATCAGTATAAAAAGACAGTATTCATTCCTGTACAGGAAGGGGAAATCTTGCAGCATTTTAAAGGGCCTTTATCATTGTAAAGCACATTTACTGTAGAGCTTTTACTGCTAAAACTGCATACTTTAGTTTCGGGGTTTTTTAATCATGATGCTGAACAAAACAACAGTACCAAAAAAACCAAGGGTCTGTTAGCTCAAACAGAGCAAACTGATTTTTTCTTTCTCATTGAAGGTCACGAGACTGTTGGTTCATTAATATCAGTGGCACCCAACTGCCACCCCTGCCAGAGCAAACCTACTGCCAGTGAGACCCCAAAAGATCACTGGGGTCAGTCCTTCACACCTGCTCAGGTTGCAGGACAGCTGAGCAACACAATTTTTCCATCATATTACTTACAAGTCACAGTGATGGCATCTTCATTCGCCAGTTTATTGTCCTTTGTTGGACTGGGCGCAGGTGCCCGGGTGTTGGCAGTGGGGAGCTGCCGTGGCAGCCTCTGTGAGGAGAGGCCAGGGCTGCCCAGCGGCGGTTCCAGCCAGATACAGCTGGCTCCAGCTGGTTCCAACAGACCCACTGCAAGACACAGCTGAGACCCTCAGCCAAGATGGTGGCCTCTGGAAAACATTTAAAGAAAGGGCAAAACGCTGCCTGGGAGCAATGAATAAGGGAAAAAAGTGTGAGAAACAGCCCTGCAGACACCAAGGGCAGAGGAGGTGGAGGGAGAGGAGGTGCTCCCGGCGCCCCAGCAGAGACTGCCCTGCAGCCGGGGAGGGACAGGCAGAGCTCACTCCTTCATTTACTGCTCTCTCCCTGCACTTCTTTGAAATGGTTAGTAGGTATTTTACACACCACACCTTGTATGTGCACATCTAATTGCGCAATTAGAAAATAAGAAAACAGGAAAAGAGCTGAAAAAGCCTTGAGTGTTAGCTGTGGGTGAAAGCTCTGGGCTAGGGAGAGTGATCCCGTGGAAGGACACCAGCTGCCGAGCACAGGTACATGGCTGCCACTACCAGCGTGCCTGCACAGCCCAGCGTACACCCTGGGGCCCAAAAGGGTTTAAAAATATAATTCCTTTCATTGTATTTTACCATGGACATTTTAAACTGCATTAAGAGGCATATACAAATGTTTTGAATCATTACGCTATCAGACTTCGATTTGCCAGGCCACTGAGGGGAAACCTGAAAGCATTCAATAATGTCTCGATATTTAAGTGCATAATGGTAATGTAGGAGAAACAAATGTTTGTATTATCAATACAATATAAAGTGTGACCATGAATCATTCCAATCAAATCATAAATCACAAAGCCCAAGCTAGTCTCATCAGCCCAGCAGCACACTATTAAGATTCATCAATGTATTTGGTCTAATCTCCAATACACTGCAAAAATCACGTAAAATCCTTCACTGTTCAATCTTGAAAAATCTGAAATGGGGAGTGATAACAAAGTGTGGTTTTTCACAGCAAGACTACCAAATGCTACAGAAATGAACATCCTGCACAAGCCTCCAGCTGTTTGGAGGGCTGTAACTCAGCACACAATTTGGAGATGGGGTTTAAGCTTGTTTTACTCTCTTCAGTCTCAACAGCCTGAACATTTATTACTCATATTAGTTATTTTACAATTTGGCCTGTAGGGTAAGTTTGGAAGGCAATGATTTTAGAAAAGATAACTCTGAAGAAACATTTGAATGAAGTTAGAAGAAAATGCCGCAGCTATGAATAATGAACACACACTACATTACAAGCTTTCAGCCTGGGAGCATGTATCATTTTTTTAGCCAACATTGGGAAAAACAGAAAAAGAGACTATTCAGTTAAGATGACACTTTCTGTCAGAGGCAATGACAGGTGTCAAATAAATGCTGAGTGGGAATGAGACTGACATCCACCAAAGACACACATGGCTCCCATACAGTCTAAGGACTAGAACTGTAAACGTTTAACAGTTTTAAAAAATCCTCCTCCTACAAACCGTTCTGTTTCCATTAAAATTAAAGAACACTTTGACCAGACAGCCTCTCACAGCATTGCAGTTACTCCTAGAAGCTAAAGGGTAGCTCCTGAAAGTTAAAGCACAACAGTGATTGGTATAAAGGAGGTGTAAAGGTAAATGAGGGGTGAAGGATTTTTGTCTCTTGATTCTTCATGCACTTAAAAGTGCAAATTTGCTGGAGTGGCTTTGTTTACAAGTGTAGATTGAATACAGCAACTATTTAACCCAGAAAATTGGGGTGGTGAGGTATTTGCAGAAAGATTTAAATGCTTCCAAGGTTTTTTTTGAAACCTTTTTTTTAACTTATATTTCCACTGTTCACGCTAGGAACTGCCAGAATTTCTTTTGAACATGTTCAGCATTCCCAAGCAAAATTTTCATGTCAGATGAAATCTTAAAACTGAAGAAAATATTTTTATTTATTTAATTTTCCCCAAGAAGATTTGAAATAAAGTCTTATTCAGATATCCAAACCAGAAAGTATTAACAAAAATTAATTTCACCTTGTAACCAAAAACTTTCCCCCCCAGAATAAGCCTATTATCTATACAGTTGGACACACGGCTTAAGAACTGCAAGATGGGTAATTAATGGGGACTAGAGGGGAGCAAAGGTATCTAACCTGCCAGATATGGCATAAAAGTATTGTGGCTTCAAGGCAACAGTTTTGATACAGCTCCATGGGTGATTTGCCTTCGTGGAAGTTGTTGAGAGTATAGGAATATGAATGCTAGGTTGTGGAATTTAAACCTTGGTAAATAATAACAAAAACCTTCAGATATTTATCACAGCTATTTGATCTGTGAACTACACAATCCTGCTGTTATTTCCTATTAATTTTATATTCTACTTCTTGAATACTACTTCTTGAGCCCTCTCCACAAAAATTAACGATACTACAAATTCCTATGTCAGTAGGAGTTCAAGTATCTTGGATAGAAAACATATAGACAGGATAATTAGCTATGAAAATATACTTTAAATATTATCTCTCTACAGTAACCCTTATGACTCCAAATAATCAAACAATCTCTTTTCTATTTATTTTAATGGAATTTGTTGTGCCTTCCACAATCAGGAGTGAGTAAACATGCTCCATTCTTCCTGCATTGTTTATTCTGCATTAAGTATCTTATTCATGCAGCATGTCTTATCTGAAAGGGTACCCTGCTGTACAGCATGAACTTCCTTATTGTAGAAAATTAGCTGTCTCTAGAATGGAATATATTTTGTGTTATGCTCCCTTGAGCACATACAAAATTTCTTAATTCCTGTATTTACACACATTCTCTGCCTAAAATACGTACAGGTGAAACTGAGGGACTGGTGAGGAAAGAGAAGGTAATTCCTCCCAACTCTGATTCTAAAAAAAGATTTTGCTTACAGTAAGTATCTATAATGCAGCCATCCACTTTTATGTGTGTCATTTGATCCAACAGGAAATAATGTGTGAGTATACAAAACAGAATTGTATATCAGCAATACTACATAGTTTTTAGATGGCAACCAAGAATAATGCCTACACATACTGTGCAGGGAATAATGAGGGAGCTCAGTTAATCCCAGCTGAAACTGTAGCAGAGACAACCATTATAATTTTTGTCCAAAATACTAGCAGGTTTTAAGGAAATTTTTAAATAGATGAGGTTTGGTCTTATTCCAAAAACAAAAGGGCTTTAAAAGCTGGAAACAAAGGACTTTTTAACAAAGATTACATAAAACTATTTGCATATGTACATCACCAAATTTTCCCAGCACAGGAATAAGCATAATCTT
>NW_008824283.1:8742915-8763155 GCF_000699105.1 Pygoscelis adeliae | reverse complement strand
TCACTGGAGAAACTAGGAATGCAAAGAGCTGAGAAGAAATAGGAGATATACTTTGAAAAAATTTCCCATATACTAAGAGGAACATATTAATCACTGAATATTTTATTAACAAACAAAACCCTTTAAACTGTCCTAACACTTTTATGTGGATGTTGATGTATCTTCGCTATAGGGATTATACTCATTTTACTGTTTCATATAAAACAGTGTTTTACTACAGATTCTTTGTAGATCTGAAGTATCCATTACTAAGGCTAAAATGTATTCATGATGGATGTCATCTTTCTCTTAGGAAACAATGGGATGAAGGAGATGATGGTAGATGTTACTGCATTTCAGAGGGATGGTTCCTTCATAAAGCAGAAGTGTGAGCAGTGGAATAGAGTTAATTCTCTATGTCTTTAAAAGCTTGGCTAAGAAACACCAAAAAACTTCACAGATGCTTGACTATGCCTCTGCTAAACCACAAGAACTTGCCAGTAGAAAGTATATGCCTGAGAAAAAAACATTTAAAGCTTTATGGAAGGTAAGCTATCGTGAGAGTTTCACAATTCTTTTGGGACTCTCCTTTAAAACAAAACTCATAAAGTCAGTACTGAAAAGCCCTATTGCTTTTAAAACTTATTTGAAAACACTATAAGTGAAAGAGCTCTTTGTTTTGTTTTCATATGTAACAGTGGGATTTTTCAAGTATCTGTTTATGACTTTTACAGTCAACCCTGTCTGAGCATGGCTGAAAACAGAAGTAAACACAAGTAATCAATGCACAATATTCTTTGCTTTATTCCCTTCTTTTATTTCTACCTTTCTATCTCTTTGGGAAAACTGGTCCTATTTCACATTCTAGAGGATAAGATAAATAGAGATTTGTCCCATATAGAAAGCTAAGCATCCTCTGAGAATACAATTTCTTCCTGGCTAGCCCAGCAAAATTTTTATGCTTTCATATCATTAAAAAACCTATTTGAGAATTCTGATTTAATACTAGAAAAGCACAAGCCACTTTAGAATATACAAAATGAATTATTACAGCCAAGTTCTCTTACCATGGCCATATTCTCAGTCACTAGTATTACATGAGAGTTATAACAAGCTGCAATTTTACTAGACATAGGATATTCTACCTCAGAGATCCTCTCTGTTACGGTCTTCTGGAAGTAAAGCCTACCCTTGTTACAGCATGATTAACTGAAGTAAAAAAAAGACCAGAAAACAGAATTAAAGTTTTGAATAACAATTAGCATTTTGTGATGTTTGCGTGTCAGACCACAGAATTTAAATATACTTTTAACATAACCCTGTTTGATATGAAATGCCATAGGTGTTCTTTCCCACTTAATTTATTTAAGCAAAGCTCCACACTCCAAGTCTGTCTAGCTGGCCATCACAAATGGAGTATTATCCTCTCACAGTTTCAATTCCATCCCACATAGAGATTTTTACTTCAGGCTGCCATTTTTCCACAGTCCCAGTAGCCACCAAGTATTTTTCTGAACCTGTTAAAACTTGGAAGAGGGAGGTACACCATCCCAAGAGGTGTCTGTACCTTCACACAAATGAAAATGATGAGTGTGCTGTGAGAAGATTTTGATATAGTGAAGATTTATCTTCCATAAGGCTTTGTTTGCCTTTAGAAGATGGAGGATAAACCCCCCCTGCTTGCAGATGCTTATCTTTTGTGACATTTATTTATCAGAACATACAGTTTGCCTTCCCAGCAGCAGGAGAGGCAGTCCTTTTTCTGAAAACCTCTGCCAAAGGCTTAACGTATGTTGAGTGTTGCCAGCTCTTGAGATCTCTTCTGGAATGTGATCCAAGTTTGGTTAGATCTGGAGCCAGCTTTGCAACAGCCTCTTACAAAATCTACCCCCCCAACTACCTGTCATGCTCACTCATGTCTGAGATAGATAGACCAAAACACCGGGATCACTGAAAGAAGTCATCAGAGCTCCCCCACCTTCACATCTGAGCATCCCCCACTTCTTCAGTAAATGAGGCACAGAAAGGCACGAGCAGTTATAGGCAGCTTCTCTCCCTCCTTTGCCTCTCCTTTTCTTTTAGAAATTAGATAGGTCTTGAGTTCTTCCTTTAACATCCAGCCTGCCTCCAAAACAGGAGCTTCTGGACAGGTTTATCCCAGACTAGAATAAAAGGCAGGATCTCACAGGGCTGCTTCATTCCTCTAAAGCCTTGTAGAGCATATTCCAAAAATACAAGAAATTAGACTGAGGTGTGGTCTGAGAGCTCACATAACAGGTCAGGGCTGGCTAACTGGACAGTTGGCAGGGAAAATGTAAATTTAGGAGAACTACATTTATTGAGGCAACTAGGAGACAATCCTAACACAAACAGGGTAAACATAGTTTACCAGAGACATAAAAAAAAGCCAGAAGCAAATACAAGAAATTAGACTGAGGTGTGGTCTGAGAGCTCACATAACAGGTCAGGGCTGGCTAACTGGACAGTTGGCAGGGAAAATGTAAATTTAGGAGAACTACATTTATCGAGGCAACTAGGAGACAATCCTAACACACACAGGGCATAGTTTACCAGAGACATAAAAAAAACCCAGAAGCAATGCGGAGGGGCACATTCACTGCAAGACTCCCTCTTGTTATGCTCTAACGGATGTTCTTGGCTTTATCAGCCCAGAATGTGGTCCCCCCTTGGAGAACTGAGTCCCTTCCACCAATGCCCTGCAAGGTGTCCCAGGCTGACAGAAGGCATACCTGGAAAATGAGGCTTTTCATTTTCAGGATGTCAGAATAAATACGGCAACCCCAGTAGGCAAGAGGGCAACCCCAGCAGTAAAATACAGCTCTGTGCTCAGATGCATAATGTTTGAGAGACAGAAGTCACTGAAAAGACAACAGAGTACAGTATAATCTTTCTTTTAAAAAATTTGGGCCAACCTCAGAGCTTCTAAGATCTGATTTATGGTTTTGAGCCCTCAGATTGCTGAAGCATACACTGTCTCATTGTTGTACTATTTACTGCACGTCAAGGGAAGCTGTTGCATAAATGCTTGCATAACTTATTCTAGAGGACGACTGAAGTCCCAAAACATCTATTGTAGGAGGCAGATACACAACCATAAAATGTTCCAGAAAAGCTATGAAAGAAATTTACAGTTAGAACTCTGCAAATATGTATGGCTCTAAATATATGAAATATTTTCAACTAAATAAGTATCTTTTACTTTTCCATTTAAGAATATTTTTCTTTAAAGAAGTTCTTAGTTCTAGAGACTAAAAAAAAATTCATTTTCTTTGTAGGAGTATTTAATTTAATATGAAAATGTGAGACTTAACAACCACAATGAATCCATTTGAAATCCTATTAGTAAATATCTTGCTTATTTGTAACATACCTTGTTAATGCCAAGGGACTAAGTGGGACTTAATAGGTGTTAAAAATAGGTGTGAAAAAACAAAATTAAGTTATCAAATAAACATTGAGAGAGGCCTTAAACATTAAATACAGGAAGTATTGTTTTTGTTTCTGCATATCATTTGAGAGGGAAGGAGTTGTTTTTATTCTATTCTCAGTCTCCACAGACTTTTCTTTTGACACAGTGTCCTGGTACACTGGCGTAGGTACCCCAATAAGGGTGCTAAGTTATCTGTTTGAAATTGCTTTACACTCCACCTTGCCCTTTTCCTGTCACTTTTCTATTGGTTACACAGAATCGTCCTACAGAAACAGCTTATGGTGTTTTCTTGCTTTTGTTTTATGCAAAGACAATGATCTGCAGTTTCTTCTGGACTGTTGAAGGGAGGCAAGCTAGCAAACATACCGGTGTCAGCCCTAAAACAGTCTGAATGCAGATTTAAAATTGCCAATCTGACAGGAGGCACAATAGCACTTTATGATTTCTCTGGTGGCAAAACTAGCTCAAGTCTGCTGCACTTCAGTTTCGCTGATTCAGCTGTCTGCAAAGTAGACTCTAACCAGACCAATGAGCCCAGTAAAAAGGAAGACTAGGAAAAGTCTGTACCTGTGTAAAGTACGTGAGGCGTTCAGAAAAAAACTTGGATGCAAAGTGAGGACCTCAGCTTGAAAATCCAGTTCTTAACAGACTATATAATGATCTCTAGTCCTCAAATTCATTGATCAGTCAAGGACAATGTGTCAGATGTGTTGGATATGTCATTTCATAAAAGAAATTCAGGCAGACAGCAGAGACAACAGAAACTTATTAAAGCAATATCCACTTAGAATGAAATAGTACAAGATAGACAAGGCCATCTGACAAACGAATAAACAGGATAAACAAATAAACAATATTTTACATTATTTGAATTAGGGTAAGCTACACAATTAGAAACAGAAAAGGTAGCTGTTTAATATTAGTAGAGGGGAAATCAATAGAAAAGGCAAATCTGCTAGTGGACAGGTAGAAGATGAGTGGAACAAGCTAGCCAGGGGCTCTACATCTGAGAGCTTCACAATAATTGAACTAAATTTATCTTCGTGACACCTTTATAAAGTAACATTCTCATTTCACAGATGAATGACCAAATCACAGAGGAAACACGTGGGTGAGCCAGCTACCAAGCTCATATCTCACAGTCCTTCCAAGCTAAATTGGAAAATACATTTTGAATGTATTTCAAAAAGTAAATAATAAGAAAGGGGGAAAAAAGGAGGAAAGAGCTACAATACAGTGTTACTGACCAGAGACGTGATTTTGACTGACCTTCCATTATATTTCAAACTTAACTCACTGACATTTTGAATAGTAGCTACAGTATCTTTATCTTCTCTAAAGAGGGTTTTTAGTGCATGTCTACAGTAAGTATCTAGAAGTAGTCCCTTTCGTTGAGAAAGCAGTCGATGCAGATTGATTCATTTGTCTTAAAGTCAGACCTAACTTCTCTCTGTTCTCTTCACAGCTACTCCAAAACCAAGAAAGGGACTTGTACAATAGACCGGTTTCATAACAGCTCCTTTAAACTTTTGAGCAGTACGAGTATGTCTATATGAGCAAGTAGTGCAGAGTAACAGAAGCAGATCTGTAAGGTGAAATAGCTGGTGTTGAGTACCCAACATCTACTCTATGCATATTTCAGGGATTTTACATCAGACTAGCTCTAAACAACTAAACTATTATTAATAACTGGAACACTGAAACATACCTTCTATTTTAGCTTCATTCAAAAGCAATCCAGCTGGTTGCTTTGAGATCACTCCACAGTGCAAACCATAACATAGTAAAGGGGCCAGTCTTGATGTTTGTCTCAAAAGCACGCTTATCCTACAAAAGCCCTAATGTAGACCTCCTTTCTGCCTCACAAATTCATCACTGTGTCATACAGAAAACCTTGAATTCCTGATCTTCTCATACAATTTGATGACTGGCTGAACAACACAAGCATGTGGCTGAGAGCTGGGAACTTGGGAGTTCTGATCTCTGAGGTATCACTGATCCTCACCGTCCGTGGGACAGGTTCAGATCAGGAGGACATGTTTTGTCCTACACCGTACATGATTATGCAGATTGGCTTGAACACACCATCAGACTTAGGCTTGCTTGGTATGCAAATTATTGCTTAGGGGAAGAAGGGACTTGCCTACAAGAGAAAAAAAACCAAACACTTGCCCGGAATCAGGATGCTGCGGGAAGAAAAAATCACAATCTCAGAACAGACACCTCTGTGGCCTTCCTCAGCTATGGAACATATTCAGTCTAGTCCAACCACAGCCACAAATCATTATTATCTGGGTCGAGGGGCTGCTGCAAGGACTGCTTTGGTCCAGTTTGAAGGTAAAATTGGCTAAGTATTTGTTAAAGCTTCCAGGAATGCAGTGAGTTACCTTAGCAAGTTCCTTCTCACTGTGATGCAGACAATATCCCATGCAATGCCTCTAAGGAGAAATCACAGCTGACATTTCAAAGTTAACATCTTAGACTATTAAATCTCTGATTTGGTTTATTATTTTAAAGACTTACCTTCTAGTCATTTAGACAGGCCTTGCAGAGCACTGGGAGCCACTCCAAATTAGAAATGAAATTAGAATCTAAGTCTGTAAGAGAAATCTCAGTGCATTTCCCGATCAGCAGACATACTCTGTTCCAGTTCTGCTCCCATAGTCCAAAAGATCCAGGAAGGGAAATGATCTGAGTATGCTCTGTGAAACTTACTGTATCTCTGTATTCCAAAAACGGCTGACTTCCAATAAGTTGTAGATTCAACAATAAATGCTCATGACCAAAAATAGTTCGGTGTTCAATTACCAAGTGCATTTTCCTATATTGAGCATTCAGTTTTGCTGAATGCCCTGAACAAGAAGATGAATAGAAAAATGACACAGTTTCTGGTGATTGATACAAACTTATTCAGGATAGCTGAAAACTGACTGCGAGGAGTTGCAGAGGCTCTCATTGTACTGAGTGGCTGGGAGATAAAAAGGCAGGTGGAATTCAGTGTTGATAAGTGCAAAGTATTGCACATGAGAAAAGTATTTCTAAATAGATAAAGGTGATGGGTTCTAAATTAGTACTATGACTCAGGAATAGAAATTTTGGAGTAAACTGAAAACTCTATCTCTATCTCTAACTCTGCTCAGCAGTGGTCAAGAACATTTAAGAAACTATTAGAAAAGGAAACAGAAAACCTCTTTATGCCGCTAAGACAAGTGTACCCAATTCTTGAATACCAGTCACAATTGCTCTAAGGAAGAACATAATGGATAGTAGAGAGAGAAAGTTTGGTGAAGAATGATGTGAATAGGACAGCTTTCATACAAAATGAGATGAGGACTCTTCAGCTTTGAAAAAAGATGACTAAGGATTATATGAAATATTTCTGTAAAATCTGTGCTGTCCCAGAAAATGCTTCCAGCCCCTGGTAGGTGGACAATGCTGAATCCTTAAAATTCTTCAAAGCTTGTTAAGCATGACTGGATAGCATGACTATGAAGCACAATTATTATAGGAAAACCATTTCACTAAGCTGATATTAAGGGATGTTCTAACATAATGTGAGCTGATATAAAGTATGACAGGGTGAACAAACTTGCAAGTTCTTCTCGGCAGTGCATATTAACACAAGCATATAAACTATCTCAGTCAGATAAAGAGGTCCTTCCAAACTCTGTTTCTCATAATTCAGTTGTCTTGATTGGCATCTCCTGTTATAGCACCGGCTTCATGGAGAGCTAGTTTTTTTGTTCTAACACCCACCCTTGTCCTTATCATTGCCAAGTTCTTGAAATTCTACCTGTTGGGATTCCATATTTTAGCAAAGTAACGAGCACAATCATAAAGGTTAGTTTGGATTCAAATGTTAAATAATAGACAGTTTTAAAGGATGTTAAAGAAAGTTCTTTCAAAGGACAAATGGATATTAAATTTGCTAAAAATGAGAGGACTGAATTCCTAATGTTAAAATAAAAGTAACAAATTTTTATATGAATTCAGGAGACGTTTACATTGTTGGTGTATATTTTATACATGCAGACATTCACTATAATTATCTTCACATATTACTTGCACTATTTAGACTATCATGACCTCTATTACTTCATAACAAAGAATATTTATATTTAAGTTTTCACACTATTCAGAATGCAGAAACAGGCCTTTGTCACAAGGTATAGAGTCACAGGCACAAGAGGAAACTGCATGTTACCGAATGTTATCAGAGTAACACGTCTTGTTTCTGAGGCTCTACGTGAGTAGAAAAACTCAATTTCAGTCATGCTGCTGAAAGAACTAGGGCAACATGCTGAGCAGCTGAGCTTTTCCCACAGACAGCAGCCATTTCAGAGGCAGACCTCATAAAGAATATGTTAATAAAATACTACTTTTTATTTTGTGTTAAATTGAAGAACATTAAATTTGAAGACCAAAAGCATAAGCTTCAGAGTTTATGGTGGAACATGAACTAGTTGGAATAGTTCTTGGCCAAGCGCTAATTGACCATTCCTAGATATAACGCAGAAGGCGGCAAGGCGTGTCATTGTCTGGTAACCTTCAGATGTAAATGGAAAAGAAAATCTCACTGAAGAATATTCAAAAGGATAAGATTTGTTTCAGGACAGGATTGACATTTTGACATGGAAAGTGTGCAAAGAGGAAGCACTGCAGTGAATGTTTGTTTCTAGCCTGGTGCATCAGGGAGCGTTAGACGCATTGATCAAGGCTAGTCATGACAGCTCCTCTGGGAGGAGCAGGGTGTGATAGGAGGAGGCGTAGCTGCACCTCGGTCACTTTCTCCACAGAGGAGGAGCTTCTGTCAGTCAGCATGTAGCTTTCTATTCAAAATCACACTGAAAATTGGAAAATTAGAACTTGAAGCTCAAATCCAAGTTCACTTCTGGTTTTGAGGTTGTAATTGTCTTACTGTTACATACCATATCAAGGGGTGAATGAAGAAATCGGACGTCCTGGGCATTCTGCTGGCATGCTGAGTTATATTTGCACTTTGCAAATATGAAATAGTATTTATGTTCCCAGAATGCCTCAAACATTGGACAACAAATTATTACTTTATGTTTATTATTATCGCATTTGTTTTTCCTTCCATAAAAAATCCATTCATTTAGTTCCATACCCAAGTAATTCTTTTGAAGGATTATGTTCTTAATGCCAGAAATAAGGCTGTTACACTGTATCTGGAAAACTCTTGTATTGATAAGATAATCTACAAAAAGCTTGTGACTAGAACTGAGTTAACAGATAAAGGATAAGTACTCTGATGACAGGCATGGAGCAGAAAGTAAGTTAATGTGCTTTCCAGAATTGGGACCTGGTGACAAAATGCAATTTAAATAAGGGGTTTGTTTGATTTTCTGATTTTAAGATATAGCAAAAGTATTAAAGCTCACCATGGCTGGGTCAAAATGTGACAGTGAAAAGGTTATTAGAAAACTTCTTCTTTCTAGTATTCACAGGTCATAGTAATTTAAACATAAAAAACTTTGGTGCCTGTGTGTTTTTTTTTAAAGACCCAGATTATTACAAATGGAACATGCAGGTACCATGTTATATTTCTGTTTCTTTATAACATATAAACTGTTTGATGGCTTTTTCCATAAAAGTAGTTCACTTTTTTAATGCTCTGTTAAAAATCTTTTTTTTTTAAAAAAACAGTGGTGTAATGAGGATTGCCTGTATGGTTTGCAATAGAACGAATCAGAAGCCCCAGGTTCAGTGGTCCAAAAATGACAGAACTGTGATTCAATGTGATGTTAAAGTCATAAAGAAATCAAATCTAATGCTGAGAATGTAACCATGAAATATTAACAAATCAGGGCTAAATTTGTCATGACAGGTCTAGTAACTTCGCATTAAAAAAAAATCAGATTTAATTTGCTTTAGTTTGAAAGTAATCCAGCAGAACAGGATCTTAACAGGTTGCATATGATTTTTATAATAATTCATATAACATTGCCTTCCCTGGTTTATTTGAGATAGGCTTTTCATACAGCTAATTGTCTTAGGCAATTGGACAAGCTGAATAATATACTGAGTGTATGTGAAGCAAGTACAGAGCTGGGCATCGCCTGTATCCTGAAGTATGTTGATATTTTACATGTGGCAAAACAAAGTGCTGTGCTGCACTCACTTCTGGCCTGTGGGAAAGTGAGACCATTAAAAACACATGACAGGCATGCAGTAATCCACCCTGGGAATCTGTGCTGATATTCCAGTTACAAAGGTGGCTCCAGAGCCTGTGTAAACGGAATGTGTCTTGAATACAGTTGGACAAGTTTAAATTTGCAAGTGAGAGCTAGCAAGGCAGTATGGAAACTGTCTATTAAAACTCATTTCTGAAAGGAAGACATACAGCCTACCCATACCTGGAAGGTTTTACTCAATTCAGTAACTGACAGTTCAGGATATACGATGCTCCTGACAAATTTCATCTTTTGCATAAAGGCAAAAATGCTACAAGGGGTAGCGTTGTCTCCTGGAAGGCTCCTTTTTGCACTCAGGACATTTAAGATCATAGAGGTAGCACAGCTGCTTTTAGGCAATAGTTCAGTCACCCACCAGGCCAGGAGAGAGAATAGCAACAGCAAAAGCAAGGAAACTCATGGGATGAGATAAGGACAGTTTAATAAGTGAAGGAAAGAGAAAGGGAAAAAAAATGATGCAAAGGCAATCACTCACAACCTCCCACAAGTAGACCAATGCTCAGCCAGTCTCAAAGCAATGGCTACCTCCCCTGAAGCCTCCTCCCCTGAGTTTTTATTGCTGAGCACGATGTTATGTGGCATGGAATAGCCCTTCAGTCAGTTCGGGACAGCTGTCCCAGCTGTGTCCCCTCCCAACTTCTTTCCTGCCCCCAGCCTACTCCCTAGAGGAGCAGAGTGGGAAAAAGAGAAGGCCTTGATGCTGTCTGATGCTCAGCATAACCAAAACACCGATGTGTTATCAAGAGTGTTTTGGTCACAAATCCAAAACACAGCACCATATGTGCTGCTATGAAGAAAATTATCCCAGCCAGACCCAAAGCAAGTACCTTTCTAGTTGTTAACCTCACCCACTTCAGGAAATCCATTCTCTTCTACCTGAGAAATGTAACTGTTGCTTTTATAGGTGCCTTGGTCCCACATTTCTTGCCATGAGCGCTGAGGTATATCACAAATGCGGACACTTCAGGTTTTGATACTGATGAGAGCACTTGCTCTCCACATTTTTTCTGGCAAGTTGAAAGTAGAAATGTTTTTATTTTTATTATAAGAAAAAGTGATGAAAGTTTTCAAGTGCTTTGTTTCAAAGTGTACTTACAGGTATAATGGGAAAATCACTAATATCTCGTTCTTCACTTGTCCTGACCCTCTCCCCCAGTGGGCATAATGGGTTTTCAAAATGAAGATGCAATGTACTGTACATATCATTACAGGATCAGAATATATTAAAGCTGTGTCAGCAACATGCTATTGGAAGTTACTATTGCTCCTTCACAGCAGTGATTTATAAGACAGCATTTCTGGGAAAAGTTCTCTGTAAATATCACTGAAATGCCTGCTGGAAAGCTCTTGATTTGTTGCTGTTTTCTTAATTTGGATTGACTGTCTCCCTTTTGGGTTCATACACAACTTGTAGAATCATAGAATCATAGAATCATTAAGGTTGGAAGAGACCTCCAAGATCATCGAGTCCAACCGTCAACCCAACACCACCATGCCCACTAAACCATGTCCCTAAGCGCCTCATCTACCCATCTTTTAAATACTTCCAGGGATGATGACTCAACCACTTCCCTGGGCAGCCTGGTCCAATGTTTCACCACTCTTTCAGTAAAGAAATTTTTCCTCACATCCAATCTAAACCTCCCCTGGCGCAACTTGAGGCCATTTCCTCTTGTCCTTTCGCCAGTTACTTGGGAGAAGAGACCGACACCCACCTCGCTACAACCTCCTTTCAGGTAGTTGTAGAGAGCGATGAGGTCTCCCCTCAGCCTCCTTTTCTCCAGGCTAAACAACCCCAGTTCCCTTAGCCGCTCCTCAGAAGACTTGTTCTCCAGACCCCTCACCAGCCTCGTTGCCCTTCTCTGGACACGTTCCAACATCTCAACATCCTTCTTGTAGTGAGGGGCCCAAAACTGAACACAGTAGTCGAGGTGCGGCCTCACCAGGGCCGAGTACAGGGGCATGATCACTTCCCTGCTCCTGCTGGCCACACTATTTCTGATACAGAATAATCCCATATTTAAATAGTGCGAGAGCAATTGTGCCACAGCTCAGCCATTCCAATCGTTACCACACTTTTTTGCAACATGAATAGTGTAATATTTCATAGGGACCATCTAAAAAGGCTATTGCTCAGGTATACCTATTACTTTTGAAGCTCACAGGCTATCTGTCTCCAGCTTCCCTTGCAATGATAAGATGAGCCCTTGGTTCTGATGCAGGGAGGTATGCTCAATAATAATACTGCTGTCCTCCTGGAGGCAATTTTCAGCAGATCATACTTTGGTAGCCATTTACAGGTAAACTGTCAGTGTTAAAGTCTTAAAGAGAGTTCTGACTGTAAATGTCATAATCCATACAGTCTCCCTTTACTAAATCCCCAGAAGGGGGCCGAGTCTGTCCCACAGATGAAGGTCACTGCTCTAGTCAAATATTCTTCCTTGCTTTCAAAGAAGCAAAATCAGTTTGGATTTAGTCCACCGAGCCATTCTACAAAATCCAGGCCAAGAGATCATAATGGTGTAGGAGAAGATAGGTTTCCCCTGCAATCAATTGCGTGGTCTCACAAAATGTCCTTCATTTTATGACTGGCTTTCCCTCACTCCTGTCTCTATTTTTTTCTTCTATTCTCTATATGACTCTGCATATCCCTTACCAGCATGCCTGACATCTAAATTTAATTGTAGGATAGCTACCTCACCTTCAAATAGGGAGGGGAGTTTCTAAGCAGGTTAGAAAACATGAGAGATTGATAATAATATGGAGATAATGTTGTCATGTAAGGTGTGAATTCAGAGCTGGACTGTCAATACTGTAAAAGTTAATGCTTCTACATAATGAATTATGCTTGATTATACAGACAAACATGATCCAAAACATTCAAAACCAAATAAACTTATACACCATGGAAACAGAGTGAACAATACTATTTAGTAAACCTGAATAATAACCCACCCACCCCCGCAAAAAGTAGAGTTTATCTTTTTACTTCCCAATAACACACTTTGGATGAATATGAAATGTTGCTAGAATATAACTTTTGAAACATCAAGGTTTGGATAAAAAAAATATATCCCCCTAAGTCTAACAACATAAGCAAAATGGAACAATTTTAATTTTCTAATGGAACTTCAGTGATCAGATGTGTAATTTAAGCAAGATTAACAATCTTGCTTAAATTAATTTAAGCAAAATTAACAATCTTCATATAGAAACCATTAAGGTCCTGATCTTGCGAAGATTTACATCCACACATTCAAGTAGAGATTTAACTGTACTTGACTCCCAGACCCCTTCTTCAGCTCCATCTTTCCTGACCAAATGAAAAACCTCATGTGATGGCTATTCAGACAACAGCAGCAATGATTGTTTTCTTAGCTTTAACTATTTCAACTCTCCCTTTGCTTCTTTCCACTGACACACTCCTTTTCTGCTGCTTCAGCTGTCAGTGATTTCACCCTAGGTAGATTTACATCCTGTTCCTTCTTCATCTCTCATTCAGTACCAAAAGTAGACGCCTGTCCATGGAGCTGATTTTCAGAGCTTTCACCTTCATGTCAGGGGAACGCCTTACCAACATTCACTAATTGCCTTTCAGGTCTCTCCCTAAAGATGTTCCTCCCAAAAGCTGTCTCTCCCTGCAACACTGTCAAAACTTTGTAAAGGGGCAGACAACACGTCTGTTGCTACCACTGCTGTTCAGAGTGATTAGTAGTATCTCATGGCTGGCTTATTGTGTGCTCCCTCTTTCCACCTTGCCATTTCTCTAAACGTCAGGTGACTCTTATCTTAGTCTAAGCTCATAAATGTTTCAGGCCAGGCTTCTTTTTTTATTCTATACTGCACAGTACATACATGAAGAACAGCTTCCTGCCCTATATGTGGCCTGGCCTCCTGGATTCACTGATAGTGTGAGTAAGACTAAGCTTGCCCTGTATATTCAGAAGGTCTAGCAAACTTGTGTGCCGATTTCATTGTGTAACGTGGGTAGAAAGCACATGGGGTTTTTGAGTGACAGATGAAATCGGCACCAAAGGGAAGAAAGCTGGGAATGGAGCTGACAGAACAGCATGGGCTTATGTTCCTTCTTGAAGAAATGGGTGTCAAGAGAGAAATCAAGATGGTATTCATGACTGGATGCAGGGGATACTTGACACTCCTAGATTGCTCCCAGAAAATGCCAAAACAAGAGGTAAGAAACAAGTTCCTCGGAAACAAAGACAGATCGAAAGGGTGATATGCGCTGGCAGAAGATGAGCACTAAAAGTTTTAACATGCAGAGAAAATCAGTGCTTTAAAAAATATCCAGCAGTGTTTGTGTCATTCAGAAATTAAGATCATGGTCCGCCTGAGAGAGCATTGGTTAAGTTATTACCTGAGGAGAAACTGAGTCTAAATATCGGTAGAGCAACAGGTGATAACCCAATTTATCTACAGCCATAGGCCTATGAGCCTGACATTCCATATGGTTGAAGAGCTCATACTTCAATAGGGTGCCTGATGCTTGTCCTAGCTTGAGGAGACACGTTATATGAATTTCCCTTGCTCAGGAGTACACTACACTACCATTCTGCTTCATGGGATGATTACACCAGCTAACTAGATATACTGCCTGCAACTGTCTTATCACCAGCGCCCTACTAAACTGCAGCCAACTCAGCACAGAACCTTCTTCTATGTTAACTTTGGAGTGTAAAGAAACTCGTAGGAAGTTAATCACATGCCTTAGTGCTTATCTATCCTTGAAAGTTAGTGGCATTTAAAGAAAGACTTGAGACTAAAGTACATTTATTCTGGTCAATGCTGTCAAGCCCTAAAAAGCTACAGGCTCAAAAATTCAGTTTATAACATATGTAATAGGAGGAACAGAAAATAAGAAAGAAGACCTAAGCTGTCCTCAGCTGTAAAACTGTCTCAGCTTTTTGCATATGCGGACATAACAATCACAGTTCAAGTCACAGCATTTAAAGAAGGTACAAGATATGTATCCAGTGGACAACAAAAACACCTAAAATGTTTTCCATTTCAGAGCAAACAAATGATGCTCAGGTATTGTTTTATTTTTCTTGTGTTACTGCAAATATGAGAGAAAAATATTTTTTATGATTTCAAGAAAACTGCTTGAGTAAGGGCTATTCCTTTTGTAATGTGAATCACATGTAGGATAACCAGCTATTTGTATAGTGCCTACGACAGAAACCACTTTCTGGAGAAAAGTGTGCCCTTTTAAAGTTTACTGGCATTAGAAGGTTTGCTCTGTGTGTTGCATTGTTTTTTCTCTTGGTTTTGTTTTTTTAAAAACTTCTGGTAATTGCTTTAAAAGAACAAAGCTCTTTGTTTAAGGGTAGCTCAGGGACATCATAATTGCTATAAGGTACAAGACTGTTTCCAAGTATTTCTGAATTGCTTCTCTTCTGCATTAAATATTTAATCTCTAATGTTTGGCCAAACTGTAGAAATTCCCTCTAGAATATGGGTGATGACTTCAGGAAGAGAATGAAGACCTGTCAATTCAATTTTCAATATGACTCTCTTTAGAAAACCACAGCTATTAAAGAGTGGGTTTTTTAAAAGAAAAATAATAATAATTCCAGAAGTACATGAACATGTCCTCAGTGAAAAATATCAAGCAATTAATTCCATGCCTTTGAATATTATAGGTTCGCAGACCATGAATCTAAGAAAGTGATAATCATGCTTTCTTCCATAAAGATTTTTTTTTTTTAAAGGATTGTTGTTAATGTAACCTGGTTGGTCATATCTTCACCTCCCCCTCATGCACTCAGTTCCTCCTGGATTTTATCGGACAGACTTCTTTCTCTTATCTCCAACTAGAGCCAAGAGTGACATTATCTGGTGGTATCCGGCAGCAAGGCTGTAACCCAACAGCCCAGGAGGGAAGTGTGTCAAGGCTACTATTGACTAGTAAAATCTTGCTGCATCAGCTAAATAGCACCTGCCACTTGCTCAGATATTCTCCCTCCAGATGTCCTGTTTTCACCTAAGAGATCAGTGTGTCTCAGGAGAGCTGACTACTACTTTTTCATTGTATTAAAACCTGACAGCATGCTGGGAATAAACCATTTCAAAGCCTAATGAAAACAAGCATGTGCTTCCTCCTAGCCAACGATACACTCTGATGTGGATGCAGGCGATCACAGAACACGTGCTAAACATTACAAAAGCTGCCCATTTTGAAACTCTGCACATTGCTACTGTTTGTCAGGCTATTTTGGCTTCTGCCATGACGTAGGGACACCATTGTGCTACTCACCCATGATCGCTAACTTATCTTCACTAGACAGCTAAATATACCAGGGACTGATGACAGCATTCAAAGAGCTATCACGCCACCTTAATGCAACTGCTCAGGTAAGCCTCAGACAGGGCATATAACCCAGTATATTGAACGGACTTCTAAAAGGCTAGGAGAGAAAGAGATCAAAAGGAAAGTCAGTGGAAGAAGAACAGAGATTATGCCAGTTAGGATTGTATTAAAATTTCAATATTTAGTAGTAATAATAATTCAGATATATGGCATGTTACCTGGCTTTAAAGTTAAATACATTTCTAACGTCATACATATTACTATTTATAGCATTAAGTATGTATAAAGAAATAGGAGGTTTAGTACTGCTGTTTTAGTGTTACTCAAAAACATTTAACTATTAAATATCTTGCCTTTTTGTGATCATTATTGTGTGTCTTCTAATAGCTTATTAACATAGCCTTCATACTTAGTTTTACAGTGTCCCTTTTCCACATCGCTTTTCCTAGTACAGCAGCTGCTCACGGTAAAGAAGGTTGGTTGGTGGATGTATGAAGGTTCAGTTATTTCTGAACTAGCTAAAAGGTGGTTTTCCACCTTTCTCCTCCCTCCCCCTTCTTTTGCGTATTCAGTCCAAGTTACCCAAGAGCAAGCTACATCTTCAATGTGCTATTAAGAAAAATGACCACAGCTGAAGATTAGCACACTCTGGAAATGCGTTGCTTACTTCAGGGGAGAAAGGTTCTCCCTAGAGAACCCACGCTCTGAGGCTGTCCCCAGACCCCAGGCTTGCATGGGCTCAGTGCAATCCAAGAAAAGAGCAAGCTGGGGATCCTACATCAGAACCCAAGTTCAGTTCTCAGACTGAATTCTGGGGATCCAGTAAATTTTAGTCTTTCTGAAATTTGATTTCCTCACACTGAAGCATGCCACGTACAACTGCCAAGCCACAGGCTAGACCCAAAACAAATATTTTAAAAATGGTGAATGAAATAAGTAACTTCTAAATTTAGATTTTAAAGTCCCCAATGTTGGCACATTCCTTACTTCTGCTGGCAATGAATTTTAAAAGCAAGTGACTGTTCCATAATCTAAGTAACAGTTAATAGTCCAGTGTCTACTGATCTCTAATAGATACGCATGCAGGTGTGAGTATGTGCACACATGAAAGAAAAAATAAAATTATGAGGAACAATCCAATGAGTCTTCTGTATTTGCTGAGATGATCTATTGACGTATGACCAAACCCTTGGGAGCTGCATAAGTAGTCAAATATTATCATGATTTTGGAATCAATTTCACATAGTCAGGAGCGGGATTTGGGGTAGGTTAGTGTTTAGCAACACATTAAAGGAACCCCTCTGACATCCAGGGTGAGCTGACACACTTGCGTCTAACAGACTTCCTTAGTACTTGGTTTCAATAGCAGCTAAGGGTCCTAAATGTTTCTGAGAACAAAGTATCTCAGATAGGTCACCCAAAAATTGTGTCACATGAAACTATTGAACACTTCTGGAAACTTGGCCTGGCTGCTGGAAAATGGCGTTCTTAATAGTACGCAAGCTAAAATAAATACTGAGAAACTAAAATGTAAAATTATTATAAAACAAGCCCACCTAAAAGTTCAAGCACAAAGTAAAAACATCTTTAAACAACCTAATTAAAATATAGTAAAAGCTATTTTTAAATAAAATCCTAAAATCGGAAGACTGAGCCAGCAACAGAGAGAAAGTAGAAGCCAAACCACAATCTTGCTAGAAGACACCCTAGTATATAATGCCACACAGTTTTTCCATCCTTGAACATAAGAAATTTGGACTCCACTTCTCTAATTTTGGTACCTAGGTATTGAACATGATTGTTTTACCACATTGCTTAAGCTCTCTGCCAACAAGCCATATAGCATGAGAATGGTTGAATGAAATTCAAAACAATTAGGTACAAAGCATATTATATATGACACAAATGTCATGTTAACTTCTTAAAGCAAAAAATAATCTTCGTTATTTGCATATGCCTTTCATTAGCAGCCAAGGAACTAACTCTGCAAGCTAAACCCAATTTCTTTCTGTAGTGCTATCACCTACATAAAGGTTTTCCAGCAGGAACGGAACAATAGATACCCTTTTGAAGTGACACGTTATAGAACTAGAAGATCTACATAAATCATTTTTTTGTCTGATCTTGAATGGTGGAGCAGTTAGTTATGCCTTTATAATCACAACACCGAGACTGCTGCGAATCAGGATTACTCATCTGTCTCATCCGAGTCTTATCCAGACAGGAGCCTACGGGAGGTAAAGAAGTCTTTGTTTCTAATAAAATAATAGAACCTGTTACTGACAAAAAGATGTGTAATAACTTTGAAGTTCCTCTTGGCATATTTTTTTAAATACGAACAGAGATGATGACTGTTAGCACATATGACATTATAAGAAAGCAAATCCTTTGTCCAATTTACAAGGTTTTTTAACTGTGAACTGAAACTATTAATAAACTTGTCCTTCCTGCTCTTTAGACTTCTACCACAACTGCTATTTGGATTTATTCAGGACTTCCTTTTATTAGAGACATGCCAAATCTGCTATATTGTCCACCTGGAAAAATGTCCACTGTTCACAGCCACTGAAGGAGATGTCAGATACTGATTTTAATTATTTGCATTGCAGCCATCCAAACTGTTTCCATTCTTATGAAAGTTTTAGAACAATGTATTATTTTTAACAATTTATTTTAAAACACTTTATGAAACTGATTTCTCAAACTTGAAGGTTTTGTCTCATTTGTACAAATGACTTATTTTCAAATCTCATTTTGCATAAAAACTTGTGGTTCCAAAACTGTCCGGTGTCTCAAAACACAGAATTCCTTTTAGGGGAATCAGAGATACTTTTCCTATGTAAGCATTGTTTTTAATTAGATACTGCTGGGTAGTGGCACAAGTAAAACAAAACACACCAAAAAAAAATATCAAGCAAAAATGAGCAATGATCCTTCACAGCATTAAAAATGAATCAAAAATATAAGTGAGTAGTATGCCCAGAAAAGACAAGTCAAATTATTTTCAATTTGGGTTCCAAATATTCATATGCAGACATCTAAAGTAGTCTAATATATTATATAAGTAGGTCTTGCATTTATCTACACAAAGTGTCAAAAGGGAGTGAAGACAAAGGAAAACCCGAGCATCCCTACTGAAAATTAGACAAGCTTTGGGTAAATATGTTTAGTAGTATTGTCTTTCTTTTCAGACTCCTAACCAAATGGATGTCCAGGGTAAAGCTTGCAGAGCTGATGGTGTAGATGGGATGAGTTAGAACCAGCCTCTTAGGATTCCCACTTTCACAGCAGCAAAGACACACCCTCGGGGTTTATTAAAACAAAAGGAGAAAACGTACAGTATGTATAGTGCTTTGAACAGTACTATACACATACTACCACCATTGTGATTTCCCTTGTATGGACTTAACGTTCAGTCCCAAACCATAGTTAACAGTAACTAGCAAAATGAAGTTTATATGCAGTAATGCTCTATTGAGGGGTTAGAGCAGAATCTGAGAAGAACAACACACATGCAGATGTACCATCATTCCCAAATGATTAGCTGGCAGGTCAAAATGGTCCTTGAAGAGTCAGGGTTCTTGGGGTGGGCAGGCAGGCAGAAGGAGACCCAGGGCCCTAGAAGCAGGCAGAGTAGGCAGCCCACCCCACCAAGCAGCTCTAGACAGTCTAAGCAGAATCATTTCCCCCACCTCCCACCCACATTTGATGTCTTGTCCCTTCATAAGACATTTGAGCTTCTAGGCACTTCCATCCCATCATCTAAGTGCTGCTTGATGCTTAAGGGTGTTGCTTTCCCGGGCTGCATCAGGTACCTTATCCTATTGCTCAGCTATGTTTTCTTGCTTCACTGCTGCTTCTTTTCTTTGTTATCCCTAAAACAGTTTCTCCTAGCTCTTAAGGATACTCTTCAGTGTCCAGCACTTGACTACCACTGAGTTGCTTATACTCCTGAGACCTGTTTCCAACCTCAGCTCATATTTTCAAGACCTTTACTATTATCCCACATTTAAACATATCATCATAATGAGAGACACTTAGTATCAAGCTCTGGCTCACAGAGCACATCCATATAACAAGTTGATAATGAATGCCATAGGCCAGGATGGGGACTTTGCACAATTAGTATTAAGCTTGTAGTCTGTTACTAGCTGCAACACTACTGTTTTCACTGGATAACTGGGCAACGTATAGTCTCTTGAAACCCAGCTCGGTGTTACTCATGAGCTTTTCAGTTTTAGTTCAGGTTTCATGTTTGAACTGTGCT
>NW_008824283.1:8732291-8742883 GCF_000699105.1 Pygoscelis adeliae | reverse complement strand
CTACTGGCAGTTTAGAAATGGAGAAAATGCTTCTAGCTTCTTAGCATCCTAGGAGATGCCTCATTTCCTTGCGGGCTTTTATATGGGGAAACTTCTAAAAACTTAGTTGATCTTTCCAGCTCCACACAATAAAGCATTATACCCATTTCCACCTCACCATTGCTACTTGAAAGCTTCCACAGTGCTCAACGTCTTGGCCTTATAGCCTTTAAATTAATGCTGAGAACAGTCTCCTGGTGCCTGAACAGCAAGCTGAATGGTTCCCAGGAACCCCACCTGTATGTTGCTGTTGCCCCAATTCTGCCTTCCTTCATACCGTTGCCCATCCTCTGTGTGTCTTAGAAGAGTTTTCATTGCTCTGATAAGTCTCGGTTGCTTTTTTGGAAAAAGCAAGGGTCCATAAAGTTGAATATAAACTTTGGAATTAAAGGAAGGCTTTTTTGTTTAACACATACATAGATTTTTTTTATTTCAAAGCAGCAAAGGAGAATCTTATAATTCATTATAGTTCACAAACTTTAAGAAAACTTTAATTATGGAAGTTTCAACTTCAGGATGAGGAAGGATCTGCCCTGGAAGAGAAAAGTCTGGTTACTTCCTTCTACTTCAGCAAGAGGGATGGGAAAGTTCACAAAAGATCCATCCATGACAGCACTAGCTATATCGTGAGTTTTTCCTCAGAAGTTTGAGTGTATTCCTGCAACTAAATCACAATACAGCAACTCCAATACATAAACATTAAGCAAGAATATAAATGTCCATTTTGAAATTAATTTGCATTGGAGATTTCTCCCACTCAGGATCTGATTCATGCATCATAGACCACTACATAAAAGGGTATATAATAGTTCAAGAATATGGGAAATGGTCTCTATGTACTGTCATAGAAAGCAAATAGTTTGCTCTGAGTTCCAGGGTGGATATGTGTGGTAGGGGAGGAGGTATTAGATTTTTGCTGGAATAATTTCTAGGTCATAGTGAAATAAAATTAGCTTCAGTAGCAGCCAGCAACAGTAACTAGGAATCTACAGTATGTTGTATGGGGATTTGCTTATATTTTGACATTTATCCAGAATATAGAAATTCTCCCTGCCAGGTTCTCAAGCCTGGGCCAACAATCCCTTATGCACTCACAAGAAAAACAAAAGCTTCTCCCTATGTGTAGCCAAAAGACTTTGGCACTTTGCTGCATCAGATGAGGTTTTTTTGGTAGGAGCACCAGGGTACTCCAGTCTGACAAGGTCATCTTTAAGTTCTCTCACCTGTAGAAGGGAATCAAGGGACACTTTCAACAACTGTTTTGAAAATTGATTATTAAATATTTTTCCAGATGGAAAGCCAGACAGAGATGGGAAAACAATAATAGATCAAGCCACTTTTATGTCTATGTTGCATTACTATCAAAGGTTGAACTAAGGAGCAGAGATTGATTACTGCCTCCGAGAGGATAAGATATAGAAGAACATGAATATTGTTGTTTTACATTTATATCCATTACTTTTAAAGAGGCCCCAGCAAACTAAAGCTAATTCAAAAAGGTGTTGAAGAGTATCTTAAGTTTTACTGAATCTTTAGGTTGTGAAATAATCTACTATAAGAACATTTTGATTCCAACAAGTTAGCCCCTATGGTAGCGTTACGTATAGGATGCTGTGTTACTTATTATTTGAGGCTGTGTTGCTTGAAGTCCCTATTCTCTGGACTCTCGACCATAACCAGAGCGAGCCCCTAGGTTCTATTGTACATGGGATGAGTTATGTGACAACCTGGCAAGGTAGATATCTAGCTGGCCAACTTGGCAACAAAACCTACTTTTAAGGTGTCCTGAAGTGAACTGCCTTCATTATAATACTAAAAAACACACCCACAGGTCAAGAAGACCCTTGCCCAGGTGAAGACCCTTCCCCCGCGCAAGCGTAGTAACAGACGAGAATAACACAACAGATATTATAATTATATGTAAATCATTAACCAATCATTGTAATTGGGAGTGTACTACCTTATAATTTTTGTGTATAAATGTAACGGTGATCTAGCCCTAGGTGTACTTGATTTGTGGAATTCCACCTTGCACCTGGCTGTAGTAAAGAATGCCTGCTTTCTAAAACTCCAAACTGAGTCTTAGAGAGTTCATCACCTACTGATTTACAGGAACAAAGGGACTAGGAATTAGAAGCTATTCACCAAATTCTCATTAAAAAAACCCACAGTATATTCCCATTACCTCCATTGCCCCCCAAAATGGCATCAAAGAGCAACAAATAATCACAGTACAATATCAGCTCTTAGAACAAATGGATTATAAATGAAAAATTTTAGTTTGTGCCCTACTCCAGATAAAAATGTCAACCATATTGTCTGAACAAAAATACTTCATAGTTTGGGAGAGAAAAGGTGGAGTTTAGTATGTTGCTGATGCTGAGGTGTTACAGAGGACAGCGTATTGACAGACAGCAGCTAGCTGACTGAAGAAAACAACATTAAAGCCAGTTTGATTTCACCCTCCCTCCACCAGCACATTTGCACAAGTCAAATGTATGTTGATGGGACGAGAACTTTCACCTGCATCATCCTGTCACCACTGGCTACCCATTCATTATTGAATTACATCACAATTTGCAAAGTGTCCCAGTCCAGACAACATAGTCAAGAAAAGAAGAAGAAAAGGGAAAAAAAAAAAAAAGCAGCAGCAATGTATTTCACCACAAAATATCATACAAATACAACCATTGGTGGTGTTAGCGCGAGAGTTGAGGAAAAAGAAGTTCTGACACATCACACATGGTCCTGGGTCCTCTACCCACACCTAAGGAGAAGATTCTGAAGCTCTTATTTGGACTGTCCTAATTCTAGTTAGTGAAAATGAGGCAAGCGTTGCAGCAGTTTGGGATACCTCTTTCCTTGCATGAGCACACGGTAGAGCATTTTCTTTTCTGTTCCATAATACCACTTTGACTTCTTTCAATCTCTGTCTTTCACAAACATGGCCCCTAAGAGCCCATGAAAAAGTTCAAAGCGGGTCACAGACTGCTGTGGGGTGAGAACAGACTGTATTAATTGTCTGCAATGGAGAAACCGAGTTGCTACCAGCAATTAAAGGAGGCTAATAGTTCTTTGGCTGATGTAAACACTTGTAGCCAGTAATTACAGCTATTGCATATTCCCCAGACCTGAGGAAATTGAACTGCTGCCATTTTGTCTGAGAAGTGCTAACTGACAGCTTAATTGACTTTTTTAGATGGAGAATGGGAATTCAAGCTGCATGCTAACAGTAAAGTTACTAATTGTAAATCAATATTTTTTTTAATTGTGGAGAAGTTTTAAAAAAGAAATATGTGCAGTGTGGATTTAAGTCCAGGGGTCTCATACTCAAGAGACTGGCAGCAAGACTCAAGGAAAAGCACTTCTTTTCAAACACTTGAGAGACACTGCTCTTCCTACCACACAAAATATTACCTACCACACAAAAAAAAGGAGAATGATCAGGGCAGGGAAGAAGTGAATGAAGCACAAAAATTTTGGAAAATATTAAGCAGATTTAGGTGAGATACATTAAAGGAATGGAGGAAGAAGGAAAAAATTACTACCTTTCATTTCTATTTCCTTCCTTCCTCTATTCTCTTTGCCAGTTATGCCTAAATATTTGTGAATGTATCTAAAAATCCAACAAAGAAATACCAAGTAATTATTTTGCCCTTGCCCATTACATAGGCAATTCGGTAACCCTACACAAACCTTTGTCAGTCCAGCTTCACCAGCAGCTTTCCTCTGTGTAGCACTGATTCCTGTTCTTGCACCATGAGTTTCAGCTTATTCCTCACTTTCTCTGCTCCTTGTTTCTTTGCTATTGTTGGCTGAGCTGATGGGATGAGAGGAAGCATTAGCAGAGGAGCATGAGGATGCTGGGGACAGAGAGCTCTGGGGGTTTCTTGAATCCCCAAGAAGAAGACAAAATAAGCTGAAAAAACAGGTGAAGAAGGTTGAGCTCTTCAAGCCCTTTAAGAGTTCTGCTCGGTTCTTGTGCAGAAGCAACAACATGTCAACACTCCACAAAGGGGATGCAGAAAGGAAACAGGTAAAGAGAACTAGACTGTGGACACAAGGATGGCGAGAGGCATTCATTGTTCCTAGCTTCTACTCTCCAAACATGCCCATCTACATGTTTCCCTCCATAAAAGCCCAAAAACTTTCCTTTGGATAGCCAGCCACACTCCACAGGCTGGAACACCCAGTGCTGAGAAGGTGAAGGAAACAAGAAGCAAACAGGGTTTTGCATTGCCATTCACAGAAAAGGACGTTCCTATCTTTGTGTCTCACCTGTTCTTGTGTTCACGCAGGGTTTGTCCTTAGACTTCCTCTAACCCATTCATTCTGATTATACAGAAAATTAGCAGGAGCTGATGGTCACCTGCCTTGATCATAGAAACACAGAATGGTTTGGGTTGGAACGGAACTTAAAGGTCATCTAGTTCAACCTCCCTGCCATGGGCAGGGACATCTTCCACTAGATCAGGTTGCTCAGAGCCCCGTCCAACGTGACTTTGAACACTCCCAGGGATGGGGCATCCACCACCTCTCTGGGCAACCTGTTCACCACCCTCATCATAAAAAATTTCTTCCTTTTGTCCAATCTAAATCTACCCTCTTTCAGTTTAAAATCATTGCCCCTTGTCCTGTCACTACAGGCTGTGGTAAAGAGTCTTTCTCTGTCTTTCTTATAAGCCCCCTTTATATGCTGAAAGGCCACAATAAGGTCTCCCTGGCACGCAGGGTTTGTCCTTCTAGTTTCTTTGCCCTCTTCTGGACCTGCTCTAACAGGTCCGTGTCCTTCCTGTACTGGGGGTCCCAGAGCTGGAAGCAGTACTCCAGGTGGGGTCTCACCAGAGCAGAGCAGAGGGGCAGAATCACCTCCCTCGACGTGCTGGCCACGCTTCTTGTGATGCAGCCCAGGATACGATTGGCCTTCTGGGCTGCGAGCGCACATTGCTGGCTCATGTCCAGCTTTTCATCCACCAGTACCCCCAAGTCCTTCTCGGCAGGGCTGCTCTCAGTCCACTCATCCCCCAGCCTGTATTGGTACTGGGGATTGCCCTGACCCAGGTGCAGGACCTTGCACTTGGCCTTGTTAAACCTCAGGAGGTTCACATGGGCCCACTTCTCAAGCCTTTCAAGGTCCCTCTAGATGGCATCCCTTCTCTCAAGTGAATCAACTGCAACACTCATTTTGGTGTCATCTGCAAACTTGCTGAGGCTGCACTCGATCCCACTGTCTATGTTGTTAATGACAATACTAAATAGTATTGGTCCCTGTAACGATGAAGGGGTGAAGGGATCTTGCTTAAAGGGAAAAGCCTCCAGCTCCTTCAGGACAATAAAATATGAAATTCTAATGAACATGTCCCTTCTGTGACAAGCCTTTTCCTGCCAGAGCCCAGGGACCCTGCCGCAGGATATTAAGGAACAGAAAATTCCACTTCAGGTTACCCCTAGAGGTTTTTTCAATAATACATATAACATCTATTAAAACTAACAAGAAAAGATACCCTATATTAATTCCCACTTCAGTGAACATATTTCTTTCTTTCTTTCCTATTCCTGCCTACAAAAGCCATGTAATAGGGAATTTCTTGAAATAGTAGATCAGGTTTGTCAGACAGCACAGCACTAATACAGCTGCAATATTAGCCATGGAGCTATTTTTAGTACACAATTTCCTTCATTTTAGCTTTGAATATCATGTATGTGAAATCTAAAAATCATGTTCTGCTGACTGTGCCCTTGGAACAGCTAAGCTCATTTTGAGAGTCTTACATCTTGTCCAAAGACCCCTGGTTTCACAGGAGCTGTACTAATTAACACTGTTAATCACTATGAAGCCTTGAGTTTAGGTACTATTAGGCATCTGATGAAGCTGGAAGTTGAGAACTACGTATGCAAATGTAAACTCCATGAGTTAAGTTGCACAACAGGAATGTAAAAGATGATAGATTAAAATGTGTTAAAGAGATGTAGCCGGGTATTTTCCAATTCTTTAACATACAATATACAGTTAAGGTAGAAGTAGTGGTTCTGACATCCTGAAAAGTTACTAAATTGCATGCTGTCTATTCTAGGAAGAAACCTGATTTTCAGTCATGAGCTAACCAGACATCTTTGACTACCATGGGAAGTTTTCTTAGTCTAAGAAGTATACTTAGTTGGGAAGGCACAGCATAGCCAAAGACTCACAGCTGCCTTCCATATATCATGCAGAAGTCAGCAACCATCCTGGGAATGGAGGAAATCCCACAAGTTAAAAGGATAATCAGAAAAGTACCTTGATATTAACAGCTAATTAAGAAGCAAATTATTAGTGGATATGTGGGATTGGTAACCATCCTTATGTTTTAACCTTTCTTTCCTCTGCAACTTTTGAAGTTTACTATATAAACTCTTCCCTGGGTTGTTTTGATAGCAATAAAGTGCCTTCCAAAACACGAGATCATCAATAGACCATCATTTCCATACCTCTAATGATAAGACTATGTGAGCTAAAAATGCCAACATGATCTAATCAAGGTATGCAATATAATAGATCAGAAAAGGTGATAACGGTAACAAAATACTGAACATATTTCCCTTATTGAACACGGTAATGGTAGCTCCATCTTGCTCAGCATTATTGAAGATCAAGTGGTCTGATCTACTCCATTCCGTTGTAGCAAGAAGGGAATATGGCTGGTGAACAGAGTGGCTTTCAGGACGACTTAGTTATTATAACTAGCATTTATGTTCATTTAAACAAATTTTGGCATGTTGAGTCTTCGTTCCTTAATGGCAGCTGTGCCTAATGGAATGAGACAGTAAATTTTATGGCTTCAAAATTAGACCATGTAATTCTGGGACTGGTATTGGAATGTGCATTATTTCTTAGGTAATCTGATTATATACATAAAAATAACAAGAGAAAATTAAAAAGGTTAAAAATATAGGATGACAGGAAGTCCAAACTTAACTCTTGTACAAGAAACTGCAACTCACAGTGGCTTCAGCAATGCAATACTTGGAACAACGGCTGCATAACAAGTTTCACGTAGTACCTGAAATCTGGGAGTCTGAAAATTGATTAAGTATCAGTTGAAAGTTTCTTGTCACCAACAAAGAGTAACCTCACACAATGGTGTTTAAATTTTCCTTTAAATATTTATGAAGTTCCAGTGTGATGACAGAACATCATTACCTGCAGTGCTTTTGTGAACCATGGTTGAAAAGGGACCTGATGCAAGAAACACAGCGGAGGCCCCTACCCAGGCAATCATCAATGTTCATCAGTAGTCTCCTCAGCCCTGACAGGCCTTTCATAAGGCTGTATCACCCAAGCACTCAATGGCTTATGAAGCTTTTGTACTCCATATATTCAAACCATATACTTGTTTCTGAAATATTGTACTACCATTTTTGAGTAATCAGTCCAAGTTTCATGGCATAAAAGCCAATGACAGTAATTAGAAAATGGTGAAGTTCCTTGCAAAACTATGCAAGATTGTTAAAATATCTACATTAAAATTGTTTGCAAAAGAATTTTTTGTTGCTGAAGACTTTTGCTTTGTATGTACAGAAGAATAAAAGATTTATATTTCTAACAACATTGTCTATTTTTTCCCATTACTGTTACACTGGTTCTTCCTTTCCTTCTCCCAGCTTCAATTCCTGGCAATGGAATGAAAATAAGTTTTGCTACGTAAAGGACTGAAGAAGTTCTGACCTATCTGTTTCCGACTCCAGTTGTAATGCCATCCTGTAGCCTCTTGAATTTGCAGAGGATCTGGCAGAATTAGAAACTACCATTAAAATCGCAAATTAGACCAGACAAATAGCTGTATTGCCCCATGGCAGCACAGGCTCTCCTACCTCTCTCTCCTACGAAATTTCAATTTTCACCCATTCAGCTCTTTCTGCCGGTGAGAATTTAGTGACAATGGGTCAATTGCCAAATGCATCTAGACACGTAAAAACTGCCTAAGCGGGATAGTGCCAGGACCCATTGGAATGAAGCAGCTGAGCTGGAGCCTAGTTATGTATCAAAATCTGAATATGCCCCAATTCTGTTCCAAATGTCCATTACATCTTTTAGGGACATTTTAAAATATTTTTTCACAGTCTATTCCTTGAAGAACATTGTACCACTTCTAAAAGCTACTGGATGGGTAGCCAGTACCTACCAGGTTGAAATGTGTCACCCACCAAAAGACTCTGGTTCAAACCAGTTTCATTTAGTATCATTACAAAGAAAAGATCACTACCATTCCTTCCCAAGTCCTTCTTTCTAATGTTTGTTAGCCTACCTGGTAGAATATTAAAAGCTCTATATTCTTAGAAGTAACATGTGAGATTTCTCATTAGTTGGCATCGGAGTATCCCACATGAGCAAGAAGTCAGTGGAAAAACAAAAAGAATAAATGTGTGTAGAAACCAAGAACCAAGGCAATGTGAAGAGTGAAATACAGCTAAGGCTACTGCTGCAGCTAGAACTCTCTAGATAAGTACTGGAGAAATGCAAAATGGTCCAAAAACAATCCAATTTATTTGCAGAGCAAGCAGAGCTCTTTTGAACAAAACAATGAACAAAAGTGGGGCTTTTTAATATTCTACTGCCATATTTGTTTACTAATGTACTGCTAGGTGAAAAAGAAAAGCCAGTTACATTAACGTGCCAAAAAGTATCAGGAATATTGCACAGTTAGAAAGAGTGAAACTTCTGAGCCATGTCAATTTTATATGAGCATCCAGCAAGGAGATACTTTTGAGGTGATTATAACAGATCTGAGACTGCTGAGTGTGACATGCAGTTTTGGAGGAATTACAGAATCTGTCATTCAAGACAAGATTGTAATGGAGATCAGAAAACCCTTGCTGGAGAAATAACTGCTTAAAAAGGTGATAATTCACATTTAAGAAACATGACTAAAACTTGCCAGACTTTAGAACATAACTAGATCAGTCTGAAGTATTTTGAGGCAAAATAAAATAATTTCTTATGCACCTAGGACAAAAAAGCACAGATGCCCAGCAAAATGCGGGAGCAGATAAAACTGAAAGCTCTAGAGAGTATTCTGTAAACAAAACCTAGGAGGAACCAGCACTGGAGGATTTTATACTCATGAAAGTATAAGCAGTGTCCTGACTTGGGACACAGCTATTATAGTTTAACAGTGCAAAATCTTTCTGCAAAAACCTGCAGAAAAGAACAGATTGTGCTTAAAATGGGGAAAAAAGATACGCATTCTATACAATGAAAATTACTATACAGCACTTTGCACAGAGATAATCAAACACTAAGAAGATTTTATTATTCACAGGCACTACACAGTGACAGCTACGTCCAGTGACTGGAATATTAGCTTGAACAAAAATAACCCAGAAGTTGGTCACTTATGCATGATCTATGTGACACTTGAAGATCCAACAGCAACTTTGAAGAAATATCTAGTTGAACATAGCCAGGTAAAACTCAAAGCATACAGCGAAGTAAGTGTTACTCCTCACAAGCTGAATATAAAAAAAAATCCCCCAAAATATAAGGTATGTGGTTGTTTCACAAAGTATCTTTTCTGCTGTTGGAAGTGTCAGACATTCAGTGTAAGATTAATCTGCTCTGAAGTAGGCATCTCAAAAGACAGGTACTTCTAGACATGCTATCTTGTCTTGAAGCAGATATTTTAAATGGTTACATGAACTAAGACAGTTTCTTCCATTTCACCTTGGAAATCTAGAGGACAGTCTCAGAGCTAGCAAGATACTGTACACATAAATATGCTCAAAGAAACAGAAAATGCCAAACAGAAGAATTTATAGTGTAATCTATCTATTGCAGATCTTTGGTCCAACTATGGCATAAATTCCATGTCTATATGCTGGGAAAATTACAAACAGGTTCTGTATTATTATTCTCACTAACTAGCAACAGAATTATTAGAGAATACAGTTGCTGAACATGCAACCTCAGGTTGGTGCTAAGCTGTTGAATGGACAGTTAAACAGCTAAGAAATCAAGATCTTTGTTTGTCACTGCACTATTTTTTCTGAAATGTTTAGTGTAAGTCTTAGAATGAGACTATTTGATTCTATGGTCACTGGTGATAAAAACAGAAGTATCAAAAATTTTCCCAAAATCCCTTTTTATAAGAAATTATCGAACAGAACATGCATTGTAAGAAAAAATCACTTGAGCTAAAGTTTTTGCATATAAACTACATCTATATCATTGCAGATTGGCCCCAAAAAGCGATAATTTCTTATGAAGTTGTTCCTTGCTCCTTAAATTAAAGAAAGGCAGTTTAGTACACAGAGCGGGAGGCACAACAACCTCTCCCACAAAAGAATAAAAAAGACACCTGTCTTTTTTCTTTGCCTAAACTATCAAAAAAAAAGCAGGCCACAAATGAGCCAGTGGATTAGACAGCAGGAGAAAAAAGACCAAGGAGAACACTGTAGACAGTAAACCCTGAAAGGATTTTGAGATCCAAGTGATAAAGGAGACTGACTGAGAAATATTGCAATATTGCACTTTTCAAAAAGAAAATGTAAAGCAACAGCAATTGGCCTTTTGAAAG
>NW_008824283.1:8711181-8732271 GCF_000699105.1 Pygoscelis adeliae | reverse complement strand
AGACTAGCACATGCATTTAAATATAGAGGCCTCTCCCCTCCTGTAGAAGCTCTTTTCTCTGATGCTTGCTCAGTATGTTTATGTAATAAAGGTCTGTAATAGCTCTCAGCTCAGATCTAGATTTTTCACTAGTCACTACCTGAGAACACTCTGTTTATAGCAGAGACTCAGGAAAAAAATAAGCATCTCTCACGTTTTTGAACCCCCTTTAACAGCAGAACACAGTTCAATCAACAATTTTTCAACCTGCAACACCTTTCAAAGCTCTCCAAGAATTACATACATTTTTCTAAAAAGAATGTTTGCAGCAGATTCTGTTTTATGCTCCCAGAGAAGACAGTAGCTAAGGACAAAGGGTAGTAACAAGCTAAAATGTTCCCTCCTACTAAGGCCCCTGAGTTAAAACAGCTCCCTGCGTCTCCCCATAAGCTGTAAGTTGGCCCAGACTGATAGCATGCCCAAGTTAACATAAAGCTCAAGATCTGCCTAGGGCTGCAACACCACCAAGGAGTAAGCGTGCTGCACAATTCCATAGCCAAGGCCTGATGGGACGAAACTGTGACCATAACTGAGGTGACAAGGGCCTTGCAAGTGTATTAGACATGTCTAGGGTAGGACTGAGAGCCCTACTTCAGTCATGCTGATCTCAGACTGACAGCCAAGCTACCAATGGGAATGGTGGAGAAATACATCAAGATTGACGATGACAAGGCTGCAGCACAGAGGTACGCCCAAAGGTTTTCCACAAAGAGATGGTAGTTGAATTTGTGGTCGCAGATGGGACTAGATTTTGTGTCGGGAAGAGAACTAAGGACAGAACTTTGCATCATCCCCTGCAAAGCGGATGATGGGGATCCACAAAAACAGCATGGGAATCATTTTGTTCACACATATGTTAGTACACAACTGGAGATTGTTTCTCCTCTACTTGTTTTCATTTATCTTTGATTCATATCTTGCAATAGCAATTTTCTGTTCGGCAAGCAGACGCTTTTCTGAGACATGCTGCTTTCTGACCTCACTCTGTGTGTACTCTGTTTCCTTCCTCTTCATCTGCCTAAATTTACTCACTGAGAACAAAGACATCATTGTACTAGACCAGTGGTCCATCTGTTCTAGAAAGCTGTTCCCAGTTGTAGTTAGCACCAGATGTTTCCTAAGGAAGCATCCTCATGGTCAAAATATTGAATATCCTTAGTGAATGTTCAAACGCACTAAATGTGAATACCACCAAGTATGCATAACATAGGTCTTTTTTGCATGCTTTGCTACTATCCTTCCTTAAAGGTAGGACAATAGTATTTCACAGTGAATTGTACCACATTCTCTCATACCACACTTGTCTGTTAAAATTTTTAAAGATTTCACAAAACGGTGTTTTATTTCACTACTCACAAAAAAACCTTAGTATTTCTTGCTGCGTAAAGCACTGTAGTGATTTGTCTAATGCTGAGAACCTACAACAAATTGAGGAGTGCTCTAAGTTCTTATCAGTCTCAATGGAGGCAGGAGTCTTTTGAGAACAATCCCTAAGTTAATAGTCCTGAAGCTTTTCAGAACCCAAATTATTTGCCTCACTCCTATGAAACTGCCACTGCCTTCATCAACAGTTTTTTCATAACTAGACAGAGAAGAATTTAATTTTAGTGGATCTTGCCATTTCATGTGCAAAGATACATAAAATGGGGGCTGTCATCTATAGCCATTTAAATACTGGGTGAAGTCATGCCCATACGGATCAGACTGCAGGGTAAAGATTTTAGGGAGTTTTTTACATAGGAAATCAGAAAGTAAAACTTTTTCATGATGTGTTTCTTCATTTTCTATTTGCTCATTTCTGAATTCTATTTCCACTTCTTTAATCAGCCTGTTTCTGCCTTTTGAGACTCCCAAAAACTTATTCCCTCAATCATAACATATATATGAACTGTCTCCTGAGCCGTATCTCTGTGCCAAATAACTGTTGAGGAGCTAGTATAAAGTCCTTATTTCATTCAAAGCAGGTTTTAAATTTTAGCAAATGTTCTGAATTACATGGAAAATGTCTCTGAGTTTATTTCCTTTTCCAAATTAATCATTTTTTTTTGTATAAAGTATTTTTACTTTTCAGAAAGCCTGAGAAGTTACAAAGCTAGTAAATGAAGTCCAAAGAAGCAGAGATAGAGCACACGTTAATTTTAAAACAGGAGGCAGATCTTTCTTAATAATTTTATCAGGCTGTCATCTCAGAGTGGCCACCTCTGAGAAACTGTCAACTTCACTGATATGAATGAAGTTGGAATAAGGGAAGATTGCCAAACACTGGCTGCTCCAAAGGACCATAAGCAACTGCAGCCACCACCAGCTCAAGGGGCAGCGGAGTGAGCTTCTAGGAGTATTCTGGGCATGCCCCAGGGCTCTTCAAAGCTCTGGGGCCCTGTAGAAAATTGTAGTACTGTTGAACATGGTGGTGGTATACTGACTATAAAATTTTGTCTTGTACAAGCAACCAAAGTGTGGGCCACTTCAAGTAGTTTTAACTATTCTGTGTGTATAAGATTTATTTCTACTTTGAATTAGTCTACTTCCATCTTCCAGCTGCCGGATCTTGTTGCAGTTTGGCCTGTTAGACTGAAGAGACCATTGTTAAATATCTATTCCCCATATACCTTTCAAAATCTTCCCTTTATATCTGTCCTTTTTTATTTTTTTTCTTTCAGTGAGAAAGAACAGCTTGATAGGCAGACTCATCTTAAACTTGCTAATATAAAGCATGTTTTCCAATTCTTTAATAATTCTTATGGTTTTCCTTAGTTACCAATGGCCGCCTTTGAATGTGGATATCAAAACCAGAGATAGAATGCCAGTCATGCTGAAGTAAAAGCCAAATGTAAGCCAAAAAGTTTCCCAATTGCTACATGTGCTACAATGCTTCTAAACATTATATTAATCCTTTGTCCACTGCAGTGCTACAGGAGCTGATTACTCACCACAAGCCCCATTTTTTCGGTCCCACTCTTACCACCACTTCCATCTTTCTTCCGTTTCTGTCTGTACATAAGCCAGAAATCCTTGTATCTAGATGTCTGACTTCTCTAAATTCAGTGATCCAAATCACCTGGATCACTTTCTTTCCACTTTCAGCCTTTCTGTTATTTTTTTTAAGTTTATCAGTAAGAAATCATATGCCCAGTTGCCAGAGTATTTTCTCCGAGTATACAAATCCCCATCAGGACGAGGATGTCACAGAATTAAAAAATAATCCACCAGGATTCCTGGCATGTAGAACAGGAGTATGTCAGTTCATGTGCATTTTGAAGCGTTAGCAGAAAAGTAACTGATTTATAAATGTATTTATAATAGATCTTTCTTTTCACAAAGTGACGTCTGCTTTTAAGTTTCCACTGTTTCAACAGCTTTAAAAAAGCACTATTGGAAATTGAGGCAATAAATGATAGGGGTAGAGAGTGGTAGAGCACTAACAAAAATAAGACAAAAGCATTGAGTCACCTGAAGGAAGGAAGCAAAAAAGCTGGAAAATGTTAAAAAGAATAGAAGCATCTCTTAAAACAACTGGAGAAATTACCCCAAAGTAACAGACAAGCTGAGTTACAAGGAGGAAGAGCATGTGTTAGGAAGTCGCATTCTCAGATAAGTGGAAATGAAGGATATAACTACACAGGCGCATGAAGTTGCCACATTTCTACAGATGTTAAAAAACCCACATACAGATGAGGAGTTTGGTGCTAGTGTACACATATAGCCAGCATACACAAAAGGAATGAATATTCATCCAACTGCACGTTACATGTCTACACACAGGTTTGTGTCTGCATAGGTGCTTAACTTTTCCAAATGCATCCCAAAATAGCCTTATTCTTCTGTCGATAGTGTAATGACAAGATGAAGCAGTAAAACACATGCATGTTCAATAATTTTGTGTACATATACACAGCCACACACTGATCCAAGACTGGAATATATGAGAGGTCTGACTGACTTCAACTAAGTAAACCGTCTGTGGTGAATATAATTATTTCTTTAGAGACTTCTGAATAAGCAGTCATTATGTCATGTAATTTTTTTGTCTTTTAATGGGCAGTAAAATTATGCCATATACCTAAAACATGTTTGGAAAAGGAACTGTATCATCATTGTCTTTATTTCCACACGGTGCATTTTTGGTGGTCATGCGTGTAGTCTTACCCCACACTTCTTCAACCAGTAAATATTTTCCAGATGTCTAATATTATGAGTAATTTAATGGAAAGCATATAGTGAGGTCTGCATTTGTCAATATGGAGAATCTCATCACTTTGCAAGCCCTGAGGGTATTCTAGAGTATCACAAAGGGTCTATTAATAAAATGAAGTCTCAATCAAAGTAATCCAAGCAAAGTATCATATCAAAAATTAACAGCTAGTGCTGGTAGATATGCACTAAAAGTGATGCAAATGCAATGTTTGGGACAAAAGATGCCTGAAATTTTTAAGACTATATTTACAGTTATTTATAAAACCTCCGAATTCTGAAAAACGGATTACTCATCCATTTACACACAGGCCTTGACTTTAGGTAACATTTTGTTTTGTGGGATTATCTTAGCCCAAAAAAAGAAAAATTATAAGATCACATTCATGTGAAAATGCCCATAGAAGGTTGTCTGTTACGTACTTTTGTCCTGGTACAGCATTATGATGACCAGGATAGAATTTTGCCACAATATAGTTGTAATGTTTCTATTTTTGTGGTTAGTCAAGTGACCATGATCAAGTCTTTAACAGATTCAATATTTGTTTAATGTAGAAATTTCAACACTGAAATTAACTGTTCAGTTTGTTCAAAAGGAAATACTACCAGTTAGTGAACCTGCATTATACACTTTCTTCATTTTTCTGACTTTTCCTTGCAGCGACAGGGAAAATCCTTCCTTCTGTGTATTTACTGAGCAAACTAAGCAGCAGGATTTCTCATCAGATAAAATGTCAGCTGCAGGTAGAACAGCTGTAGCCATCCTCAGACACTTCCCAAAGCTCTAGAAATTATTAACTTCTCTTTTTGTTTTCTTAAGAAACATTTTAATCCATCCACTATAACTAAAATCAGAGCACTTAAATAGTTGGTTCTCTGCCTAGATTAAAATTTGTCCCTCCTAAGCATGCCACATTAAGTACTTGCACTTACTATGGGCTTTAGATTCACAGACTAACAATATTTCATTAGAGCTACATTTCCTACTTACTGATTTATCAGTACTTCAGAGGACTTTTGCATCTATTTTGGTTTTACTCTTCACTCATCATCATATTTTGAGTTGTGCTTTAAATGCAATTCTTTTATAAAATAATTTATATAATCAGATTCCAATATTGGATTACTAAATTCCAGAAACTTTTACAAAAGATCATCCTGGGGTGTTTAAGAATGGACAGAGGAAAAACCCTTTCCACAGACCAGATATGAAGCAACTTCTCTGTGAAATCTGTATAAATGCATAAATAAATATGAGGTATTAAAAGCTGGGAAGGAATATTGGCTCTGCTTTTGGGGAGAAGAGGGTTTGAGAATGTGGCACATGAGAGCTATTGCCTAGCTTAGCTATTGTTCCCTAGCTCATGGTTTATCCCTGCCTATCCCTGAAGTTAATTTGAGACTTCCAGCTTGATTTACTCCTGGCTTTATCAACCCTAAAACCAGCAGGAACAAAATTTGAAATCTACCTCATAAAAAAATTAGAACTGAAAAGTGGCATGAGAAAGCAAAGTGCTTATACAGTAGAAAAATTATCCCCAAAACAAACACACACACAAAAAACCCCAAGTACTTAAAAAATGAGGAGTGTAGAAAATATATTTCTGTGCTAGTTTCCTGCAACATCAGAAAAGCAGATCTGCATTACCCACTGTGTGGCATGTACTGCAGTAGCCCCTAACGGCAGCTGCCCTGAAGAGCAAGCAGCTGAAGAAGAGCACACAGTATGTTTAAATAATGCCTCTCAGCTTGGATGCCACTTCTAACTACCACTGTGAAATAATCAAGAAACTGAGAAACAACTGAGGAATAACTGAGATACTGTTGAACTCTTGAGTAGGAAATATTTTTCCCATCAGAGTGTTAGCTTTGGCCGTTTGGCCCTGGGGTAGCTCTCCTTTTTTACTGCAGGTTGAAAATTACTTCCTAGACATGTTTACACACCAGCTAGGTACTTCCTCCAGCATGAGAAAGTCCTAGAAAGGGATCCAGTTCAAGCCGTCTTTCTTATTCCCAGTGACTCGCTAATCTTCAGGTGCTTTCCCACCGCCTCCTTATAATGGGCCGGGTTACAAAATCCAGAACCAGACCCATTCACCCATGCAGGAACCGCCCGCGGCTGGTGCTGACTGACCTCGCCCCATCAGCGACGGGGGAACAAGCTGAGGCTTTGACCCTCTAATCTGATTCATTTCCTTGGACGTCGGTCACTCCGCTCTCGTCGATATTACAGAAGTGTCTGCCTCTGCGAATGTCATTCACAAAACCAAATGTTCCTCGCGGTGGGGTGGCCGCGCAGGGCACTCGCACCCTCTTGTGGTGCTCAGCAGGGGCCCCGCAGGCGGCCTCCCCCCAGGCCGGCGATCCCGCTCCCCCAGGCATCCCGCTCCTCCAGGCAGCGCCCTGCCCGCCTCCTCAGCTGGACAGATGTTTGGCGCCCAGCCCGGCTAGCGGGGATCTGGGAAAAGCAGTGAAGGTGTCTGTTGATGAGCTCAAGCAACTTTGAAATAGCTACTGGTTAGGTCTGCTAAGAGACAAGGTGTTTCCATAAAACGATGGAGACACGTCTTTTTGAAAGATTTAGTCTTATCCGACAATCTTTCTCACTCCCTCATGTTTTAGAGTGAAAAATCCATTTTCATAATCACAAACAACATTTCAGTGAAAAGCTCAACTGTTATTAAGTAGATTTATCTGGTCCTCGTCCTACACTGTCGTACACTGACTGACTAGACAGACAAACAACAAATTTTAAGGAAATGGGTCAATAAATGAAATTAGTATATGCCTTTCTAATACATCTCCATTTAAAACTACTTTTATTTAAAGTGAGCTTTTATTCTAAAGTCAAAAGGAAACAAAATATCGAACATCTAATGTGCACATAATGACATCTGATTTCAAAGATATGGAAAAATATTATTTCAATGACAGTTTCTAACATTGCTATTTGTGTTTTAATAAATAATATTCTTAAAAAATATGTCCATTAATCTATTTTACCGTAAGGACTTTACGTTAATTTTATTACTTCCAGTTAATTTAGTATAGTCTCAACTGTTTCAATTCATAAATAAAATGTAAATTAACTTATAATGAAAAGCTAAGTGGTACAATTATGTTGTATCAGTTAGGGTTTATGTTTTATCAGGTAGGGTAGTTTTAATCATTCAGTTGTCATAACCAGAGGTTCAGCTTTAAAAAAAATGCCACAGAGAAAGGAGAAAGCCACACGGATAACACCTCAGAAAATTCTCCCTACTCCAAGTGAAACATTTCTGTTATGGATCAGTATCTATACTAGTAAGGCCTATATCAAAAAGGCCCTCAAGAATTTCCTGCACACTTTCTGGGACAAATCTTAGACCAGCTGAAAAAAAAAGAAAAAAAATCAGTGGGGTCAAAAGCACCCGCCTCATCTTTTTGTTTAACAGAAACGTCTGAGTCCTTCTTGGGGTATTACTGCATTGCATTACTGCAGAGACAAATTCAGTAGAAGTAGTCCTGCTGTAAATGGCAGCTCATATAGATTGCCAATCGGTTTCAGTTGGATTCATGAGTAAATATTTTACATCCAAGTACATCCCAAGTATAGCACCATAAAAATCACTGTGTATGATTCAGAAGTAGCTTTCTTTAAAGAAAAGATTTAGAAGTAAAGCTCAATTGTTTTCCTATATACTCATTGCTACATCTATACATATATGCACGCACCTATATACGTATATATAGTGCATTCATATGTAAATAGAATGTAGTTTTGGAAATTTGAAGTAAGAGGAAGACAGAAAACGGAAAAAAGAGCAAAAATGTTCTGGGCCCACAAATTTAATTTTTTAATTAAGGTTGTGTGAATAACTGATTTATTCAGTTGGATGGAGAAACTGAAAGGTCACTTCAGATTAACCTCAAAGTTTAATGAAATGAAGACTCTTGTCCTCCAAGACTTGTTCCCATTTTGGGAGAAGAAATTAAGATTTCTTTCCTCAGTTTACCTGCATTTGGGGTTAGAGAAAAGCTCGTTTGAATTTAATTTCAAAGTTCATCTTCCCAAAGAGAAGACAAAACCCCAAAAGCCAGTCAGAGAGCAATGCCATCTCACAGTTTTGGCTGGTGGGTTGCCTCCCAGGGCCCATTCTTCTTGCTTAACATATAGCAGCTCTTGAGTTGCACTAAATCCTTGGGCAGGAGGGAATTCACCTGCCACCTATTCCCCAGATCAGATAGTGGGATGGTTGCAAAACATCAGTTTAGTCTCTTCTCCTTAGGTTTGTGCTGTGTGATCACTTCAGACAGAAAATCACAGAGTTCCCCCAACACATAAATAAGATTTCCAGTGCAGGGAATTCTCTGGTCAACAAACGCAAAAATAAGAACATATTTTGGTTGCTGTTTTCACTGCAGAATGCACACTGATTCACACTCAGTGTGATCTCTTGTTGCAATAACTGTATGCAGGTAAGAGTTTAATATTTTTATCAGCCGAAAAGTATTTATTTTTACTGGTTATATTACAAAGAGCCACAACCTTTCACATGACTATCATACCTCAAACTGATCTCTACATTCTCTGCAAGAGAACAACATTTAGAAGTATTTAATGTAAACATTCAGAATTGATTGTGTTTTGTGCTATGACAGCGAAAGGCTCCGCACTCACATGAGGCTGTCGTCCTCTAATGGTCACAGACTAGAAAGAGCTAAGAAGGTGGCAGCGGAATGGTCTTTTCTGTCCCCTTAATTCACCTCAACCTGGTCTTAGGGAACAAGATGCTGCTATTAAGGTAGACAGTTGCACTGTCTACCTGGTGGACACATGTCACCATGGACTTTCCTGCGGGGCCACAGAGACAGTTTTAAGCACACAGTTCCTAGGCAAACCTGCATAAAGTGGCTGGTTCCACTAGAAGACTTGAAAAATTATGTCAAGGTCATTACATGTCCTTATATTTCCTTTATTGTGAACAGGTGCCTCTTTCAGCTTGCCTTTGATGCAGAAGAGTCAGAAAAAGGTTTGGCTTTTTGCAATATATTGCATTAGCACCAGTCTTGCCAAAAAGATGTCAATAGTCCAGAGACCGCTACTGAACCAATAGAGTTATAAAGAGGTATTACTAATGCACCTCTCTCTGCTGCATCAAAGCATTTGTCTTTATGACCTAAATCACTTACATTGTTACAGCTGAATCAGAATATCTACTATACTGTAAAACAGAAAAGTATTAATATTTTGGGAAATTCTGTTTTCCACTGCTCCAAATCTGGGAACCTGTTGTATTTTTCAAAGTTCTGTAGAAAATTCAGGCTCTGTATTTTTACTTTCTGTTCTACTTAGCGGTATTCCCAAGCTCATCGTGAAGAAAAACAGGTTTATTCAATATTTGAATATTTTAATAAATAATAACCATCTCTACTGCTGCTTGAAAAAATATTTCTCAGCCCCAGTTTTCAAAAGTAAAAGAAATCAGACACAGACACCTGATTAAAAATTTTGTCTATGTAGTAATTTAAAAATCAAAAACAGCCACTATATTTAAAAAATATTGAAAAGGATAACCATTAAATTGTATTATGCCAGTAGGCAACTCTGCCAATATCCAAATTTTAATTTTTTCCAGCTAAGGATGCAAATATTTTTTAAGTCCCCATCCATAGTCACCTGTGTTTTCTGGCGGTGTGGTTTTATGATCTTTGTGCACTATCATTAATAAATGAAAATAAGCGATAGATGTCGAAAGCAGATAATAATAATTGCTTCATTTGAAATTGTAGACATTTGAGAAGTACTTGGTCATAGCTGATATCAAACCACATCAAGCATTAAAGAACAGACTTGGGGAACACATCTCTGTAACGCTGAATATTAGTCTTAACCTTTGTCACAGTTATGGAGGTCAGCAATTTCCAAATTTCAGAGGGCAGGGGAACCACACTAATGCTCATAATTTCTAGCACACCTTTGCTGTAGCCACACTTAATTGACCATCTTGTTAACTGTACTTTTCAATGTGATTCTCTGGGTCATAAAACTGCCCCAAAGCACTATCAAGGCAGATGAAGCACCCTCATATGCCCTTTAGTTCCAGTGGGTGCCTGTTTTCTCTGTGACCTCCCAACTCTCGGTTTGAGAACATCCCAAGACCTGCAGCACTGACCATTGTATGTACTGCCTGTGAGAGTTCACATGGATAAGCACTATAGAGTAGGGCTGAGACTATCAAAGCCAAAGACTTCTCATTCTCCTGAAGCACTCAGGAAATACAAACAGAAGATGCAAAACATCTGCAGTCAGAAATAAGAGTCCAGTTAATGCATTTCACGGCAGCTGCTGCAAAAGACAGTCATTCTAAATAGATGTTTGGCCTCAGTTTGGTCTTCAACACAGAGAAATTAAATCCATCGCAAGGACAGATGACCTTTAGAGGTCCCTTCCAACCCAAACTATTCTATGATGCTATGATGCTATGACAGAAGAAATGGTTCAACCTGGACAAGAGCATCAGTAGGATGGTAATACGCCCATCTGCTGCTGGAATGAGGTTATGAATGTTTAAGTAGCAATACAGAATGTCAAAGGTAGTAGAAGACAGAAGGAAAGTTTTCAGTTATCTATGCTATTTAATATGCATTGGAGGAAATTGCAGCTCTTTTAATTTTTTTATGGCGATGTAAACATTCCTGCAGCTCTCATTTTGTTCATTTTTCTGAATAAGATCATTTATCTGTAGTGTTGAGTAAGTAGGAGCCCTATAACAAAGCATAATGCTGGGTCAGCAGTTTCTTGGCTCTATCAAAGTAAATGAACAGTGACAACAAGGCATGATGGGGAAAGAAGTTTTCAAAAGAAGGCAAACCCTTGGATCATGTTACAGGCCCATCCTGGAGCAGCACACGAAATGGTTTCTTTTAGGCTAAAACTAAGCGGGAAGACGCATTCAGGAGCGCAGAAAATGCACTCCCACTGCTAAGATCACAGAACATATAGTCTTATTTTAGTTAAGCGGTATCTTTTCCATGCTTTGTTTGTCGCCACAGACTCAGTCATCAGCTCTGAGCCAGAGGGTCAGCTGCATCACTAGACACTTATTCTGACTCTCAGCATTATGTCTCTTAAGCAGGGCACATCTCTGACCTCAGAGACCTTCTCTCTGTTTCAAAGCCCTTTGAACCTGGATATCTGAACATGCTCCTGACCACTTTTGGTTAAAATGCATCGGGGCTTTGGCTTTTGACTATTGATGGGTGAGCAACAACCACTAAGAACAAATACGCAGGGACACACAGTGTTTACTGAAGTAATTCAGGTGTCTTGCACATGCATTCAGAGGTTCAAAGAGTTGTTGGTAGTTGCAGCAAGACTGGAAATAAGAGGGTGGCCCTGAGAAAGGCAAAGTTTGGATGTAGTTTCTCAGTAAGAAGCCACGGGCTGGGTTTATTTGGCTATTTGCAGACAAAGTGGGTTGTCGTGTTCTTACCCCATTGAAATACAATCATTATAGTGGATTTTAAATAACATAATGGCTTGTTTGGACATAGAAGCATATGAAGTATAAAGCTGCTATTCTTGAAATTGCCCTTTACCCTCCCATCTCAGTCCTGTATATGAAACAGTAGTGCTCTGTTTCTAAGTTGGCTTCAAATCACTAGTGTGTTTCTCATTTATAAAATACTTTTACAGCCTAATTGGGAGCAGTGTAATTCTCAGATTCTCAACTCCTTACTACACCAGTCAAGAGCCCAATTGACTGTAACGATTCAGAAAGAGGCTCTTTTGGAGCCTTTACAATATGTCATGTAAATTGGTGTTCAGGGACTTTAGAAAAAATGATTTATATTATATTTAACTAGAATATTATTCACATGATAAGAGTCCCATGCATATTATGACATAATGGACTGTAGCTGCTTAGAAGAAGCAGTCATAGTTTATGGCCTCAAGGCCAATGAACCTTTTACCCCGAAAAATGGTCCATAGCCTAGTGCATAATCCCAATATCATATAATCAGAAGAACTTAGAGATCTGAGATGCTCATTACATGTTCAGTCAGCTAATTTTGTCCCCTACGTATTTATTTATCAGTGTTCATGAGTGTCCCACCTAATCTTGTTATAATTATTAAATCACACTAAGTCATCATTTCCCTTTGAAGACTGGGCAAACTAACTGACTTCTATATAGGACGTATCTTCAGAGGTCCATTCTAAAAGCCCCCTGTTAAAGCCAGGCAGTCTATTTTTCCATTAGTTCTAAATAAAAATAGTCAAAAAATTGTGGAGCTTTTTCTATAAATGTAATTGCTACACATTTTTCAGCAGAGGTTCTTCAGTAACATAGCCTGAGTTATAACTGGAAGAAAATTAGAAAAGTTGGGGTTTTTTTTAAAAAACTATTTCTAAAACAATTCCTTCATTATCCCTGGCACTTTGGCACTTGGATGATTCTTATGAAGATGTACTACAGATAGAAGAACCTTTGCCACACAGGTGAGCTCCCTGGTAGGGAGAGGCAGAACTTGTTCTGCAGAAGTAATCAAAACAGATAGCCTTTCTCTTGAAGGGCTGTTAGTACAGAAACAAAAATGGTGCCCGTAGAGTTCAGGCATTTGAACTGAATGAATCAAGACACTGAGAGGGACCAGTGGCAAGATTCGCTGGGGTTCTGCTTCTCCGAGGTGGCAGGACTGGACTTTTGGGTTCTGTTCCCACCATTATTAATCAACTGGAAGACTGCAGTGAGAAAACACCTTAATCTCTCACTGTTTGATTCTCCACATCCACCATCTGTGTTGCCTAATTAGATTTTTAATTCTGTGGAGCTGGGACTGTTAATGTGCATTCATCGCTCCAGATCCTTACAAACGCTTCCAGCAGAAACTATAAGGCAAATCATAAAAAATAAAATCAGAACATTTTGCTAGGAAATGGTCTTGGCATTGCTAGTCTTATAAATAAGAGCGTTCTTTATCTAACACACCAAAAATATGTCTTGAGTACCTGTCAGAAATACAAAGAAGGAGATCTCATATATTTTCCATTGTGAGAATTTCAACCCAGTCCTCCCCCTCACATGTTGATAGCAAGTCAATCACTTACTGACTTCTCTGAGAGCAGATCTAGGTCCTGTATTTCTTTCATAGACAAAATGCTAAGATCACAACACGCTGCATACGATCATTATAGTCACATAAGGGATCCCTCATTTCCAAGGAGGGAGGAATTGCCTGGCAGAATTTTCATATAATTTATGATGGCAATTCTTCTTGTATCAGCTTAAGAAAAAAAAGATAGTTTTAAAAAATATCTGAAATGCAAAGAAACATAATTTTGTAGTCCTTCATCATAGTTCAAACATGCAAGCACATAAATAAGCTTAGATTTCCTTTCTGTTTCAGTTGCAGGTAAAGTATGTTTATATGCTCTGAGACACTCAGTGTGCAGTCATTTTCTAAAGAAAACAAGGATGTGAAAGCACAGGGGTATATAGAAGCCAAGGAACTTTATGAACCGTTCTGTGCCAGACTTTCTAGCCTGGCAGGTTCCCCTTATGGCAGGTCAATGACACAGCGAAACCTAAAACACCTGATGCATTCTTGAAAAATTTTGTTCATGTGGTACTCTCTGATTCTTCTTTCCTCCATCCCAAAATAAGAAAGGAAGAGTCAAACAGGTGATGTGACATCCGCTTTGCATTTAGTATAAGGGCTCTAGGAGACACAGCATCCGTGCAGCAAGAAGTCGTTCTGATCTTAGTATTGTAGTAGTTGTAGTTTTAGCATTGTAGTCACCTTCAATAGTATTGTAGCCAGTCAGTCAAGACATGTGAGGCTCTGAGGCAATGTCCCTGGTCATCACGTACTGCACCCCAGCAACCTTCAGTTCAACGCAGTCAAACCCAAAGATGAGATCTACATTCTTGTGTGGGTTGCATTACATTAGAGATGTAGAAGCTGTGTTTATTTGCTCTTCTTACAGAAGGCACCACACTAAACTTACTGCTAAATGTTACATTAAAAACTAGAACCAGAAAGTTAATGCAAAGCACACCCTGATCTCCTTCTGCTCCAGCAGGTGCAGCTGGTGGAGCATGCAACAGATATGCAGATTGATGCCATAACAAACTGATGAGTTGTACCAAACAAGCACAGTCTGATTTCTGTAAGCAAAGCACTTTTGGAAAGCTCAAAGGGGCTACCGCGTACAGGAAAGGAAACATTTGAGAAATAAAGAAACATTGTTTAATCCATTCTTTCAGAACAGACAGCCTTGAAATGAGAGTAGCTTGTTTTACAACACAAAGGACAGAATTCAGAGTATATATGTAGGTAAAATGCTAAAACTAACCTCCTACTTCATGAAAGGTAGCTTTTTCTCACAAGTTTGTGACTACCTTCCATATGGACAATTACCTTAAAGTGTATCATATTGATCTGCAATATACTTTGCAAATGTCAATATATACCTAGTCTTGCTGCCTACAGCACATGAGGAAGTAAAATGAAAATGAGTCTGGGCTTAATGACATATAACCATCTTGAATTAATAATGTATATATGGTCAATCCCCAATACTCAGGAGACCATCAGCCTAACTTTAATGTTTGAGATAAGCAACTATATGTTTTAGATTTATCACTTGAGTCCTAATGCGCTTGCCAAAGGACATTAATATTTAAATATCTAAAAATATACTATCAGCAGAAAAATAGGCAGATTTACAGTTAGGGAGGTTCTCTTTGGTTAGCCTTAACACATACACGGTATTCTGGAGAGTTTAGGAAAACTACTAGTCTTTTCACCTGATTCCATGGTATGGAAGATATTTAACTTCCTATATTTAGCCAAGAAATATAAGCTGAAGCCAGTTGTTAGGTAGCTGTGATACAATCAAGGGTCCTCTATAGTCTCCCCACTGAAGCCTGGTATATGTATGTAAGAATTGTCTTAGAAAAGACATGAACATCACTTCTTTCGAAGTCATGAGACCTCAAAACACAGAAAAAGAGAATAATCCAAATCAAGCAATAACTAGATGAGAAGCTGTTATAAAACATCTGTTATCAAATAAGCAGTGATTTTTATTACTATACTTGAATCATCTTGGAAACAGTTAAAAACATAACATAGGTCCTACAGATTGGATTTGTCTCAATCTTTGTCTTTATTTGCTGACTAGTTAAGGTGGTACTAGCTGATGTATTCGGGAAGCGAATTCCCATGTTATTGCTAGAACAGGTACTGATGAGCAGCACTGCGGTATTTGTCTCCAGGTTGCCTGGCAGGCATTGATTCAGCTTTGTTTAGGAGACACTGCCACTGTTGGTGAAAATGTTCAAATTGCAAACCTATTTTACATTTGGCCATACATTAAGATTCTTGGTAGAGACATTGGTCTTTTCTGCTCCATCGCTCTCCAAAGACAGTAGAGACATTGATTTCACATTTATAATGCGAGTGCAAACAGCTATGAGGTATTTCTTCAGATTTGAACTGCATGGTAGAATAATGTGCTCCACTATGCCATAAAGTACAAAAAGATCTTTTTTAATTTTGGTTTCCCAATGTGTTGAGTATAGTTAATAAATAATATAGTTAATAAATAATATACTTTCTGATAGCTGACTGTTCCGTTCATTAGAAGCTTAATATAAAGAAATACTGAGCAAGAACAAACAATTTTGATCATCTTTGGCTGCTGGCTCTAACAAATCAAGGTCTCAGAAAGTTTACAGACAGATTCTTTTCTCATGAGCTCAGTATAAAAATAAGCTTAACATTAAAAGATGGCAAACTCACTTGCCCCACGGTTTTCCCAAAGGTGCTCTGAAAGGACCCACAAGAAACAAACCTCACAGCAGATGTTGTTGTTTAATAGCAGCAAGGAGAGCATGACTCCAGGCAATTGGCTAATCCCCCTCGAAATTTCTCAGAGATCGTTAAGGTGCATGTTTATCTAAATAACGTCTGTGAAACTCTACAGTAGTAAAATATTATCCAAATTACATTAAATATATATATACATAATATATATGAATAACATAGAGTTTTATGGAGCACAGCATATTTTTTTCAGTCTCCTTTGTCCAGAAGAGAAAGATTGAAGTCGTCCTTCAACGTTCTTCCCAAAGCACTGAACTAGGCCTGTAGCATAAAATTGAAGTATTTTATTGCTCCATGGACATGAATAGGCTATTACTGCATAGAACCTGGTCCATTACGGCATTTGCATCCAGTTAGAAATCATTTATGAACCATAGTTTACAAGAGAAAATTAAACTCCCTGTTTGAAGAAGCCCCATCAGTGATTAATGAGTGATCAGAATCCCTGCTGCCTTAGACGCAGGTTCTACAGAAGAGTAAGCATGAGCCCAGGAAGCTGATCAGTCTTCATACCTAAAAATGCCGTCTAACTTATATTTTAAAGCCTTGAATTTGTGTTCATCATTTGGAGGAAAAAAAGAAAAATAATGTTATTGTTCACATATTATTCGCATTGTATTTTATATCAAATTACAGGAAAAAATTAATCCTAACTGAAAAAAACTACCAGGAAATCTCTGATTTGATAAGTCCATTAGAGATCTTAGTTATGGAGGAGGAGGTCATCTACTTAACAATAAAAACATTTTCACTGCTTTAAAAGATTTTATTCATATTCTGTGATTAAACTTTTAAGTTGATTTTAGCATTCTACTCTGTTTTGTTTTGTATCGAGCCTTTGAACAAGGTATACAGATATATGCAAAACATTAGTAACTGTTTTTCGTGCTTCACACAGAACATCTGATAAAAGCCTTTAGACACAGCTTGTTAAACTACTAAATGACTAACAAGGGATAAGCTACACATATATGTGATGAAATCCATTTAGTCAAAAGAGGAAAAAACAACAAATCATGATGTCAAAGAGGAAAGATACTTCAGCTTGCATGAGACAAGGATTTTTTTCACAAAGAAAAAATGTAAGATATTTGTTTTACATTTTAGAGTTCAATTTATGCAAAATAATGCAAAGATTTTGTCTATTAATTAGACTATATATTACAACACGGTGATGTTAGGACATTAGCATTCACTAAGATTCTAGGACATTCACCAAGTCATAAATGATCTCTGTCACTTACGTTTTCAAGGGAAAACCTTTCATTTTATACCCCATAATTTATTCTCAAGCCATCCTTTTTAAAAATTATCTACTCTATAAAGACTCTAAATCAGTTTTCTAAGATTTAACAAGAATATCTTCACTACTGAGCATTTCCTAAGAACTTTTATGCTACAAATTACTAAAATGGCTGAAGCCTCCTTCAAGAGGTTGATATATTGAAGTACAGGGCTATATAAAATTATTCCATAATAATTTTGCACTGTAAGAGTATTTAAAGCAATCTAAAATTTATTAGGGGAACTGCTTATCCATGAATGTTTAACTTACACCACATCTTCTGGGAAAAGATTAATATCCACAGCAAGAAAGATTAGGCAATAATTTATTTTACAGCCATTCAAGTTTAAAGACTTTTAAAGATGCATTCTGAGACCAAAAGATTTCGTTATAGGAAAGAGGAATGCCTGAAGTCATCTGGAAGCAAATTTTAGACGGAACTTCAGAGATATTTTATAAAATAAGCTGAATAAAGAACAACTGAAAATCTGTATAAAATACTGTTCTACAAAAGCATAAAAACATCCAGATAGTAATAAAATTTAAGAATCATAGAAAATTGAGCTTGAAAGAGAACATGACAGGTTATCCAGTGAGTTCATAGAATCATAGAATCATAGAATGGTTTGGGTTGGAAGGGACCTTAAAGATCATCTACTTCCACCCCCACTGCCATACCTTCCACTAGACCAGGTTGCTCAAAGCCCCATCCAACCTGGCCTTGAACACTTCCAGGGAGGGGCCATCCACAACTTCTCTGGGCAACCTGTTCCAGTGCCTCACCACCCTCACAGTGAAGAATTTCTTCCTAATATCTAATCTAAATCTACCCTCCTTCAGTTTAAAACTGTTACCCCTCGACCTATCACTACACTCCCTGATAAAGAATCCCTCCCCATCTTTCCTGTAGGCCCCCTTTAAGTACTGGAAGGCCGCTATAAGGTCTCCCCGGAGCTTTCTCTTCTCTAGGCTAAACAATCCCAACTCTCTCAGCCTTTCTTCACAGGAGAGGCATTCCAGCCCTCTGACCATTTCTGTGGCCCTCCTTTGGAACCACTCTAACAGGTCCATGTCTTTCTTATGCTGAGGGCTCCAGAGCTGGACGCAGTGCTCCGGGTGGGGTCTCACCAGAGCGGAGTAGAGGGGCAGAATCACCTCCCTCAACCTGCTGGCCACGCTTCTTGTGATGCAATTGGCTTTCTGGGCTGTGAGAACACATTGCCAGCTCATGTTCAGTTTTTCATCCACCAGTACCCCCAAGTCCTTCTCCACAGGGCTGCTCTCAATCCGCTCATTGCCCAGCCTGTATCCATGTTTGGGATTGCCCCAACCCAGCTGCAGGACCTTGCACTTGGCCTTGTTGAATTTCATGAGGTTCGCACAGGCCCACCTCTCTAGCCTGTCAAGGTCCCTCTGGATGGCATCCCTTCCCTCTAGAGTATCAACCACAGCACTCAGCTTGGCGTCATCTGCAAACTTGCTGATTGTGCACTCAATCCCACTGTCCAAGTCCCTGCAAAGATGTCAAATAATACTGGTTCCGGTACAGACCCCTGAGGGACACACTCATCACTGGTCTCGACCCAGACAACAAACCATTGACCACAACTCTTTGAGTGCAACCATCTAGCCAATTCCTTATCCACCAAGTGGTCCACCTGTGAAGTCCATGTCTGTCCATTTTAGAGACAAGGATGTTGTGCAGGACTGTATCAAATGCTTTGCAGAAGTCCAGGTACATGACGTCCGTCCCTCTTCCCTTATCCCTTTGTCCCTTATCCAGTTGCTCTGCCCAAGATAAGATCATGCAGCCATTGCAATCTATTCCAACACCCAACTGTCCATAAAATTTTTCTGTGAGTCTAATTTAAATTCCCCTTGAAGTAGTCTAAATCCATTATTTGTCATCCACACAGATATAAATAACAATATCTTTCTTTCCACTTTACAGATATTTTTTATATACTGGGAGACTTTTATTGCATCTTGTCCTGGTCTTTTCTAAACTGTACAAACCCAGAGCCTTTAAACTTTCCTCTTAGGTTTAAGACTGTTTCAAGACTGTTGATCTTTCCTGTTGGTTTTCTCTTTCCAGCAAGGTCATACCTATTCTGAAGAGCAGTAACCAAAACTGGATTTGTCTGAGGGCTGGATTTGCCACCACAGAGCAGAGCAGAAAGATTATTTCATATATTTATTATACAAGGCTTCTGTTTCTGTTATGATTTTGCTGTTTTCAAAACAGTATAGTGTAACTGAGACTGATTCAGAGAATAAACCCCTGAAACTTTCAGATTCTTTACTGAAAAAGTATTCCTTAAACAGTCTCTTTTCATCATGAATTGAAGATTCATATTTAGCTGATGATGCATTTATAGTAGCAAGATGACCTATCAACACTGAATCAATGAAAACTGAGATAATCTCATACTGTAATCTTCCTGGATTAAGTGATGGAAAGAAAAATGTGTGCATTTCTCTGAACACTTTTGCATCTCTAGCACTTTTGGATCCCTTATGCTCTCAGTATTTAGCTCAATCTGTCCATGTTATTTCTAATGGGATTCACCTTTCTCAAAGGGGGAAGAGGGTCTTTGCTCACGAGCTAGCCTGGCTCATTGACAGACCTTTAAACTAAACTTGAAGGGAGAGGGGGATAATATCAGGCTTGCCCGTGACAAACTGTGGGATGACACGCCAGGGTTAAAGGGACGGGGTGCTAGTGAGGGCCCTCAGCTCATTTCTCTGAGACGTGCTGGCTACACTGGAGCACAGTTGAAGCCTTACAAAGATGAGCCAGGGGCTCCTGAGGTAATAGGAGCCAACAGGGAAACACTGGTGGAATACCTCAAAGGAATTAAGGGGTGTTCCTCTGAGAAGATGACACGGCCAACAGCCCAGCTGAAGTGCCTCTACACCAATGCACGCAGCACGGGCAACAAACAGGAGGAGTTGGAAGCCACTGCACTGCTAGAAAGCTACGACCTAGTTGCCATTACTGAAACTAGGTGGGATGAATCCCATGACTGGAGTGTGGCTATCAATGGCTACAGGCTGTTCAGAAGGGACAGGCGAGGAAGGAGGGGCGGAGGCGTTGCCCTCTACATCAAGAAATGGATAGAGTGTGAAGAGCTGTCTCTAAAGCATAGCCACGAGCAGGTTGAAAGCTTATGGGTAAGCATTAGAGACCGAGGCAACAAAGGGAACCTTGTGGTTGGTGTCTACTACAGGCCGCCCAATCAAGCGGAGCCTATTGACAAAGCCTTTTTACTCCAGCTACAGGAGGCATCGCGCTCACAGGCTGTCGTCCTGCTGGGGGACTTCAACCACCCGACATCTGCTGGAAAAATAGGCGAGGTGTAGGCAATCCAGGAGACTCCTGGAATGCATTGAGGATAATTTCTTAAGCCAGGTAATAGACAGCCCTACCAGAGGGGACGCGATACGGGATCTGTTGGTCACCAACGCAAGTAAGCTAATCAGTGACATCAAGACTGGAGGCAGCCTGGGCTGCAGTGATCATGCACTGGTGGAGTTTGTAGTCCTGAGGGATATGGGTCAGGCAAAGAGTAAAGTCAGGACACTGAATTTTAGGAAGGCAAACTTCCAGCTGTTCAAGGAGTTAGTCAATAGGACCCCCTGGGAAGCTGCCCTCAGGGACAAGGGAGCAGAACAGAGCTGGCAGATCTTTAAGGACA
>NW_008824283.1:8680850-8711130 GCF_000699105.1 Pygoscelis adeliae | reverse complement strand
GAAGGAAATGCACAGGCAGTGGAAGCAGGGACAGGTATCCTGGGAAGGTTATAGGGATGCTGCCCAGTTGTGTAGGGATGGGGTCAGGAAGGCCAAGGCGCAGCTGGAGGTGAACTTGGCAAGGAATGCAGAGAATAATAAGAGGGGCTTCTACAGGTATGTCAGCCAGAAAAGGAAGGTCAAAGAAAGCATCCCCCCTGATGAACACGACTGACAAACTGGTAACAACGGACGAGGAGAAGGCTGAGGTACTCAACAACTCTTTTGCCTCAGTCTTCAGTGGCAACCTCTCTTCCCACACCTCTCAAGTGGATGGACCGCAAGATGGGGATGGAGGGAGCAAAGTCCCTCCCGCTGTAACAGAACATCATGTTCGTGACCACCTGAGGAACCTGAACAGACATAAGTCTATGGGAGCTGACAACATGCATCCCAGAGTCCTGAGGGAATTGGCTGGGGTAGTTGCCAAGCCACTCTCCATGATATTTTACTTCATGTAAATCTCACTAGCCCAAGAGATAATAACTTTCTTCATTGCTCAGCCTGGAAGAGGGAGGAAAGGGAATTAGGTTTAGTGATGACTGAAGAAAAAAGCTTTAAAGAAAGCTGACTTTTCACTCATACTTACTGTTATTTTTAGACTTACAAGGACAAAAACCACTCTTTTCACACAGTCCAGAACTCAATACTATAGTTAAACAAGGATAGTTATACAGGCAAGGAACTTTTAAATAAGTTAGGTATGTTCCTAACTTGTGAAGTCTCCTGGGTGTTCTTTTTCAAGTCTCAGGAACATAATGGATGTGTTAATGATGCTCTCATGTAGCTTGGCTGTATTTCCCTTTATTAAAGTTATATCATCCAATTGAGGCTCAGTTCACTCTAAATCCCAAACCCAAAGCTCTACAATCAGTTAAAAAATATATTCAGAATGAATAGGATCCAAATTATATAGTTTCTCAAAGCCAATGTGCATGTAAAATGAACCCTCTCATTGCTGCAGGGATAAGTCAAACTTAAAATGACATTATAAAGAAAAAGCATTTTTGCCCTATATGGATCAACTATTTTGTGAAATATTCCCTCTTTTCTGAAGAGAGAACAAAAGTTGCTGGTTTTGTGCAAAACATGAGTGATTTCGCCTAGGACAGTACAAGATGGGGCCAATGAACAAAAGACTGTATGAACCTTCAAGTCCAGTACAGCACCATTTAAGTAGTTCACAACTCACAAAAGAGCAAAATGCAAAGGAAGGACCTGAAATGAAACATAATAGTTTGGGGACTTAATTCTGTTCAAATTCAAATCAATGGAAAAATGCCTTAAATTTCCTTTATTTCCTATTAGAAGTTGTTTGTGCTACTTATATCTTATGAAACCCTCCGTTGTGTTTAAATTGGCCAGTAACCAGGCTTTCATTTTGGTGACCCTCTGATTGGAGACTCTGTTCCTGTTTGAGATCCAGATTATCTCTGCCTCATTTCAAACAGAACCAGAGGTCTTTCTGTCTTCTCATGTGTGTTTTAAGTAGTTACCATTGACTTATAGTTAGAACTTTCTGGTCTTTGTTTCCTTAAAGTGCATAAGAGATGTGGAGTCTATATAAATTTTGCAGGGGTGGGGGTGGAACAAGCAAAGAAAAATTTTAACATGGAAACAAGAATATGTATATATGTATGTAACATTTTCAGGGAAAAATAATCTTACCTGAAACAAAGGTATTCAATGAAAAAAAGAAAATTAAAAAAATCTACAAAACAGTTCTAGAGAAGTCAACAAATTAGTAAATTAGACATGAATTTGTAATGAAATAAGGTAACAGAAAATCAGTTCAGCCTGCTCTGTATAGAGGCTTCTTGTGATCTACACATTTACTCTTTGTCCTTCTTTCTCTCTCTCTGACTCTGGTAAATAATTTTCAGACTTAAATGTCTCTTAACTAGAAAAACACCAGAAAATTGGGGAGAATTGGAGAAATTTTTAAAAGGTCATGGAAGGATAGAGTTGTTTAACATATGAAAACAAAATCAAGTAGAAAAATTCATGTAGCATGACTAAAAAAGATCAAGGAAAAGACAGAAGATGCAATTAGGTTATCTAAGTGTAAGATACTAAGATGCAAAAAGACTAAAGACTGTCTTCGAGGAGAATCATTTATCCTGTGAGGTATAAGTAAGAATAATTAGAAATCAGGATGGAGAAAAACAGGGGGCAATGGTCTCGACAAGAAGCTGTCCAAAGATGTGAAACAGCTTCACAAAGGCATCCTATCCCCTGAACTTCTAAATTTGTCCTGGACAAAGCAATTGGAATGAAGAGAACAACCGTGCAGTATCAAGAAAACAGTAACTACTGAGGAGAGGGCGGAGACATCAACTTCTTATCCTGTCCCAGTAGTCCCAGCATAGGAAGACTGTCTGCAGGCTAGGAAAGCCATATCCAGGATAGCAGAAGAAGGCACACATGGAAGAGAAGAGCTTCAGGAGGTAGATCTAACACCTTCCCTGCCTGATGCTCCAGGACTGTTACTGGACGAAGGACTGTGGGTAGACTATCCCTTCTGTTCTGGGCCATGCACATTGTACTCATTGGGCTAGACAGAAATTTAAATTAGTATGAAACATCTTTTTCAGTAAGATTTTGAAAACACTGTGCTAAGAAGTGTATCAATGGTTAAGCAGTATCCTGTACCTAACACTTTCAGCAGCATGACATCATTTGTTTAACTTATTGTTTAATTAGATTGAAAAAAAAAAGAGTTCTATGTTTGTATTTTTATCAGGTACATACTTATTAGAAGTTTTAAATTAAGCCCTTATGGCTATGGCTAATGGGCTTTTAAATAACTTCCAATGCTAGCTTGAAGCCAAGCATCCTTCTTAAAAAATACATATATTACTTTTGAAATCACTAACAGTGAATTGACTATTCAAATAACAATCCCATACTCAGTATGAAATAATAGCAGTGAAAATAGCATTAGCTAAAATTCATCACAGCAGCTCAGCAAGGCACCAATGTGGATTACAGAACAAGTCAGTATACAGTCAATTACATCCTGACCAGTAAGTCAAGTTACAGTGACCTTGTTTTTACATTAGTTTTCATAGTTAGGTGCCCTCCATTCAAAAAAAAAAAAAATAGTGATCAGATCATAGGTGATACAGTACTCCAGAGCAGAATTAAGTTATGGCACTACAAGCAAATTTCATCTAAATTACATAAAGTATCAAAGTGATTTAAGTAGAGCTACTTCATTCATCTGTTTGTATCTCCATATGCTCACAAGTTAACGGAGGAGTTATATGCACCATATCCTTTGGTTTAGTATATCTTCCAAATAGCTTTAATTGTGAGGGCACCAGTCCTTGAAAGTAATTTGAAAATTTATTCCATTTCAATCTACTTTATTCCACTCCAATCTAATCTACTTTATTCCATTGTATTTTAAGTACATATGTGATTTTTATGAATGGTCTTATTGCATGGGTTACGTTAATCAAAGACTACCACATTAATGATTAGGTCAAGCATTATTACTGGCACGTATTTTTGTCTTTTTCTAATTGGTTTTAACTGATGAATGACAAGTCTACTCAAATAGCTTTTATATTTTATTATTATGATTTTTATCCAACTCTGCTGTCTTTCCAAGTGTCATCGACTATTAACAATAGTCTCTACACAGAAAACTGTAAAGGGCAGCTAGTGATTCACTTTAAAATATTTTCTTTTCCTTTACCAAGAAGAGATGTAATCATCCAAATAATTGTATTTATATTGCCTCTAAATCTGCTATTTATGAAATAATTTTATGCTAAGGGACTTTCATTGGGATTTCATCCATTTTAAAAGAGGCAAAAGCTGAATTAATTCATAGATCTGGCTCTAGTTCAGTAGTAAAAGAAGCCAAAAGAGTCCAGTTACAGAGTACTCATCCAACTCATTGGAGAAAGTGACTGAGGGCGGAAAGAAAAAAGTCTAGCTCTTTCCGACATTTGATGCAATTTCATTTTTAAGAATTGGAAGGAAAAGCCAGGCTGCAGTGATACATATTTTTATACTGTATAAATATAATTGTTCTGCAGTAAAATTCTGTGGAGAATAATTTGGCTTGTTCGTAAATATGACACCATGTTGTAAAGCTGCATTTAACAGTCTCACACCACTTTACACCACACCAGGTGCTTTCATCAATAGTAAAAAGGACATTTTTACATATTAGATAATGGCACAGCCTCCAAGATGGATGAAGAACAGCTTTAACTAGACAGTAAATCCAAACAATCATACCTGTTTAAAAAAAAAAAATCCCTCCATACATTCATGGTATGAACCTGTCTGAAAACTTTCTGACAAATAATTGAAAGAAATTGGCAAACAAACACACTAACAGAAGAGTTTCATTTCATACAAATGTTTTTTTTAAGGAGCTGATTCATTGACCCTGTACAACAGGTAGCTTCACAGGTAATCTTTTGCTTCTCTCCCTTAATTTTCCATTTTTGCGGGTTAGTAATCTTATGATAATGCTACAAGCTCTCATCCTCCTAAGAACCACGAAGGTCTCAAGAAGGAATTAAAGTATTCAAGTAAATGTACTGCCTCTACTGAGAAAAAAAGGAAAGGTATCATTTCAACTGCAGGCCTGCTAGTGGGATATAATATGTATGCAGAAGAGAAATGCAATAAAAATATGGAAAAAAGGAAAGTAGAGTGAACTATAACTGTAAAACTAGTGTGATAACTGTACTTGATAAGGCAGAGAAAATTTGGTTCTACATGAACAGCTAACAAACAATAGAAAAGGTAAGAGTTAACAGTACTTGGGATGCATTTGAAACTAATTAAAGAGAAAATAGTAATGAACTGTGCCGAAAGCAGAAACTATTAAAATAGCAGGACATTACAAATGGCCACCTTGAGCTGGCTATTTCATATTTGCAATAATCATTCTGGCCCACAAATATAAAATAGCTAGTTAAATTCACTCATAGGAAAGTTAAGATTCAGTGCAAACATAGGGCAGGACCGCAAAATGAGAGAAAAATAAAAGTTTGAGAAATTAAGTTACAGAAATCCAATGAAATTTAGTAAATAACGACAACCATTTGCGTTACGAAATAAGATCTCATCGCCTGGAAAAAACACAGTAAAGGAAGATCCACTGGATCCACTCAGTATCCAACCTCAGGATAGCTGTTTGAATACAGAAAGGCCCATTAGGGAAATTAGGGATTGCAGTATACCAGAACAACAACTACAAAAAGAGTCTAGTTCATTTAGTCCAGAAAAATGAAGGCTGACAGTGAACATAAAAATACAAAGGTGGTAGGAAGGACGTTAAATACAAGAGGAGAGAAGGTATTATGATAAAGAACAGTTTTGTCCAAGAGAAAGTGGATAATAATCCATCCATGAAAATATTTAAAATAAAGACTAGTAGGTTCTTTTCATCAAAATAATTCCTTTTTTAGAAATCTTCTGGTAGGGGAAATGAGGAAAAGCAAAGAACATATTCTGTTATGTTCACCACCAAAACTTACATCTAAATTATAGCTTTTCATAGAATCATAGAGTCATTAAGGTTGGAAAAGACCTCTAAGATCATCAAGTGCAACCGTCAACCCAACACCACCATGCCCACTAAACCAGGTCCCTAAGCACCTCATCTACATGTCTTTTAAATACCTCCAGGGATGGGGACTCAACCACTTCCCTGGGCAGCCTGGTCCAATGTTTAACCACTCTTTCAGTAAAGAAATTTTTCCTCACATCCAATCTAAACCTCCCCTGGCACAACTTGAGGCCATTTCCTCTTGTCCTTTCGCCAGTTACTTGGGAGAAGAGACCGACACCCACCTCACTACAACCTCCTTTCAGGTAGTTGTAGAGAGCAATGAGGTCTCCCCTCAGCCTCCTTTTCTCCAGGCTAAACAACCCCAGTTCCCTCAGCCACTCCTCATAAGACTTGTTCTCCAGACCCCTCACCAGCCTCATTGCCCTTCTCCGGACATGCTCCAGCACCTCAACGTCCTTCTTGTAGTGAGGGGCCCAAAACTGAACACAGTATTCGAGGTGCGGCCTCACCAGGGCTGAGTACAGGGGCACGATCACTTCCCTACTCCTGCTGGCCACACTATTTCTGATACAGGCCAGGATGCCATTGGCCTTCTTGGCCGCCTGGGCACACTGCCGGCTCATGTTCAGCCGGCTGTCGACCAACACCCCCAGGTCCTTTTCCGCCAGGCAGCTTTCCAGCCACTCTTCCCCAAGCCTGTAGCGCTGCATGGGGTTGTTGTGGCCAAAGTGCAGGACCCGGCACTTGGCCTTGTTGAATCTCATACAGTTGGCCTCGGCCCATCGATCCAGCCTGTCCAGGTCCCTCTGCAGAGCCTTCCTACCCTCGAGCAGATCAACACTGCCGCCCAACTTGGTGTCGTCTGCAAACTTACTGAGGGTGCACTCGATCCCCTCATCCAGATCGTTGATAAAGATATTGAACAAGACCGGCCTCAAAACTGAGCCCTGGGGAACACCGCTCGTGACCAGTCACCAACCAGATTTAACTCCGTTCACCACAGAATGTGGTTTCAGTCCCTGCCTTGATGATGTTTACATGTTTGCTAGGAAAGGTCAGTGTTAGCATATTAATTCCTATAATCCCATTGCAATGAGATTTCGTTGCACCTAACTTTAAACCTCGGTAGTATAAACATTTCCTTCTCAGCTAGTTGTCTAGTTTCATCACCAATGAAGAGAAATATGAAATTCTAGAACAAGATTTATCCGGTCATTTTGAGTGTTTGTGTAAGACGATTGCCCCCCTCAAAACTATTATTCCTTTCTCTTGTCTGCAAAGAGTCCAGACAAGCAGATCAGAGGTTGTCTAGAGCATAGAAATGTATGTTTGATACATAGCTGGCATTGCAAGGATCTAAGGACTGAAATGGGAGGACTTTCTGCCTGTCTGTCTTTCTGTCTTCCTGTCTGGCTCACCATTCTCAGGACACCACACCAAAATTCAGGAAAGCTAAACAGAGAGAAAAGGACTTCCTCGTACAGAGTTCATTTCCGTCTTTATCAGTGTATCCACTTTAACGGCTGGAAAAGAGCACATATTGTTGTCATTTTACCCATTAAGATAATATTGTACTTGGAAGTACGTTGCGCCACTTCTATGTCAGGGTGTAAGAGAAAGCTGTGAACAAGTGACTGCAGGCTGGTTTCCACAAATATCACAAATGGGTTTTTCTTGCTGCATTTCCAGGCATACTGTCTTTGTCACTAGAGCTAAGACTTTATCACAACTTTTATAGCAAACTTTATCATTAACTTTAAGGAAGCTTGAAACCAAACCTTTCCACACCCGAAACTGCTCAACCAATTCAATCTAACAGAATTCAGGACAAACAGAGCATAATATGTTCAACATGCAAGGCACTGTCGGGAAGTAGCACTTGTTCACTACTTAAGTGAGAAAAATATTATTTTAAATGTACACAGTCTCTTTAGCTTGATAGTTCTTATTTCTTAGGATGGTTCTGGGGGCTAGAATCCCCATATGGAAAATTCATTTGACCCTAAAGATTTTCCTAGGAAACGTGATCTCCCAAGTGTATGTGTGAAGATTCCAAAAGCACATTTGCAAATGTTAGCCTAAAAAGTCAAAGTAAAAGAAATTAAAGCAATGTGGTTAAAACTTCCTCTTCAACTAGTTTGAGACAACCTCAGTAGACTGCAAAAGATTCCATGGGCAGTGTTAAAGCAATCAGGGTTAAAGCAAACCCAGAAACTATTTAGTTTGACAATATTTCCTAACCAACTTAATGGTTTTGTGTCTAGTGGATATTGGCTTTTGCCATGCAGGCAGAGCACTCACATTTGCTGAGCCAGTTTGTCATCCTCCTATATCGCTTCAGCACTGCCAAGTCCCACTTCTCTGGTGGCAGCAATGGATTTAAGGATAATATGCTCAAAAAGGCTGGAAAGACGACCATCACAATCTGTACATTTTACATGTGACATTTCAGCTAGTGGCAAAGAAAGAAGGGAGTCCAGTTCAAAATCTGCCTGTGGGACACCCTTCTGAATCTCTGCATAAAAGTCTGTCAGCATACAGATTCACAGGTGCCTTGGTAGTAAACAAAGGACCTCCTTCGGTATGTTTCAAATCGTGAGTTAATTCAAAGCTTATTTCAAGACAGCTGCAGCTGAGGAAGGAAGTGCAGAAACAGATAAAGAGTGCTGATGGAAGAAATACATCCTAAAATGGAATTTGAAGGGAAGGACCTTCTTCCTTCTTTCAGCTGCTGGGAAGCTTTGTTTAGAACTAAGTCCATGCAAACCGTGGCGGCTTTGCAGAGATTCAGAGCTCCCAAAAAGGCAAGCAAGACTGGCAGTACAAATCCATCAGAAAAAAAAAATCTTCTGCATATCCTCTCGTCCTGTTTCATATTACAATTTTCAAGGTTATTTTACATCCTCATTAATGCATACACATGCACGAATGCAATGTTTCAACCATTTGCTAAGTAGACTTGTGTTCTACTCCATCTCACATCCTACACCTATGACAGTTATAGCAGTGCTCCTTCCAAAAGTGCAACACGTGACATGACAAGGAAGGTCACGTTCTTTTTCTTTTCTTATTCCAAAACAAATAACTAGGGTGGATTTCTTTTAATCAGTGTATGATATCTTAAGGTTTGCTAATTGCAAAATATTTTGAGCATGAAACAGAAAGTACTAAGAGATCCATGATGATTCTCAGTGTAGTCTCTGCAGGGGATTTTCTTGGATTATTTTCTTGGATGGAACCTCGTAAATTTTATCTAGGAGGTTCTTAATGTTTTCTGCATTTGTCAAGGACTTCCTTAAATGTCATAGCCTAATTGGATCAGTAGGTAAGCCCAGTAACTCCTATCTGTTACCATACATTCTGGCATGCCTGGTGTTACATTGCACAGACTCCGTAAATGCAATTTGTTCAGGAAACCTCAGAGTTACAACATAACTGCACACCGCGTACTCTCTCAGAAGCACTGGACTTACTGTACTCACACCGCCTGAGCATGAACACTAAGTCTAACATGTCACTGGAGCATCAGATTTACTACACACCTGCAGGCCACCTGTGCTGTGCATGAGCAATGAGCTAAAAAGAAATAATATAAAGCTTATTTCTTAGCTCTTTAACCCACGGCCGTGATACTGTTGCCCACAAAATCTTGCTTGGCAGAAGTTGTTTTCAACAGGCTGGGAAAGGCGGGAAAGCTTTGGGTGATAATACAGCTTCTCCTGAGTATAGCATCATATATTGACAGAGGGCAAAAAAGAGATAAGGACTCATTAACGTTCCTCAAATTGTGTGTTTTTTCACAAAAACTCACAATCTCAGTGTGTTACACAGGTGAAGTTTCAGAGTGAGAAAAATACAAGGCTTACAAGATTTTGAAGACAAGTTCATAAGCATAGGATACCTATGTTTAGGAATTAAACTGCAAACAGCAGTTACATCCCTAGCACCAATCCAGTTCAAATGAGAGCAGAGATGCCAGGTGCTACCCACCCTGTCCTGTGTGACTCCTGTCCGCAGCTCACCGGAACCAGTATGCCTCAGGCTGCTGCTCAGAGATTGCAGTGAGGAGACTGGCTTCAGGGACAAGCCCATCCTCCTCCATTCATCAGGGAGGACTGCTGCTTCCAAAAATTGGGGCTGCTGTGGTCCAAAACATGCCTTGGCTAACCCAATTGTAAACCCAATACACACTCACCCGCCTAAATATGCCATCTCAGATACCCACTAATGTACTCTCTTCTCTATTATAGCACCGATCAACTCGATCCCTATTTCTTTTTGCCACAGCATGACAGCTACCAGGAGTTATATGACTAGTTTTATGCACTACCGACTGGGGAGACTGTACTGACTGTCAACTGAAGCCTCAAATCAGCTGCCATTTGTACACTGGTACATAATAAAAGAACAGTCCTTGACAGGTAGGCATAGCAGACCTGAATATCAATTTGAAATCTTCCTGCTAAAGGGAATTCCTGTATTTAAATACACAAATTAATGGCCTAAATTTAGACAATATTTTTATTACCGTCCCGTGTTTCTGAAAAATCATGCCAATTACTTAAACGTCACATTTCAACTCATTTCTTAAAATTCTTCTTAATTGAATATCTTTCTTCTTTTTGTTCTTTGTTAAGCAATAAGGGCATGATGCAATTTTGTCCCGTGCATGTTTTAAGCAAAAATAATACTTTTTTAGAAAGTAGAATTTCAGCTTTACTATTTTACTAATTACTTTCAGTTGAGGAAGCCAATCCTTTTAGAAGAGAGCATGTACACATTGCCAAAAAGTAGTTCAGGAGTTCATTAGCAGATATGCGCAGGTATAGACCATACAATGGCTAAAATTACACTTTTAAAGGGCAACATAAAGTGATTTTTTTATTAGACTTTCTGAGGCTCACCCAGCTTCTAAAAGTTCAAGTTTAAGGGACTGAGGAAGTGGTCTAGTCATATTTTTGGGAAGATTACAAAAACAACTGTGACTAAATTCCCAGAAGCTGTAACGTGTAAAAAGCTAGACTAGACAATGCCTTCTGAGCTGGCTGTAACTATTTATTTATTTGAAAGTCAAACCACCACTGCATCAACAAGCAAATACTGTACATTTTTCAGTGTTTAAGAGAATGACAAGTGGAAATAGAAAACAGGATTAAATGCATTACTTCCCAAGAGGCTTCTATGGCACAGTGAGAAAAATCTTCAAAGTGTGGGCAAAAATCCTAGTTCTTGTGAAAGCCGCATTATAACTTCCCAGTCTACATCTATACTGTGCTTGCTCTGGTAGCTGCCAGGACCTAAAAAGCGGCATTCCCGAAACCCTGCTCCCAAGTTCTTATTTGCCCTGTAGCCAACCTGGTTCAATCGGCTTGCAGGGTGTCTGTTTTCCCTTCCTGAAGACTACGGCCCTTCAAGAAACGGTGCTGGATCGCTTGTCTGCCTGACGCCAGCCTTCTAGCGCTGTCAGACACCAGCACAAAGCCACGCAAGAAAACAGCTCACCAGGCATGGAAAGCCAGAGCCCATCCAGACTGCAAGTAATCTAGCCTGAGCAAAGTGCAGACGTGCTGGAGGCTTTTCCCCTAAGTGAACTAGCCGGCTTGCTAAGAGATAGCCCAAAAGATAAGCAGTACAGATAGTCTGCAGATTAGTTTTTTTATAAGCCTTGTCCTCAGCCTCAAATACACTATCAAAAGACATTGCAGACTTAACCTTACTCTATTACACACATCTTTTTTAAATGTTATCTCCATTCAAAGAACATGTGGACACAATTTGCAAATTGTTTTAGAACTAGAAAACCCTGAGAGGCTTATGGTGTAGGTGGTATTTTATTTCCAGAAATTACTATAACTTCTTTCAGGCATATCCTGAGACATAATAGTGGTCATGTTAAAATAAAATTGTTTCAGCTCCAAGAGACAAAGACGTATTTTTTGTATGAAAAGTGCAAGATACCTTGACAATGCTGTTGAAAATAATAAAAAGAGGCCGAGTCCTGAAGCCTCTGCTCAAGCAAAATTTCCACTGGATTCCTTTATGTGTTGTGGTACAGTAATTTTATAATACAAATATTGACTTGTTCTCAGTTTTCTTGAACATCATATATTTGAAAGCATTTTTAATGTTAATTGTATTTTCTAGTTTTGATTTTGACCAATTCCGTATCACCCATAAACTATAATTTAGGTATTTCTGATATGATGCATTTGAGGAGCATAAGGAAAACTAGAATTAAACACAATTTCATCAGAAGCATTTCAATAATGGTATAAAAGAGAGCCAAGACTGATCATTTACCCATCACTAAAATGTGAATGGAACTGAGCTAGAACAGATTTTTTACAATATTTTTTTACAAGGCTGTTTTAGAAACCACAATTTAATAAAACAAAACAGAAAAATATTTTCCAATTCAAACTACCTGGAACGTGTTCTGCAGAAGGCAGAGTATAATTATTCAAATACGTATTTGGCCAGTTTACAGAGTTAACACCCAGTGCCATGAAAAGAGCCATGGAATTATTCGTCAGAAGTTGTGAGACCTTGGTCTCACATACACCTTCCGACACACAGCACCTCCCATGGCAGCATGCTGCTCACTGCAGAGCTGTGGCGGGCTCAAAGGGAAGAGAGCCGCCCGACGCGTGAATCATCCCCCCAGCACTTCCAAAGAGCTGAGGTGGCAGCCCTTTCTTCAAGGGAAAGGAGCAGGCAGCAACCTCGAGGACTGAAAAAAAAGGAGTTTATAGTTTTCTAGGGAAGAGGACCACCATGCCTCATGGTGACTTGTCTTCACCTTGGTATATTCTGGGTTCTTTTTATTGTAATATCATAAAACAGAAGCTTCAAAACATATCAGGCTAACGTTCATGTTTTCTGCTCACAGTAAATGACAAAAATCACAGATGGTTCATTCCCTGTCCTCATAATGTTATACCACATGAGGATCTCAACAGGATACCGCATTGAGAGAACATCCAGATCCCACTGTCAACACTGCAGCTTAACGATAAAAAAATCAAATAAGCACAGTTTTCCATTTCCCGTGATTCTGCTTATTCCTTTCTTTCACCTTGCTTCCCTACCAGCCCTTCCTAACGCTGACCCCTCTGCGCTCCCTCTTCCCGGGCTTCCTTTCCTCCGCGGGTGAAGTGGCAACCTCCTTCGCCCTCTCCACACCCCACCGGGGGTTCCTCTTGGAATTAGTTCCCTTTGGATTCCTCACACTCATCCACTGTCTCACTGAATTTCTATCATCTCCTCTTTCAAGAGAACCGTTTTCTAGCAGCTTTTATGTTGGGCTAGTGCCCAAGAGCTAGAGGAAGGCACGACTACTTCTCTCTCCCTTCTCTTCCTTTTCTTTGCTCTATGTGAGTCACTGGCACTGAGCAGGCAGCTGTAAAACTGGCTGAGGGACTATTGAGGTTTTCAAGTCATTTAATAAATGAGACTTATTCAATCAATGAAACTTTAAGAAAAACAAATAATTTGATTTTAAAACAGTATTGAATGTTCCCAATGATACAGCAATGACTATCCATCTCTCTCTGTTTTCAGAAAGTATATGTGAATATGTCAAATTAATCCAGAAATTAGATAATCGAATGAATCTTTTTCATTACATGTGGAGGATATTTTTTTCTATTCTTAGATAAGGATAATCCAATAAAAGGACACTTTTATTGCAGAAAATAGTTCCGTTAACTGCTCATCTACAGTAGTAATTATTTTCACAGCAGTGAATTTTTTATACATTATTCAGAATATTGTCAGACTAAAGATTCTGATAGCTGAAGTACAAGAGTATACTTCCATTTTTTAAATTATAATTACATCATAAAACTTATTTCTACTCACTGATCAAGCTTTGTTTTAATGATGTGCACCTCTTCAGCATAGCATCCTTAGTTTAACACACATTAAGTAATAAGAAAAGGGAAAAATATTTTTGTCTATTAATCGCAGTAGGTTTTGGCTAGCCCTGCCTCTTTTTTGCAATTTTTGTAGTGCAAAACGAGTATAACAAACACTATTCTTTTCTCTGCTATTTAGGTTTTTTCTTTATTTTTTCATTTTTATTTTCTCAGCTATTTTCTATCAGCTTGGTACCATTATGTTGATTTGAGTCCATCCAAATCATGGAAAAACATGTTTCTTGAGAACTGGCAGGGCAGTTTTTGAATATAGTCAAATATAGGGGTTTTATGTTAAATGGTTGTAGTGAGTTGGTCCAAATGTCTGCTATATATGCATAACAGTGTGGAAAAAATGAAGATTTTTTTTTTTTTTTTTGTTTCTTAGCAGGAACGCTAGCAATGCAGGGAGGAAAGGTTTCTATTGCATTGAATACTGGAGTGAAATTGAAACTATAAATTATAATGCGTAAAAAGTGTGACCCAATAGCTGCTATAAAGCTCAAAAATCTCTTCCTAGACCACTTCATATTTCTCATATGATTGTGAAGTTTATAAAAGCTGTGACATTTGTATAGAAAATAAGAACTTTGCCTCAGCTGGAATCAGGATCAAAACTTCGTTACATACCATCTGATAGTCTCGCAACTTTAGTTAGGTAAATTGATAAAAAGTCACCCCTCCTGTGAAGAAGCTCTAAGAAACAGCAATTCTTTGCTCTCTATGAATTCGATGTTGCTACTAGCATTAGGTATGTCATTTGTCATTTAGTTAGACTGACAGGCAAGAGAAAAATTCCCTTTCTAAGGCCAACATTGCCCCCTTCTGCTATGAAGGGGCCACGACATGTAACTTTCCAATTCAGAAGTTTCTGGGGTTTTTGACTTACCAACACGCTAAGGTGAACAACCACCTTTTTACCTCACTGTGTTGCTAACAAATACTCGGAGCAGTTATTTTTTAGTACTTGTTTCCAATTCTTTGAATTTCCCACTCAGAAGCTTTAAAACAAATTTTCCTTCTCATAAACATTTATTCCCTTTCCAGATCAAAGATATTCTCTGTCTTCAGAAACCACTTGCACAGAAAATGGTTTCTCTCTCTACATTTTTCTACATATCTCTAAGGTCCACTAGCAAATGACCTATGTAAAGATATTGGAGAAACAACAATGGGAATCCACAAAAGTGTTATTTGAACGTGAAAAGAAAAATACTTATGAAGCTTTTTGAGATTTCATGGTAGTAACAGAGACGGCTGACTATTTTGGAAGTAATATTTTAATATTGGATAATGATAGCTAAAGCTATCCTACCATTTACAAGAGAAATCTTGATTTCTTGCCTCTGATGGTGTACCACATAAAAAAATCGCACTGGGCTCAAAGTCCCCAATATCAAGCATCATTCCACAAAAAAGTTGTCTATAAATATGCTAAAATAATCAAAAAAAGTTGTTGCTGGAGTCTGGATAGTAATAACAATAACAATAACAATAAATATAGCTATTAAATGTCAATCTTCCTGACCACTTTTTTCCCACTTTCTTCCTAAAGATGCCAGAAAACCTGTCTGCAAACTTCCTAAGAAAAGGACCCTATCTCTTTTAACACTGGGAATAAAAGAGAAAGTCATTGGCTTGCTTCTAAGAAGAAGTTGATGTAGTCATCAACTGAATGTTGTTGGGTTATTTTTAATAAAACTTGATCATCCTACTTGTGTGGATTTTAATTTAGCTAGCAACAGTAGGTTTCTCCAGTTCTGATCTCAATTGTTTCAAACCTTCTGTATCTCTGATAATTTCAGTTGGTGTAGTTACTGACATATTTTCATCTCTATAAGTAGGAAAACTAGGATCAAAATGTTTTGCACCTGGAGTATCAGCCTAAACCCATATACAGAATTAGATACCATTTTATATTCATAATACATGGGTGAAATCTGAATGTTTGTAGCACGTCTAAAAACTGGGGCATTCTCATATGCATTCAAAATATAATGTAAAGTTGACTTGTGGTCACTTTCATAATTAAAAAATCTAGTAACTCCCCTAGAGCCCAATAGCAAATATTTTTCCTAAATCCACAAAGGGAAAGGGTTGAATGTGCTTTTGCTGCAAATGTACTCATATCTTCTTTCCTTCTCTATATTTGGGCACCCTCAAAGACATGTAACATTCACAGCATATTAATATTGACAATTTGGATGCATAAAGTTGATGCAGCAAGTAAGTACACAATGACTTTTATCTGGGAGTACAGTTTAATCCTGTTGCCTAAGTGACACCACTAGGCACAATATATCTAAATAATTACTTCTCCCCACTTGTTCTTTTATCAGAACAGCTCCCAGTCCACTCCTCCAATATTCCTCCTGCTTAGTTTCCCACTCTTGTGCTGCTTATATCCTCCATCACGTTGTTGAAATCTCTAAAGGCAGATGGAGGAACTGGAAGTCAAAGACTGTTTTTAAATCACATGGGCATTACCAAGAAACTCCCACTGCCTTGTAACTAGCATATGCAGAAAGCTGTCATCACAAAACTGATGGTTGATTTATGTGAGCATGAAATGAAACTCAAACTAAACTGGCTAATCCATAATCAAAAAAAAAAATCAGCTAATCACCTAATTTTAAATGTGGATTCTAAATTTCACACGTGTATCCAGTAGATTCTGTAGTCAGCCAGGCTGAACATTTCTTTGCTGGGTCTCACTCACATAGCTTGCTTTAGCATAATTGCTATTTCTTAACATACTGTATCAGAGAGTGACAGAACGGCAATACACTGAAAATGAACATACACGACTTGAACACAGCGTAGGGCACTGAGTTAACAAAGCACAAGGTTTTGTAAGCTCTATTCTTAGACCTGGGCGTAGGTCAGAGTATCAGTTACGTTTCTTGTAAATAACCACATTGCTGAAGCTACAAAGCACCAAGTAGAATATGTCATTTTAAAACAGAAACAGATCAAAATGCTGTGCATGATATAATCGATGAGGTGTAAAAAAGAAATGCCACGTGACAAATGGAAATTGATTCATTCAGTCAATTAAGAATCAACTGGGGCAATGACATGCACACGTAAGCCTGTTCTTTCATTGGAGTAACAGAGTGATTATTAATATAAGACGCTATTATATGGCGTATTATGTTACGATACAATCCCCAGGTTTTCTCCTCTGACAACCCTAAGTCATGCACCATATAACCTCAAGAGCTGAGATGGACAGACCTGCACCAGTAGGTTGACGATTCAAAGAAGATGAGATAATCGATGCTGGAAGGAAGCTAGAATAGAGAAATGTCCTAAACAGTACTGCATCACCTGTACGAACTGCTGGAGCAGAGTACAGAGCCCAGGCCTCACAGCCAGCCATTTGGGGTGTCCAAAGAGCACCTCCCGAAACAACTCTTGTTCTCTCTGACACAAAATTCCCATTCTGGGTGGGATAGGGAGAGGAGGGAGCAAGACTAATACAAACCACAGCAGAATTCTGGCAGCTCTTTTCCGTGTAGGATCACGTCCCCCACTTTGGAGCCGTGCTGCTGCTTCAAGAAGACTGCAGGGTGCCTGCCGCTCCGTCAATGCTGAGACAGACAAAGTGCCAAAGTGTAATGGAGAGTCATTTTTTTAAATATCCTCTCTAAAATAAAAATAGACACTTTTTCTGGTACCAGCTTTCAGCAACCCGTCAACATGTACTATGTTTGAAAACCTGCAACTATCCCACTCTGCTCCCTTTTGCAGTGTATGTTAGTGTGCCTTATCCTTGCATATCTGTTTGAATCTGAGGAAATCAAATCCTGGATTAATGGTTGTTTCTTGCACACCATAACAACAAGAAGAAATAAAATGTGGCATCAAGCTGGATTAAATATTTCATTTTTTAGAATATTTAAACTGGTATTATTTCAGTTAATAAATACTAATATATTAAATGCCAGTACTAATGATAGCTATAATTAATAATCACATTGCATCATATTATATATATTATAATGTATAATGATACGATTAAGTTTAATGAAATCAATATTAATACTACTTCTTGATTGAAGTAATAGGTTTTTTACATTTTTTTTAAGTTACATATTTCAAAACTGTTCATTCTTTAATGTCACCGTAAATGTTACAGTACTGTATCCTAACAATGTCTAAATACCTGAGCTAAGTTTGCCACATACCACAAAAAAGGCAAAAAAGAGCACTATTCACCTTTTCATTTTGCTGTGCGTTAAACGTACGATAGGAATAATTGAGAATTGGGCCCAAAATCTTCATAGTGTCTATAGGTGCCATACACAGACATTTTTACCACAAATGTGCTGTACACAAAATGACATTTGTTCTTAATGAGTTTTCCACTGTTAGTTGAAATTGTCTGCAGATGCCTTGCATAAATTACAAGCTATAATAATTTTCCCTGCGGCTGATCAAAGACAGCCCACAGAATGTAGAGCGTGTTTCCTGTGTCTTATTCGAGCACAGGAATGGCCAAAAACAATCGCACCGCTGTTATGGCTCCACTCCAAAGAAGAGTTTTCTAATCACTCCAGCAGCCGTTGGCACCCCGGAGGCTGTTGCCTGTGACCTGGTACACTCACACCCGTGGCACGGTTGCACAATGAACGTCCAGAGAAAAGATTCAGTCTTGAGCAGTGATCAGAGGCCAAGAAGCCACCTCGCTGACACGGGAACAGGGAGATACGTGTTATAGCTCCCTGTGGCAGCCTTGTCCCCCGCAACAAAAAAACTTAGCTGCAAGGAGAACAGAAGAAGAAACTCTCGTGTGTCCTTTACCTTGGCAGCTGTTGATGGTGGAGTTTGATTTGTCAGAGGCTCCATCCACGCAAATTACATATTGTGTCGAAAGATATGGATGATGGTGGTTTTTTTAACAAGGTTCTCTCACCTCTCACAAGCTTTCTCTGTACTTGGTGTGTTTAGGTGTGCTCCCTGTTCTGCTGTCTACCCAAGGTTCCCCCAGAAGTATCGTCCAGTGTTCCTTTATGTGACCAATGCCAGCTGACCCACAGGGCTTAAGCAGAGACATCCCTCTCCCTTTCACAAAGGTTTACAAAAAGAGAGCTTGACAGAAATGACCAGTAACAACTGCACATCCACCTATCATTGTCAGCTTTCTCTTCTCCTGCAAGTTCAGCTAATACTGGCTGCTTCTGCCTGGCCATTGGACCCTGCTTCTCATGCACCTTCAACATCATTAGCTAGGCTTCACGAAAGGAAATCCAGCACCAGATGCCCCTTCTTTATTTTATGGTCCAGACCAACCCTTCATCAGTTATTCAGGTTCAGCTCCCTCCTTATTTCTACATTTAACCCATCCCATTGATTCAGCTCCTACTCTAGAGATGCTGAAGTTCACTTGGTCATGCTTAAGAGTGAGAATTGCCAAACAGGCAGTTAATAATTATTTCCATGCTTGGCTAAACCCAGTACAAATCATGAAGTTCTCAAGTGGCATGGGGTCTTTAGTCATGAACTGGAGAAATATTCACACTTTGTTGTGACGCTCCTTCATAGACTATTTGTTGCATTTCATATAAACATGCATGAAAGGATACAGTACGACAATGCTACTTTACACAGATATATGTATAGGATTAACATATACTGGACTTCTGACAATAAGCAGTCACTTCAGAACGACAGTGGATTCTGGATGAACTTACCCCTTCCCCCCTATTTTAGGGATGTTATGATAGATCCAAAGAAACCCTAACCCTTTACTTACACCACAACGGTGTCTCAGAAACATCCTCTGCAGAATTTCTCCTTATCACAAGAGTTACCTTGTAAATGTGCTTGTCAAGAAGTGGTGCTGAGAAATTCAACAACCCATTAATTCATCTAAATAGACTAAATTCTAACTAGCACAATTAAAAAGTGCAATATGGCATTATATTAATATGGTATACATGTGCATATTTCTGGAAAAGGCTGCGTATTTATGTTGTGCAGCACACTACGTAAGATATGCGATCAAAATGAGAGAAAGGTGTGAACATGAAGGGACATTCTGTAGAAGTTTTAGAAAATATCTCACAGATGGCACTTTCACTCTGTAATGTAAATTTTTATGCATTAAAAGGAATAAGAGAGAAAGACAAGGATAGCATGGTAGTTTTGAAGAAAAGGGATTCATTGCCTCAGACAGAGGATAATCTCCAACTAAGAATAAGGTCTGTCTAGGGATTTCAGCTAGGAACATAGCACCCTCCTAAAGAAATTACTTTCCTTGCCATTCACAGCTTGCACTGGCTGGCATTGCGCTGGACTTAGTCACCACCCCACTGTAGAAAAATGCACATGTATAGTCCTATCTCCTTCATCTTACAAAGGCTTTTCTCTAAGTTGGTATTATTTAGTAGAAGAAAGCACTACTAACAGTATAGAAAGTGGTTACTGCCAGTTAGGATGATGCAATTTGAGAGGGTTTTTTTTCTCCCCAAAATCACACGTTTTGTGAAACAGTGTATTGGAAGATTCTGGCTTTGTCAATCAGGATTCAAATTACACCCAACGAGCTTTACAATAGCCCAGTACAAAGGGCATAAAAAAAAAAAGGATTTTTTGAAGTACTGATTTTGAGCGCTTGCCTAATTCTCACTATGGAAACATATCCAACGTATGCGTGATAGCATTGCAAGTTTACAGCGAGTGATGTAACTTCAGTCTTGAGACCTACCTGGCCAACACTAGTTTTATGGCTTTCAAAGCCTTCACATCTATTCCAGCCTCCCAAACCGCTGTACCCACACAACCTTCCAGGACGCTTTTGCTTTCCATATGTTATTTTCTTTCCTCTTCCTTTGGCCCTGTGTTTTGTAGTAGTCATCTGGAGCCACAGACTCTGACAGTCTCCTCCTTCATTCAGTAGCCAAAATCCCATCAAGAAGCACTTTTTGTCCATTAGCTTCTCTGTACTGATAACTTGCATATATCTCAGCTTCTTTAAAGGTACAGTTCTTTGCAGGACAAAGTAAAGGGATAATTCAACAAAGCCTGGAGGAACCGTATTGGATAAAAAGTTGAAAAAGAGTAGGCCTGTCTTTCATAAAAGAGCAGGAAAAAGCAGAGTTTTCCCATGCTAATGAGTGTCTCTTACAGATCTGGAACCTCTTATAGAAATAGTATCAGCTGCTCTCTTCCCACAAGCATCACCAGATTCCCAAAATGATGGGGAAAGAAGGCAAAAGAGCTCTGGCTACCTCCTCTGGAGGCTATGGCCAGCTGTTTTCCCAGAGGGCAGGAGAGCTAGCGACTTAGACCACTTTTCCCATATCAGCACTCCTAAAACTCCTGATGCCTGTAGTTTCCCGTTCCAAAAGAGACTGACATAATTTTAATCAAAATTGTTGGCTATAGGGATCACCAAGTGCACAATGTCTGCAGCTACAAAAAGAAGTCTATCACAAATATGAGACCCTGGTTCCAGGATCTCCTCTGGCCCCTGCACGACGGCACTACAGGCACTATGAATAGTTATAAACTTGTTTGAACCTCAGACCCCACCCTCATGCCCAAGCGTAGCCATGAGGAAATGTCGAACAAGCCCGGCCAAAGCATGCTATCTATTCAAGAGGTTCGGCAGCTTCATAAAGAGTTCCTAGAGGCAGCAGTGATAGAAAAGCCCTAGGACCCACCTCTGCCTATAGAATCCAGGCAGCACATGGTGGATGCTTTGCTCCCTAACTGTGTTTTTAACAGCCTGATTTTACCTTGCTACCACTCTTCCTAAAGAAAAAACCCAAAGATAGTAGTAATCAAAACTTTATTTTTTCAACCAATATTAATTAATAATAAAGAAAATAAATAAGTCATACAGACAGAGGGAATACATTCTGCTTGAAGCGATATATGCAATCCTTCACTAACATCACAGGAAGTTATTAAGCATTATCAGGGGAAACTAATCATAGCCTAATGAACCTCCCAGAGTTTCTAGCACCTCTTTTTTTTTTTCTTTTTTTTTTCCTTTCTGGCTATAGTGTTCACAATTAAAAATGTCTAAGACACCTTCCAATGTTGGGTTTGCCACTCATCACTATTAAAGAAAAGGTCTGCGACAGCACGGTATGGCTGCGAGAGCCAGGATGGAAGAAATAAAATGGTGACTCCTGCCCATACAAGGCAAGTACCACGCATTTCACCCACCTTTTCCTCCCTGTACACCCTGGTTTCAGGGTCTTGCTAGCCTGATGAGCTGCATAATCTAGGACAAGAGAACGGCGCTGAAACCTATGCACTCTACCTTAAGAACCAAAACACGTCCATTTAAGAGAAGAATGACTGAATTCTACATTTGCATTTAAATAACATTCAAGAATTCATTAAGGCCATTTAGGCATGAATAAAGGTATAATTTGTAGCAATGTACTACTGTAAGACCCAACCTAACTAATGCACAATTAAATCTGTCTCAAGTTGGACCTGAAGTTGCTAATAACAGCCACTGGAGGGAAACTAATATACAGAAAGCAGAAGTCCATTGCTGTACAGTCAGGAAGCTCTGTTTGTCACTGCGCAGCCTTTTAATATACCTTAAGTGAAATCAGATAGAAATTAGAGACACTGTCAGTTAAAGCAGAGTGAAACTGAGGTATAAAAGCCATCTTTAAGGGTAGAAATATGTATTTTTTAATTATATATTGATCATATTTATTACCCATTGGGATTTAAATGCTCCTCTGAAGCTGCTTATGCGTAATTGGGTTTTTAGCCATCTTCTTTCTCTTTTCTAAATATAAAGTCCCTTTGTATATTCTTAAGAATAATGTTCTGTGCATATTTTCACATATTCACGTTGTCTCTGCTACTAGCACATAAAAAGTAAATATTACCTAATAGCTACGTAAGTTTGTGTTAATGAACTTTACCCATAAGCAGGCATCTATTCAAGAGAAACTGTGGTACTGAAGGACTCTACAGCATTTTTGTCTTGCAGAAGTATTTAATAATAAGCATGAAGATTTAATAAAAACCTTTAATAATAAACCACTAAACCTTTCCAGATCTCCATTGTATCACCTGGGTAGAACCTCTTTAAAATAAGAACTTGAAAGGCTAAAGGCTTCATTCTAGCTTGCTGTAAAGCAGCTACTAACGACTGTCACTTACAGGATTTCATTTGTGGCAGATCTTCTGTAAGGCTGAAAACTTCTCCCTCATGCGAAACTGTAGAAATCTAATGCTAATATCATCTGAAACTAAGCAATGCAGGGGAATGTATGTTGTCCTGAGGAACAACCAGCCATGTGCAGAGGATTAACAAGACAATATGACTAGTCACAGCCTATTTTCAGTAGTACTTTGACTTTAAACATATTTGTATTCTTGAAAGCCGCCTGCTATTTCTATAAAAGAAACGAATGAAGGCTGAAAAGGAGTGAAAAGCAGAAGATGAGGAAAGCAGATAATCCTCTCTGTTTACGTTCTGTGAGGAGAGGAAAGCTTGTATTGGTCTAGATTTTGGGTTCGGCATAAAGCTGCTTGAAAGGGACAGTCTCTCGCCAGCAATGAGAAATGCAGAAGAGGCCATGCTTCTTGAGGTATTCAAACTTCTCTGCTGTGCCAATACTGAGAAGTGTGGGAAGGCTGCTGAGAATTCAGGTTCCTAATTTATTTCCTTGATAATGAATCAAGACATGAAAAAGAGTAAGACAAGGGAAAAAAGGAATGGGAAAGCTTCTTCCATGTTAATGCACAGGCCAATTAAATTAAATTAGTACTGGGAATCTAGAAAACACAGGACTAAGAAATTATTGTAACAGTTATAAAAATTGCTCTGGGGGTTCCAACGTTGAGTGGATTTCTCAGTAAAAAGAAATAATGATTAATTTTGCTAGCCATAAAAATCTATCAACATTTATCTCATCTTCTGTTAAAACTAATTCAATATTTTTATCCTAAGACAATCATCATTTCAACATATTTTTATAAATGCTGCTCTTCATCTAATATTCCTTCCTGCTCTTTCTCCTTGATTTCTACAATAAGCATGGATTAATTATTTCCTATTTTCATTGGTTTCCCTAGTGTAAGCTATTTCAGTCCTGTTAAGTGGTTAGTCTTTGAAGGAACTGTCAATCCTAATTTAATTTTTGGATTGAATATTCTGATTTTAAAAATTCTATCCATTTTCACCGAAAAAAATGCATTGCGGAAAAAAATTATTTTATGAACCAAATTTTATTGTCTATTCCTGCTTATATTGTTGTCCCCTCTTTTTCTTAGGTACCAAAATGCATATGTGAACTATGACACCCAAAGTTCCCTTCCAAACAAGACTTTTCTATGATTCTATTATTCAATATATTGTTTAAGTTGATTCTCAGTTGAAATGGAAAGACTAATTTGTTTAGTATTAAAATGAAAGTTAAGTTTCTATGATGATCTCCACTTATGCATCAGCTCATCTCAGTTTTCTGTTCGCTTGCTTTAGTTTCTGCATTAAAACACTAATCTAAAAATATCTTCTAAAATAAAAGATTTTTTTCCAATTATTCAGAAGGTTCCAGAAGTCCCTATAGCTAGCTAAGACTTCTTTTACAGCTCTGCTGGCTGTTCACATCAAGAGCAGAGAGTCCCCAAAACAAACAGCTTAGTCTGGAGAAGTTGTTTGTGTGAAGTTGAAGACTGCGTCATGATGAATATTTATGTGGGAATGAATTGAAGTTGCACAGATAAAGCACGCTTCCCTGACTTGAAAGAAATGTGGTTCGCGATAGATACATACATTATTCACACACAAAATAGGATCAGAGCCTTTTAATAGAAGTGTTCCTGAAGCCACGTCCTTTTCCTCCACCCGGATCAGGTCTGTAACAAGTAGGACCGTTCCTTGTTGTAGAAGAAAGCCATGATGGCTTTCTGCTCTGTGTTTCAGATTGTGCAAGTTACAGTTTTTAAAGTGTTACGATTTGGTCAGATTCAATCAGATTTTCTCAGAGCAAAAAACATATTCATAACACAAAAAGTATTACAAATCCCTGATTCAAACATGGCTCAACAGATTTTTTAAAGAAATCTTCACAAAGATATTTAAAAGAGATCACTGGGAGCCTTGTAAGTTTATTATTCAAATTCCTTTAGAGGTAGCAACAAACTAAAGGCTACAGAGAAATCAATAGTTATGCCTCTGACAGTAGCACATTATGTTATCTGATAACACTGCTAAGCATACAAAAACTCCAATTTGCTTTGCTTTGCTTCTGCCCTTCCCTGTTTTATACAGTACCACAGAAAATTACCTTATCCCACAATTTGCATTTTGAATCTCTTTCCAACTGTTTTCTTACTTCATTTGCTCAGAACCTAGTTTTCAAGCAAGCTGACCTACTTTACCTTATTTTGGTACTTGCAGTAAATTCCCTTAAGCTTGTCTACTCCGACATTGCTTAAAATGTCTTCTATATACTGGTAATCACTTCTCTTAAAGCAAAAAGATCTATCACGACTGATGCAAGAATGATAAACTATTAGTCCTTCTGAAAGTCAACAAGATGTTTTTACATTGCAACAGTATGTTTCTCATTAAACTCTTTGTGAAAATGGCTGAGGTATTTTGGAAGTTAAAACAAACAAAAACATTCAGGTTGAAACAGACTTCAGCAGGTGAAATTTAGCCCAAATCCCATTTTGTACAGTTTTAAGCAAAGAAAAATAGAGTCTAATAATGGGACGTACAAGGCAACTTTAACACAGGTGGCAATAATAGCCCCACTTTTAATAAACCTAAATCCTTTATTCTTTTATCATTGGTAACAAACTAAAATTCTGCTTTAAGAGCTCCTAAATTGTTTACAGTATTTATATGAAAGAGGCTCTCCAAAAAGAAGTGGCAAATTGTTTTACTGCTATCATGCTCAGATATGACAAGGCGCAAAAAAATACCATGGTGATGAGAGAGACATGATTTGGTAAAATTAGATTTGGATAACTGTTGCTCTACAACTATTACAGTTGTAGCTGAATTCACACTATAAGCCTTATTTTGGTCCCACTTTAAGAATCTTCAAGCAACCGGTAAAAGTGGTGTATAAAATTTGTGGTGAAGGTTGGAGTTGTTCTGTGAAAACAGAGGCATTGTATTTATTGTGTCTGTGTGTGTTATAGAAACTGGAAGGGCTCACTGCAGTCCAAAATAATTTGCCTATCTATTTTTTATTTACTGATCTATCAGTGAAACGAAACAGAAGCTTTAAAGAATGAGCTTAAAATAATTTATGGGATTCATGTAGCTGAGATTTCCACAGGTCTAGCGAGCACTAGGTGACTGCACCAATTTAGCAGTTAAAATTGGCTCCCCCAATTACTAGTACTTAAAATACTAATATCAAGGTAAATTGTGAAGCTAATTTTTCCTCTTGGAGATCATAGCTCTGGAGATGATGTTGGGAAGGAGAGACTATGGGATGGAGAAATTATAAATCCTGGGGTGTCCTGTAAAGAGCTTGGAGAGGAAAGGCAGCCAGTGCATTCACACATGATACAAAAATTACCATATTCATATCTTTGCATAGCTTTTCAGGTCACAACGAAGGAAACTACACTGCAGGTTTAGGGTATCTCTCAAAGAGAAGACCAAGGGAAAAGATACAGTTTTCTTCTGGTCTTCTGTCTTTGAACTTCCTGAGATTTGCAGGAGGTCGGGAGACTCATCTAATCTCCGTACATTTCACGTAGAGAAGATTTGTCGGTGTAGCTGTGCTTACTGGTAGGCTTTCTATCAGCAACATAGATTCCAGTCTTTAGGGAGCAAAGCATATATCAAAGAACAGTATTTTCCTTTTCCCATATAACAGCAATGATACAGTAGGGCAGCACAGGCATACTATGTATACAGTTTAGTGCTTATTATAAACCTTGAGAACAAAAATAATAGTATTCATCCCACAAAAAGCAAGTAGGTTTTTGACAAGTGCATATCAAAGAAGATAAGAGATGTTCATCATCTGATGGAAGCTGGGTACATCCTAGACCCTTTATCCATGAGGGAAATTAACCTCAACAGGAGTTTTGCAAATATCTAGTGTTTGTCAAAGAACACGTTTCTCTGCTTTTTTTTTTTTTGCTTCTATCACATAGCTTTCCTCTTTAATAAACCCAAAAAACTTGCAACATTTTTCATGAATTATATCAAAATCATTTAGAAATAATATCCCAGTGCAGGCTCTGAATTTATAGTTTCTGAATTCATAGCACTATTCTGACCAAGGTATAGAAAAACAATAAAACAATACAGCAAAACTGTAGTCAGAATATGGATAAAGTCATTCACTGCTACAGGGACTAATCAGAGCAACAAGAAGAAGATGAACAAATGTCCAGCCCCAGGAAAGCGTCTCCTTGCCTTTAAGATTCTTACCTTATCAAACTTCTTACAGATCCATTTAACTGGGGTGTCTTTAATTCCCGCACAGTTACATTCCCAAGGCAACTGCAGTTACTACATTTGTTTGAGTTTGATCACAAACACTCATCTCTTGGTTAAAACTTGGAACACTGTATAAATCTCAAAAAGCTACATAGTACAGGAAACTATTGTTAAATCAAAATTATTATAAAACCAGAAAAAGAATACAAATTATTTTCATATGAGCGTTCAAGAAATGCATAAATTCCACTCCTTTTTAAGAAACAGTAAAGATGCTTCTTCATAGGAATAATAGCTATAGATTTACTTACTAGAATTGCATTACTCCTTGAACTAAGTAGAGCCATCTTGTGGACATACCTAGCTACTGCGTATGACTGGAAACCACCTCTAATTAATTACTTCTTAGGTGGAACTATACTTTGAAAGCAAGAAGCAAAAACAGTTTAAAGTGTTTTACTTCAAGTTTCTAACTACATATATATATATATTCATTAACTGTCCCCACAATTCAAAAAAGACGTGGACAGACTGGAGAGAGTCCAAAGGAGGGCCATGAAGATGATCAAAAGGCTGGAGAACCTGCCCTATGAGGAGATCAAAGGAGTTAGGTCTCTTCTCCCTGGAGAAGGCTCAGGAGGGACCTTCTCTTCTCCCTGGAGAAGAGAAGGCTCAAGAGGGACCTCATCACAGTATTCCTGTACTTAAAGGGTGGCTACAAAGAGGACAGAGGAGAGCCACAAGGAGCCACATGGAGAAGACAAGGAGCCATGAGTGCAAGTTGCACAAGGAGAGGTTTCATCTCGATATAAGAAAGACATTTTTTGCAGTGAGAGCAATCGTTCACTAGAACCTCCCCAGGGACGTGGTAGAGTCCCCATCGCTGGAGGTTTTCAAGATGTGATTGGACAAGGTGCTAGATAATCTCATCTAGGCTACCTTTCCCATGAAAGGTTGGACCAGATGATCTTTCAAGGGATCCCTTTCGGGGTCCCTTCCCCATAGAACAGTCCTGGGCTGTTCTGTGATTCTGTGACTCTAATTTCAGTTAACATAATGAGAATCATAGGTAATTAGTACTACTGAAAAAATAAGCCAGTCATTAAGCTCCGATTTAGATGACTAACCTTAGAAAATGTTGAACATTATTCCATGAAAGATTCTCCAAAGTGTATTTAGACCAGAAAACTGCATCATACAGACTTTCTCACTTTAAATTCTTGAAAATCCCAGTCCACAGTAATCCGGAAGTAGTGATGATCACTATTCCTCTGGGGAAGGAAAGAAAGAAGACAGGCTGCTTATTGTTCTTTATTAGAAGTAGTAAGAAAAAAAGTAAGAATACTTCTCCATCAAGACCCAGTTTGCTCTTATAGGTCACTGAAGGATCTTTCAGTGGACAAAACATACTTTGTTTGACATTTTGTAAGGTAGAGTATCTATATCAGTGTTTGGCTGAGTGGCCTGTTTTTCAGGGATGTTACCTATCCATAGTTGTTATTACATTGGCTGCTATTTCAAAATTATTTATAAAACATGTCATTTTACAGTGCATATTCTGCCAGGTCTCCTCTGTAACCCTAAATTTATCACTCACCTTCCTTGTTACTCACTGAGCATACACTGTACATGCCCAGGAGCACTTTATTAGGAGAAATTTTACCTAATCTGAATTAATTTGGCCAGATTACGGCATTTCTTTTACTGTTTAGAAAGCAGCTCATGATTCTGCAAATGCTGTTGTATTCACCGAGCTCTAAGAATTACCTTCACAAAACTAGGTATGTGCATTGACATTTGGGCCCCAAACATTAACTCCCTTTCACCATTACTTTGGGGTTCTTTTCATGTTTTTATTGTACTGTTGGATGAGTAGGAAATTCTCCTATGTGATCCAATTACACTGAAAAGTGTACAGCCACTAATCCCAGGATCCCGGCTATTCAGTCCAGATTGAACGTTTAGATTCTACTTATCCAAATTCCTGCTCTGTTTTCGACTGAAAGCTGAAATCTTTCACTCACAACCTAAGAGACAGTATATCCTTATGGTCCATAAAAACTTTCAGTCAAGACACAGCAGCAGCGCTGCAATAGTGGTGAAACATCCTCTGCTGTGATGTAACTGCTTATATGTTTTGCAAGAAGATCGCAACCAGGACACTAGATAATCATGTATTAAAACATACAATAGAAGCAACAGCTATTGGATGCTCTTCTTGGAGCTAAGGCATCCGTCCAAATAGTTGGTAAGCATTTTGAAGGGTATAAGAGAACAACGTCTACAGTGTGCTGGATCCTGCTAATATTTTCCCTGGCAAAATTTCCTTTGTGTGGTGCAATCACAGACAGTTGATGCTTTCAGTTAAAAGGCATCTATTTATTTTATGCTAATGTAGGGTGTTGGGTTTTTTTCCAGTGAATGTTAACGCACAACTCACTGCTTGCTAAATACATATTTTAGAGGACTTTCGCTAAATCATAATAATCAGAATAGATCTGTCACAAAAGCAATTCTGTTTCCCGTATCCAAGAACTAAAAACTGTGGCCAATTTGCTCTAACTCATTCATCATGAAGAAGTATAGGAATTGTACCTCCTTCCATTTCTTCATACAGCAGTATATAAATAGCAGCATCTATTAATATAATATTGGTCACTGGAAAAAATTAGGAGACAAAAACAATGACCTAATACAACAGGGTCGTTACAGAATCCAAAGAGAGACCGCATGAATAAAGAGGTTCATGAACACAGCCAATGTTACTGAAGTAAGAGACTCTAAATTATGCTAAGGTATACGTCAACCATAATAGTGAACATACGACCTTTGTTTTAAGATTTAGAGACACGCTGTTTCATCCAGTAGCCACGTGCCCCCCAAAAACCTTATGAAATATTATAGTAGAAAAACTGCCGAGATTATGAAGAACGTGGAGATGGACGGAGGAGAAGGAGAGCCCATTTGAGACACATTCGGAGTAACCTGAATTTGTCGAGGACTTCTCGTGAGGAGGGCTGCCTCTGCCTTTGAACCGGCTGACTTCAAGCATCAGCCTTCCCTCCACGGCCCACGGCAGCACGCTGCTGGAGTACTACCGTTGCCAACGCTGACTGAGAGGGCGAGCAAACCCGAACATCGCCTGTGATTTCCTCCTACCGTCGCACCCAAAGCCTTCCTCCCACAGCACCGTTAGTCAGCGGGTGGGCGAGAAGCCGCATGTGTGTGTTACAGGGGCTGAAAACCGTGTTGTAGCTGTGAGGATGGCAGGGGCTGCCTCGGCCTGCCCCCCCGGGCCGCTGTCACCCTGAGGGGTCCCTCTCTGTGAGAGGCCTCGGCCTTGGCTTCTCCCCGAAGCACGCCGGAGGCTGTCCCTCAGGG
>NW_008824283.1:8645322-8680038 GCF_000699105.1 Pygoscelis adeliae | reverse complement strand
CGCTGCACCAGCCGCCGGCGCTGCAGAGACCCTGGGAGAAGCTGCGCCTGGAGGAGCGGGAGGCGGAGAAGGAGGCGAGGAAAGTCAGCAAGAGCATCGACCGGGCGCTCAAGGAGCAGAAGCGGGAGTACAAGCAGACGCACCGCCTGCTGCTGCTGGGTACGTGTGTGTGTGCGGGGCGTGTGCCGCGGCGGGCAGGTGTCCCGCGGGGCTCCCCGGCAGCGCCCTCTCCCCGGCTTCCCCCGTTTTCCTTGGGAGCCCTCTATCCCTCCTTTGTCTCCCCGCTGCACCCCCCCCCGCGCCCCTGGCCTCCCGCCCTCCGGCCGTCTTCGTCCCCGGGCTCTCCCCCAGACAGGTTTACACCTTCTTTTCCCTTCCTCCTCCCCCTCTTCTCTCCTCCCCCCTTCTGGCCCTGACAGTGGTTTTGAAATGGAGAACACGATCGGCGCTTGTCCTGCGAGGGTGAGCGGCTCCACCCAGGCCGCCGGGCGGGAGCGATGCGGATGGGGGAGCAGCGGGGTCTTCCGGGGGAGAGGAGCCCTGCCCCGGGCGGGGGCCTGCCTCCGTCGCCCCGCGGGGGCTGCATCGGCGAGAAGTTGTCTTAGCGCTAAAATAAAAAAAAAAAAAAGAACCACAGTAGAAAGGAGGGAAAATGGCCATGCATAAGATGTGTATAGCCTGTGGATGATCCTCCTCTGCCGTGTGTAACCAGGGATGGTTTAATGAGGAGCGGTAGTATGGGCTTGTGGCTTCTAAATGAGAGGAGTGCTGATGAGCAATAGGCTCCTTATTTAAAGAAGCACTGAGCGATGTAAGGGGAAATAAGCGGGTGTAGGTTTGTATATTCCTCAGAGACATCGCCTCTACTACAAGATGTGTTCTTCAGCTGTTGGTTTTCAGATTTTTTAGGGATGACTTGTCAGCTTTTGTCCCCCCTTCTCTGAGGTGCTATGTGCGGTCTGCTGTTGCCACTGCTCTTTCTAAGCATTAGTTAATAGTCCTCTCCAGAGGATTTGTACCAGCTGATACATTTACAGTATGAAAACCACAGGGGTATCTAATACAAGCATCTAATTTCCTGCAGGAAACAGAACAGTCATACTGCAGGGCTTTTTTTATGGTCTGAGCAGAGGGCTTATTTGGCCTCTTAGCTGTGGTCATAAATCTCTGTTTTCTGTTAGTGTGGAAATACTGATTTGCTTTTGCATTAGCTTGCTTTGCATCTTTTCGTAAAGTTGCGTGGTACGGAGTTTTGGTGGTTATCTGTGTGCATTCCAGATTTTGGGTAGTCTTGTGTCTTTCTTTATAAAGCTGTGTTTCCATGTTATTGGATTCCTTCATTCCTGTTGGTGGGTGAGGAGAGGAGAAAATACGAAATACAGCAGTGCACAAAAGGTATGAGCAATGTTTGCCAGAGCTGTAGTGCTCCAATTCTAAAAAACAAATCATGGGCTTTATTTCCCATAAAATACCAGCCTGTAGGATACCAGTACAACCAGTAAAAGGAAAGAGGAAGAAGATGTAATTCCTACTCCATGGAATTAATAATATTCTCTGTAAAATGTTTCTTCTGATACTTGAACTGTTACAGTATTTAACTCTAAAATTTTAAATATTCCATTTAAAAAGCATATTTTTTTAAAAAGGTTTTTCTTCCTGTAACCTCTGGAAGTGTGTTGTGACCAGTATGGCTGCATAAGGCAAAGACACTGGTTGGTGCCCTTCCTCTAGAGAGCAATGTAATTGCTTGGACAAAAGGATCCTAACAAATAGATACTGCGTGTAGTCTATAACATGGGCGGTTGTCATAGTAAACCAGAGCAGTAAACACCTGTTCGGAAACAATGCAATTTGAAAAATAAACCATCTCCCACCCTTGGCACCCTGAAAGAAACTCAACACTCCTAAGACTCTCTGTGTTGAATTTTGTATTAAACCTGTGTCATAATCGGAAAATACTCTCTTGATCTCCATATCGCAGGGAGGAAACGCTGGATTATTGTTTCAGCCCTGGCAGATCAGGGCCTGACATAAATGTTTGATTTGGATGTAGGGAGAGCTGCAGGTGCTTTGTGTTGCTGTTTGTAAAGAAGTGGAAATGCTGCTCTAGATAAGAGGAAAATATTCAGAATGGGGAAGGGTTTATTTGTCAGAGAAGGAGTAAAGCAAAATTGCATTGCACAAGGTAGTCGTTTTCAGTCTTGCACAGAGGAAAAGACTTCGGATGTATACAAAGGTCTCTTAAAATAAAGAATATTATCAGCTTGATATTTTATAGCATTTCTGGTGGTAAATAACTCGATCCCTGTCCCTAAGGTCTTCCTGGCAGGGTGAACCTAAAAAGCGTACTTTTGCTAGAGAGAAGAGGAATATTTTTGTAGATCAACATGGAGGAAATGCATAGCAGAGGGGAAATGGTGAATGCAGTGACAGCAGAGCGCTGTCACAGAATAAACAAAGTTGAGCAACAGCATTGGTGTGGGCTTTGTTTGTTTCTTTGTTTAAATACAAATTTGTAAATAATAGCTTCATTTTGGTTTGTCCTTATATGTATTGTACATGAACTGAGGCAAGTTTAGAGGATATCATCAAAATTTTAGAGGAAAATGCAGTGTATATTTTAGGGAGCTACTACTAGATCTCAAAAGGGTATGCTAATAAATGCACAAGCATAAGAATGCTAATAATCTCTAGAGTCTCTAAATAAGTAGAAGAGAAGCCTCTCTAAATGCTTGAAAATGACCTTTCGCTAAAAGCACACTAATTCTCCTTTTATTATGTCAAATGCAAACAGTCAGCTTTGTGGTGAGCTGTGCATATAAGTTACCAAAATATTATGAAGTCTCAAAGGCTTTTTTTAGTGTATGTTGGTAAATAGCTCTCTAAGAACATGTTCTTGCCTGTCACAGCCTTCCCCCAACTAATGTCTCATGCTGCACATGATGTTGACACTCCCCTTTAACCTACATTTGGAAACACATAATGTGTTTTGTCATAACTAATAATTGAGGAGAGGGGGGCGCGCAGTAAGTCCTCGAGATCAGCTCTCTGTGTGTGCCTCCCACGTAAATAGGTGTATCTGTATCAGGTGGCTGTAACTGTGATGTGGGGGCTTTACTGGTGCACTGAAATAACGGCAAACACGGTTTGGGTTGGCTTGTTTGTTTTTCTTCTTCTGTGAAAAGATGAACCCTCATAAAATGGAAACTTGCTCTCCACCGCAATTGGCTGTTTCTTGTTTAATGTCCACTTTAAAAAGAGGAGAAAGGGATGGAAACCTTGAACTGATTATTGTGCACTGTATTATTTGTGGGGTTTTTTTATTTCCTTTTATAAATGAAAAAGTTAATCTGTGCAGAATTCTTAGGATGCTTCTGCTTACCCTGAGATGAGGATTTTTTTTTTTAAGCATACGTGTTTATTGCACAGATTTACAGGGCTTGGTCAGAATCTTGTAGCTTTGGCTTCTGTCTTGTTTTCTGTTTGGTCTCTTTTTCCAGAGAGCTGCAAACACTCTCTTCTACAAGACTGTTTTAGCTGCTGATTTCCTAGAAACTGTACAAACATTACAAATCACTTTTTAGAAGCTATTTAAATTCTCGTTTCCAGTCTCGTATTTTAAACTATTTTGGGAGTAAGTGGGGTGAAGGGGGATTGGCTTTAAACAGAGTGCTAACCATTGTGGTATAATTAAGGCTCATGTAATGTTGAAGTAAGCCATAGATAGAAATAATTTTTTTCCTAGATAGCTGTTGTCTTCTAGTCTCCTGTTGCTTCTGTTTTTTCCATTTCCCCTGACTCCTGGTTGCTGTCCTAACTTTCGATGACTTTCTCAAGCAGAACTCATCCTTTTGCACTTCCCTGCTAAACTGAAACTGAAAGTGCTGGGAGTAAAAGCATTTCTGTTCAACAGAAACTGAAAGTAATGATACAGTGATTGAGAGAGGGGAAACAGATAGTAATTTTCTTCATTTAAAAGGTACTGTAGCTGCTTACATATTTAAGTATTGACTTGATAGTGAAATTTAGACGTTTGATGTTTATGTACAAAAGTGTATAAAACATACAAAGAAACATAGCTCCCCTGAATTCATGGAAATCAAGCACAAAGATGCCTTGACAAGCTTAGGGAGTTCCTAAGCAGTAGATCCCTGAAAGCTCATAGGTGTATAACAAAAGTAACGCTTTACTACAGTTTTATTTTCTTAATGACACACCTATTGACTGTTGTCAGAATTAAACTGTGTTGCAAAAAGGATTTCTGCTCTGACAGTGGCTTTTAGACTAAAATTGCAGTCTGCTATTTATGTATGCTGCATTAGCAAACCCTTATGTTTATCCTCCCAAAACAAGTTTTAAGTGTTAAATTTAATAAATCTTATTTAAAAAATAACTTTAACTCTTCTATAGTGCCAACTCATGCTTATTGATACATACCTGAATTTAGTTTAGCTTGATGTGCTGATACTTTCCCTGTGCCTGCATAAGGCTGTGTCCTTGGGGTGTGTTTCTGTTACCACCAGAGATGATGCTCTCCCTGGTCCATAACTGAGCTGGGCGCCACCACTTGTGTTCCAGGGTGTTGCACCCTCTTGTTGCATCCTGTGTATGCCTATCTCGTCTCTACAAAAAAAATTGTTGGTTTGTGCTGATAGATTTAGGATCCCTACAGCCAGGTAGTTCTAGCATGTAGATAATGGGTATATGATTGGTAGGAACAGATATTTTCAGGACTTTGAAATAATGGGTTGCAAATACTGAACAATGTAATAAAGTAAATGGGTTATATAATCCCTAATCCTTTGCATCGTTCGCCTGTCTTTCCAAATGCTCTTCTGCTTTTGTTCTAACTTGTGGCATCATATGGAGTGGTATATGCACTCCTCGCAGATGAGGAAAGCAGTAGGCAGAAGTCATCAGGACATGTTGGAATTAGTTCTTAACTTTGGGGTTTTCTTAAGTGTGCTGAAAGCAATCCCTGATTTACAACACTTAGCTTTTCTTTATTCTGTAGATGACCAACTAATTGCATTTAGTCCATGTTTAGCTGTTTTAACTGATTTCCGTTCTTTGATTAATTTTGCTTATTTTTAAATCACTTAATGTTTAAGAAAAAATATACTCTTTTGTTCTATTCCATGTTAAGTGTAGCAGTGCTGGGAGGCTCTAACTGCTGAGCAAGGATGGGTTCTGCAGCTGTTACTTAGGCAATATGAACTTTCAGTTATTAGGCAAGTTTTGTGGAATACACACCAATATACAAATGCTTATTGTAACATAGTGTCTTAAGCAAGCTAATATCTTCTTTGTCATTTTAAGCTCCCATTACCATTGTAACTTCTCGGCTGCAGACATTTTAAAGAGTATGTGAACTTCTGGATTTGCACATCTGTTTTCCCTTTCCCCATGCCTTTTTTCCCCCCAGTTTAGAACAAATACAGTTTGAAATTTTGTTCCCACATTCATCCCTTTCCACTACCCAACCCCACATCCCATATTTCTTACCTTGTCAGCCCTTTGGCATTCCTTGACTGAATCTTACGATATTTTTTTCAATCTCCAAGATAAATGTATAAATAATGGTTATATTGTGGCATTATTGATTTTTTTCCATTTTAGCATCTTTGACACAGTGAAACTATACAAATTTGGGGAAATATTTACTGTTTTTTTTCCTAGAGTCATGGCTTCCTTCCACTTGCTTTTCATTTGAGCTTAGAAAGTTGAATTATTTTTTTTTTTAAAATTATTCTTTTTTTTTTAATCCAACAGCCTGGCTGAGCTGTGAGGGGAAACCCGGCTCTCCCTCTGCTTACCAAGTTTAACTTATTTGATAGCCTGTTCTAGAGCCATTTTGCTTTCACTGAATGATGTGGAAAAGGTTCTTCTCCATGGACTTCGGAATAATAGTAGACAAATAAAATGGTGCAAGTAAGACAACAGAGCTGTCGCTTACCTTCCAGTAGGAGGGATGGAAACTTCTGAGTTACCATCTTGCACTGCAGAAGTCTTGACCATACCTTTTGGTGTTTTCTTAAATTCTGTGTGGTTTGGATCTTTGGATCTTTTTTAATGTCCAATAATAGGCTCTTCTTAGAGTAGGCACTTGATGGGTTGAACAGATCAGTAAAATGAAGCATGGAGCAGATGTTGTTCAGCCTGTTGACTGGTGCCACAGTCCAAAAGAAATCTAAAGCTGTCTTTCACTGAAGATGCATATAAATTTTTAGAGATGGAAAATGTATGTCAGTAGTTATTACTTCTTATGTTCTTAATAAAAATAGCCTTTTGTAGATAGTTCAAATCATCCAGTTATGGTTAAGATCTACAGCCTTGCGTTGCTCAGCCCTGTGAGGTATTTGTTGTGCTGCGGTCATCAACACATCTTTCATTTTATGGGCAGAAGCTTTGTCTTACTGTGCCATTACTTACAACTGTCTGACACAACTGTTTTAGTTTTTTTAATATTTTGGCTGTTTTATTTTCACTGATAATATCATAAATCAGTAAGGCTGGGTGGTTTGTTTGCTTTTTAAATACCCAGCAGTGCAGGGTCTGGAAGAAATGCAGCCTTATACCTGGTCTGTGCACATCATGTTTATGCCTCTTCCAAAAGTGGATGAGCATATTAAGTATACTGACTAGTGGTATTTCTTATTATCCCTGTAGCACTGTATAGCTATACGTGAAACTCCTGTCTCTCATGATTTGTCTGCACATGAATATTGAATAAAAGTTTAAGGACTTAAAGCCTTGCTGGATAAGCTGTATGAAGAAGGAAGGACGTGCTGTTTGGGAATTTTAGGATAGATAAAAAGTATTTAAGAAAATACTTACTTTTTTCTTTTTCTGTGTTCACATACAAAGGATCAAAAAATCCAAGAAAAAAATCTGCCAATTAATGTCTGTAACAAAGCATAACATCAATCACCAGTAGTGGAAGATCTTAACTGATAAGATCTCTTTGAAGTCAAACTTGAATTGCTTCCTCATAATCTGGTATTTTACATTTGTTTGTCTTTAAACTTAAGTTTGAAGAATTATAAATTCCACTTATATTTAAAGTTCTTTCCCAAAATACCATTACTGTAGTAAGTCAAATCCAGGTTGTGTTTTAAATTCTATACTGTTATCTTTAACTTTATTTTAACCAATAATTTACATCATGCGGGAACAACATGCATTTTGGAGCTTATAAAGCTGTTTAAAAGTAGAAAACTTTTTTTTTCCCCCCGCAAGTATTTAAAATAAACAAAAAGAAAAAGAACTGAAAAGTCTTTCACTTTCTCTATGATAGACAATACAATTTTGACAGTTTCTTTTAAGAAGACTTCATTCCTATAAAGGGCAAAAAGGAAGCTCTTCTCAGCAATCAATTCAAGCAAATTGTCTAGCTGGTCTTCAGAAGCTGCAGAAAAAGAGAACATTCCTTCTGTGATTTGGGTTAGCGCGTGCAATGGAGAAGTAGCAGGCTGAAAAACATCTGTAATAAAAACCTGACATTAAGTTGAGTTCTTGCTCTCAGTGGGTATCGTTTCCCCACCCCCAATCCCTCTTTTTTAATAAATTGAAAATACATACTTTTTGAATCATGTAATATACTCTGTATTTAATTTGTCATATGTGGATTAAAATCGATAGAGAATTTTATTCTTCCATCATGAAGAATGAAGACTATGTTAAACCTCCAAAAGTGTGGATCATCATGGATCCTTATTCTTCTGTGCAAGTGTAATTTATATTAAGCAACTTAATCTTTTATTGAAAACTGTCGTGAGTGTTGCTGGCGACATTACCAACTCTGTTATGCTACAATTCTCTTAATTATAGAGAATTAGTCATTCTGGACCTTGAAGCAAATGCAGAATGCACTGCATGGTGTTAGGCAGTGCCTTCTTAATAATCATCTTTATTTTCTTGAATGCCTCACGTGGAGGACTAAGCTACAATGGAAGCAAGTTGCTTTTTTCTTGAGTGAGAGCACTCATTCATATTTCATATGCTTGGATTCATTTCATGTTGATTGAAGAATAATTTTCTATTCCAGATGATACTTTTTCAGATAGAGATACAGACACGTGTGTCTGTGCATGGACACACGTGACCACTGAAGTTCTTGTAAAACAGGGTAGATCGCCATAAGGAGTCTAGGTGAGTTAAACCAGCCTTCAAGAGTATGTGGTTGGTTTACATCCTGGTGTATCTCATAGACTTAAAGCTTCACAAGAACAGGGCAAGTCTAATGGATTCTGTAACAAGATTGGATTTTTTCATCCTTTGACTCACTGGACATCTGAATTACAGAATAGACTTATGGTGTTATCTTTTGCCTGTTCTGAGCTTGCTGTACTTGTCTAATTCAGTCTCTAGGAGAGATATGAACAAGATATTAAGCACTTCTAACATGTACCAGCCTTTGCAAGGACAAACTTCTTTTTTTTTATGTTCTTATACAAACTATAAACCTAAGATGCAGAAGAATATAATAATTTCTGTAAAGGACATATGCAGAAATAACTACTTCATAATCTGCAAAGGTATGAAGGTTTGTTTTTTTAAATTAAAAAAAAAAGAAAGGAAAAAAGACTTTTTTTAAATGGCAAGATGCTGTGGAAGGTGTTTGTTTCATAATGTTTCTGTTTTCCCCCAATCATTTAATCACCTAATATTAAAAACTGAACAAAGAAAAAAATCCTTGATGTGTACAAGATAAGTTTTTCTGCTTCAGCTGTGCTTAAGAACCTTGTAGTATACTACTGTTATGTGTGATGCTGTGCAACCTAGTCATGTATAAACAAGCAGGAAAACTGCATTAAGGATCGGCTATAACTTAAGATGACTTTCAGATCCTTTTATTCATTGGGTCTACTGACTTGTGAGCATAGTGTAATGCAGAACAGTAGCTGTTCAAACTGTTTTGCTTTTATCCCTCAAAATATTTCAGTGAAGGAAAACAGATGGGAACTACAGGACCATAATAGTTAATCTTCCTTTGATTTAACATTTTGAAAGAAAAACAGAAGTCTCAAGTTCTTTAGAGTATTTTCTCACACTTTTGGGGGAGGTTGGAGCACAAAAAGCAGCCAACCAACAAACCACCCTTCCCTCATGTAAATTCTGATGGCTTTGGTTTGCTTAACAGAACTGAACTTCAAGTTCGTATTGATCTGGATTGTCCCTATAGATTAAATAGCACTGGGAGGGGAACACAAGCTTTTGACACTTGGAGAAAGACTGGATAACAAACTGCATTTAAATAACTGCCATACATTGTTCCTTTTAGTAAATATATTTTTTTTCTTCTTACTTTTAAGAATATTTTGAACAGCCTTAGACGTTCTGTGATTCTTCAGTGCTCTAAAGCATTTAATTTCTCTTAATGGAAGACTGATACAGAAGCAGTAGAGTTGCGCTTGATTTAGTGCTTCCTGATGTCTTGCTTTCAGATCAGGAGCCGTAGCAATCCCTCTGATGCTTCTGTGAGTTTCCAGGTGCACCCAGGGTGTATAAGGCTGTTGTTCCAAACTCCATTGCTGCTCCCTCAGGTTCTCTTATACTATTTGATGTGACATCTAGATTCATGAGCTTGTTTGTTCAATAGTGTCTTTCCAATGTTGTTATTATTATTGAAACAGTACAGTTGGTGTGGGGTTTTTTTGTGTTGTTTTTTTTTTTAAATTGAGAAAGTAATATTTAAGGAGGCAACATATTCACTCCTAGGGCCTTCTACCTCTTTATGTATAGAGGTGAGGATGTTGACTCAGCAGAGGGGGGGGAAAAAAGGAACAAAAAAGCCTACAGTGGTGTCTGGCTTGTGATATGCAGAACTCTCTTCTGTCACTGGATTCTGGCTCCAGGTGTATGTCAACTATGTCTTTGGATTACCAGAGGTGGAAGGAAAACTGTTTCATGGAAAAACTGAAAAGGAGAGAATAGTTTCTTGATACTTCATGTTGCTCATCATTTAATGCAGAAGGGATCACCTGAAGAGTAATCCACCCCAAAGACCGTTTGGCAATAGTCCTTGTCTAGTTAAACAGGATTCACAGATACATGGTCTGTCTGCCGGAGACTGAATAATACTTTCCAACATGTCAGAAAAAGTTAAAGCAATGCAGTGAAAGGTCAAACAGCCTTTCAGATGACTGTGTTACAGAAGGGTTTGGGGGGTGGGCAGAGGTAAGATGGGACTGTCTTTCATGCTGCTTCATGCTGTGCCCAGCACCATTGCTAGTGCTCCTGGGCCAGGAGTTTCAGGAAAAGAGAATAGGGACTTTCATGCTCTGAACAAGAATGAGCAGATGTTTCGCACTCGGCCTGCGTCCCTATACAACGCTTAAGAACAGGTACATGTCCATACCTGGTTCTGCTCTTGGGGGAAACCATTCATCTTAATACCACAGTTTCTCGGGTTTTTTGTGCATTGCTTGTGTGAGCAATGGCACAGCCTGCCGAGGTTCTCCAGCATCTGGTGTAATAGCACATGTAGATTGGGTGCAGGGCAAAACAAATATATAATCTTGTCAAGCCTAAACAGTGTAACATACCTACATCCTACTACGTTGACTGCCACTGAAATGTAACCTTTTCTTAATGACAATATTTCTCTAAGATAAAGATGGCTGAAAGAGTATGGGAGCAAAAGTTTTCTTCCTTTGTTCTTTTTATTGTTGGTTTGTGGGGTTTTTTTCTTCCTTCCCTCCTTTGACTTCCTATTTAAAGTGAATCCAAGGCCTCCCTGTAATACCTTACTTTGTGTTTATTTACAGGTCAGATAAACTTATTTGAAAGTAAGAATTTCTGCTGTTGGTTACTTTTCCCCCCATGTATGCTGTATCCTGATACCCCTAGTAAAAGAATAATTAGAATCTTACTTGAATTGATTGTTTACATGATGTGCAAAAAAATGCTGAATTAATCTCTCTTAATCCTATGTCAGAAAAATCACTTTGAAGATACTGAGTACCAAATAAATAAATATATAGCATCTTCTGAGTTCAGTCCTTTATTCCCTAACTCAGTTCTCTCTGAAGTTAGACTGATAAAGACTTTAGTATTGGTAGCTGCTTCATCGGCATGAGGTAAACAACCAGACAGAGGAACCGATTTAAGGAATTTATGAATAAGTAGACTGAAAGTCTAGAAGTGACCAGTAAGATTTTACCATTTGGCTACCTTTGTAACCAAGACATCATTTTACTTCCCAGTAGTCTCTGTGCTCTAAATTAATAAGTTGCTTGAATTTTAACAAGAATATTACTAAGGTAATCTTCATATAAAGTGTTCAAGCAGTGGTATTGCTTGGGACCTTATTTCAGTTCTGAACAGGACACAGACTCTGTCCCACCCACCAACTTCAGCTTCTACTTGGTTGGAATTCATAATACACTTGCTTTCTACAGCTTGTTTGTAGCTGTAACTTGCATAGTTATTCCATTCCTTGAAAGAAAACAGGCTGGAAAATATTCCTTAAAAGCTAACTGTGTTCTTCACTTACTGCTCTTGTCTGAACTGTTTTTTCAACATGTCAGAAGTGGGCAATGCCCACTTCTAATGGTGTTTTTGTTTGTATTTATTTTCTGGAAAAAGCATTGTTTTTATTTTTTGACTTGGTTCATCAGACAATACTGAATTACTATATATCCAAGTCTTTCTGAAACTGGCCTATAAAAATCTTTGTACTCTGCTTCTGCTGCTTTTAGAGATATGACCTTGCAGTGGCTCATTGAAGAGTATTATTTGACTGTACCATGCTTACCAGAGTTGCTGTTCTCCAACATTATTGCTCATCCACACTTCAATCTTTTGATAAGCTAGCATTATTCATAGTGGTATCTTTAATCAGTGACTAAAAGTTTACTGATCCTGTAAGGACCTTACTAGCAATACTGCAACTAGTTGATGATTGACAATTAGTTCCTGAAATCCATCTATTAGCTGATTCCTGATCCACTTAAAATGTATTGTATTGATCATTTGCAGAATAACATCAGACAAACATGTGCTGCTTATTTATAATATCAAATGTCTTATATTGACATAAGCCTTTAACTTAATCAACTGTGTATGTTATCAATATCCCTCAAATATTTTTTTAATTAAGCAAATAACTTATTACTGATTCATTGACCTTAGGTGGTAGATACCAGTCCTGTGCTTGATGGAATGTGATTTTTCTCAAACTGTATGTAATCTAACTAAGAGGATCTCATACCTGAAAAACTTTCTTTTCTGAGGCCCTGAGGTTATTTCATAGAGGAACAGTAAATGTGATTGACATTCTTTATGCCCTTACCTGTGGTGGTTTGCAGGACATGCTCGGATCCTTCCTGTAAGGAACTCTCCTGGAAATATTAAGAAAAGAACTGTTTAGATCACCTTGTGAAGAAAGAGGGCAAAAATCTCTGTTTAAAGAATTACTTGTGTTGTCACACACAGCATTACTTGCTGTTACTATTTTAAGGTAAAGAACATAACCTGACATTTCTGGGTGAATGTTTTCATTTAACAAGGAGGCTGCTTATCCATGTCTTGGTCTAGCGTGGTCTGGAAGAGCATGGTGCTATTATGATTTCTAGCAAAACAAAATTATTTTATTAACTTGAGATATTTTGGAAAGAGCAATGTTTTGCTTGGTCCATTCTATCTCTCTACTCTGTTTATAGGGTGGTTCAGTCCACTTCCCTCCTTTTCTTAAAAAAGGGACAAGTTTCTTATTTAGATTGATACTGTCAACAAGCTGAAAATGCTTTGTCAAGATGAAATATTAAGCCAGTTGAATATTTACTGCTACTACAGGCCAGAGCAGGAAGAAAAAAAAAATAATCTAATTATGTTGGTTTTTGTTTCCTTCTTTTATTTGTTACTGCCTGTGGTCCAAAAGTATCTTCTGTGCTATGTTAGATCTTGCAGGTAGTTGCTTGGACCTTTTATGAACACTGTCTTTCAAATCATCTGACTCCTGTTACTTTTTGCCTTCTTTGTTTATGGCTGGGAAATTGCCAGTCACTCAGGTTTTGAAATCATCTTTACCATGAAAGAGTCCAACTCAAAATGTAAAGCTCTTAAATCCAAGCACTTAGTAAATTAGCAGTTTTGTGGCTTTTTTTTGGTAGCAGTTAGGAAAGATAATTAATATCTGTTACAAAATTAAATTCTGCCTATTGTCAGAATTGTTGTATGTGTTACATGTTGGAAATCAACTCTTATTCTAGCCCTTTACTACCATAAAGGTGGAGTTCTTACCTTCATAATCCTCTTCTTTATTAGTAGGTATTTGAGTGAAGAATGAAGTCTCTCTGAATGCATTGGGGTATTCTCATTCGTTAACTCATTCTAAATGCATGCTAACAATTATCTCAATTTATGAAATACTTGACTGAGTCCATCATCCTAGCACTGGATGGCTTGAAAAGCTTTCTTGACCTGTGCTGGTTTTGGCTGAGGTAGAGTTAATTTTCTTCTAGTAGCTAGTATGGGGCTCTGTTTTGGATTTGTGCTGGAAACAATGTTGATAACATGGGGATGTTTTTGTTACTGCTGAGCAGTGCCTACACTAAGTCGAGGCCTTTTCTGCTTCTCCCACCACCCCACCTGCAAGTAGGCTGGGGGTGCACAAGAAGCTGGGAGGGGACACAGCTGGGGCAGCTGACCCCAACTGACCAGAGGGATATTCCATACCATATGACGTCATGCTCAGCATATAAAGCTGGGGGAAGAAGAAGGAAGGGGGGGACGTTCGGAGTGATGGCGTTTGTCTTCCCAAGTCACCGTTCCGCGTGATGGAGCCCTGCTTTCCTGGAGATGGCTGAACACCTGCCTGCCGATGGGAAGGAGTGAATGAATTCCTTGGTTTGCTTTGCTTGCGTGTGTGGCTTTTGCTTTACCTATTAAACTATTACCAACCCATGAGTTTTCTCACTTTTCCCCTTCCGATCTCTCCCCCATCCCACCAGGGGGGAGTGAGCGAGCCGCTGTGTGGTACTCAGTTGCCGGCTGGGGTTAAACCACACCCCATCCGTGGTTGACAATGTATTTAACATTTCAAAGGATAGCCCTTCCTCTGTGGGTGTTCTGATAAATGCTCTAGCTGGAGCCAGGTCTTCTAGCATTTTAATTAACTCTCCACACAGGGAGCCTTCCTGTGGAGGAAACGTGCATTTTCTTTAAAAAGAACTTCCAAAGTAGATTGCAAGCATAAACCATGGAGGAGGAAAAATAACTTTAAGTATAGAAGCAATTGTGTTACTGATTCTGCTGTAGTATGTAAAGATCTGAAGTTGTAAGTCAGTGTAAAGTGCAAGTATGTAAAATGCATACTTACTTTGAAAGCGTAGTAAGTCTTGCTTTGGCTGCAAGAATCCCAGATGTGAACTTAACTCTGCAGTGTTATCAGTCTGGAATTTACTGCTGGAGTTGGAAGAGGGAGCTGAGACCCAGAGGCATGGCAGAAAATTTTTGCTTTAGTGTTACTTTCGTCACTTTGTACCTGGTTCAGTCATTGGGTACGTATTTAAGTGATGGTGATAATTCATTCATTTAAAATATGATTTTGGTTTTTTTAAGGGAGCTTTTATTCTGAGACTTAAAACTGAAAATGCAGTTTCTTTCATGGAGCTCATGAAATGCAGTATGCAACCCCTGACTCAACAGCAGGATGCTGAAAAAATTAACATAGATTTCAGAACAGCAGACTTCTTAAAATAGACAGAAACACTTATTTACTTGTGGTTTGTTTTTTTTTTTTTAATTTTCCCCTTCTGATCATAAATGTCCACTGGTATTCATCATGGAGAACTTTAGGCTGAGAAATTAAAACCTAATAAAATCAGCTGAATGGTGTCGTATAATGAAAATCATTAGGAAGACTCAGCTACAACAATCAGTAGGGTTTGATTCTGACTGTAGTTAAACTGTCAAATATGCATGCAAAGGTCAAGGCATTTCCAGCATGAAGGGTATCTGTTCAAACCTTTTGCATATATGCTTTATATCAACATGTGTTACGTTGTCTGATTACATGACTGACTGTGCTTCCTTTCTACATTCCTTAGAGGTCCATACAGTATAGAATAAATAATAGCAACTGAATAAGACATGTTGACTGCATGTCATCTTCATTTTTTTTTAACGTGGAATAATTCTTGCATTGTATACAGAAGTCTTCAGTGTCTCATGTGGATTTTTCCAAGGAGCGAACCATAGATGAGTTTCCTGTTGTACAGATAGAAAATCTAGGTAGAAGATTTTCTGAAATTAGTTGAAGCAGACTAGTAGTTAATGAATTGGATGCTACCAGGATTTTCTTGTATCGTCAAGCTCCTTCATAATACTGACTGCTTTGGTTTATCACCTCTGGTAGCCATCTAAATTTTAATTATTAGTTTAGATGTCTACAGCCTGGTCTACTTCTAGAATTATTTTAGAGAGCTGGTACAAAAAGCTACTACCTTTGGTGTCCAAATTACTATGTTAATGTTTACTAGAATTTCTGAAAACTGCTTCTCAAATATGCTTGAGAGTGGGAAACTTAATGATGATGCTGCAGCTGTACACAGAACTCCTCTGATGGCCACTCATCCAGGGTGTGAAAACTCAGCTAGGAGGAAACTGGACCTTCTGGTACCATTTTTATGTCCCGATGCCAGCTTAATGATCTGGGCCTCTCAGATGCTGGTCAGACAAGTTCCCTGTCACGACAGCATGAGAGAGTCTTCAAATCTTAAAAGTGTACAGTTCCTGGCTTTCCTGTCTGATCTCCTATTTCTAGTCCAGTGAAGAATGGTGACTTGTAGCAACTGTTGATATCCTTTCGCCTCACTTCAGATAAGCATGAGACGCCATATAGTGGAGGGTGTATTGGCAGCTACATGCCATGTTGGGAAAACCGCCCCGTGTTGTAAAGGTTATCAGACTCTGCATGGCTACTGCAGATTTTGATAACTGAAAAGTCTCCATCTGACCAGCCCTGGGAGGAAGGGGATAAGCAAGGAATAATGGGAGTCTCTTACTGCACCAAGCAAAGGTCTCTGAGCCTAGACAGATGGACAGTTGTATTCCTGCAAGGGAAAACTTTGTCCTTGCCCCTTGCTGCTAATGCCTGACAAGAGGGCCTGGAAAAAAATGAAGAAACAGCTTGTTCTTGCAGTCACTAACCTGATTTACCCCAAGCTGAAGCAGACTAGTAGTTAATGAATTGGATGCTACCAGGATTTTCTTGTATCGTCAAGCTCCTTCATAATACTGACTGCTTTGGTTTATCACCTCTGATAAAACTGTTTATGTTGTGGTACAACTTTTAGTATAGTGTTTCTGTATAATTATTAGGTCTGCCATCTTTCCTTAGAAAATGTGCATGACTATAAAAATTACACTTCACAAATCTTTCTGTGAGCTGTATAAGTTATTGAACATGTCATCAGTGGGCTTGATAATGATGGAGATTGGAAATCCTGCATTCCTTAATTGGAACAAACTGGGATCCAGATCCTATTCAAAATAGGATGCAATTTTATCTTATTATTTTAGATCCCACATCTATTCTGTTGCTCAGGGCTTGTCTTGCATCTGTGGTACTACGCCTGAACTAATAAACCGTGCGGGATCTTATCTAAGCTGAGGTCAGTGGTGGACAAACCATGTCAGTAATTCAGAAATGACTGAGTTGCAGAGCTGGTTTCTGACTATTGTAACTTTTGGGTGTTGCTGGTTGCTCTAAAAAGGCCAGAGGAATTACGAAGAAAGTTCAATGACTTGTCCACAAATATGGAATAAATTTAGGCAGAATTTGAATGACTATCTGAGCAGATAGTAGTAGTAGTCAAAAGAAGCTGTGACTTGACTGCAACTAGAGTGGAAGACCTGCATCAGTATAGCTAAGGTGCCAAATTACTTCTGTGATAGCACTCAAAGCTTTATCCTGTGTCCCCAGTTACCTGCTAGTTCAGGTGTAAAGAACAGTGCCACTGGATATGAAGGCACTTGTGTGTGACTTGCTATGCAATCAAATGTGCAGTGAAGCAAACCTCTCTGTGGCAAAGAAAGGCTACAGTTCCTCTTCCTTAAAGAAAACTGTAACAGCCTGTTTGCTGTGCCAAGCATCTTTCTTTACACCAGTTTCAACCAGTTTCACCAGTTTACAGGTACTACTGCCGTTTGCTGTATCACCTTGATTTGTTCTTTACTCACCATTTGCTTTGCACTGAATGAAGCAGGATTGTGTAGCTAAGCTGCCATGGTTTGTCCCACAGCATAATTAAAACTATTCATGCTATCTTTGCAATTTTGTGAATTGGAAGTAAACTTGAAAAGAAAACTTTATTTTTGTGTTAATTTTATTTTAAAGGCAGGTTGGATTTTTTTTTAACAGGGGAAGGGCATGGTGGTTAATTTCAAGATCAGCTTATGAAAGATCATCTTCTGGTGAAACTTCTGTACAAGGCAGACACTGGTCTAGTATTTTTGTAATGGTAAACATTCTTTTTAGTTTCTGTTGAAGTAAATTCTCAGCTTCCTGATCGTTCCTTAATAAAGACTTGCAACTTTCATGTGGCTTAGTGGATGTTCTTTACCAGTTTCCACATCTTGCCTATGAATGAGAATATCCCAAAGTCAGCTTTTGTTCTGGTTGTTTGTTTTTCAGGCCCATGTATTTTCAGTCACCTTTTGCCAGATGTAAGTTAAAACTCTTCTGCAAGGCATTCTTGCCACTAGCGCTAGGGAGTAGTTCCTTTTGGAAGGCCAAGTGGTCTCAAAGAGCACTTTGATGGACTGAGATACACTGGATTGGTACTCATGTATCACACCATCTTACAGTAGATGCAGCCGATAGAACATTGTAGTTTGCATCTGCCTTTCTGATGGAAATATTCATAGATCCAGAGATGTGAAGGCATAAGTCTAGGACCTTATATTTGATGGCCTCTCACTGTGCAGTCCTCAAACATTGATTGTTAACTCCTTTAAATGTTTCTTGAGCTATTCTGTGACATTATACGAGGAAGATTGCTCACTTGTGTCAAGAACTCGAGTCACGGATAAACCTGTTGCCACCAAAACAGTGACTGTGAAGGCCACTGTTAATAGTCTCAGTGGAGATGTATTCTACAGGTTGCATTCAGGCTTTGTAGTTCACCAGTGGTAACTGGTCAACAGTAGACATGAAACAGCAGCTCTGAAGATATTTGTAAAAGTGTATTACAGCTTGTGACTTATTTTTCTTCTGTTTCCCACACACCCACCCCTCCTCCAGCTTACACCTTGTTTGGGATGAAATGCATACACTTCTGTATTGATTGTGAAATTACATTAGATGCATGGGTAGTAGAAAACAGCCATGCAATTCAATTATTTCCTTCCTGTCTCACAGTTTCCCAACTTGTCCATTTTTTACCAACCTCTCTTATGGAGAATCTACTCTGGTTAAACATGGATATTAAAATCTTTGAGAGCTTTAAAACCACTTCTGTACCCTTCGCATTTTCTACAACTGCTGTTCCTGAAGCCATATGGAAGGAAGGAAGATTGGTGACAGTCCTTGACATAGTAAATCCTTTCTTCCTTCTAGCAGAAATGGTTCAAATTCAAATGGTGATAGTATTGAAAGTTATTCAGGTCTATGACTGCCTTACCCTTTTTTTTTTTTTTTGTAAAGTAGTAAGTCTGACCAACTTTGTCTTAGACAAGATCACTGTTAATTCAAGGTGCATCTGATTCCTCTTTCATGAGCTGTTCACCTTCATCCCTTGAAGCCTCCAAGTTTGGGTTGCTGTATGTATCGGACATATAGGTAAGACCACCTTTACTCATCTAGAAAATTAGTTGATCAAAGGAACAGTCTCTTTTGGCAGTCTTTCTTCCCATACCTCTCGAGTGGGTGGATCACAAGACAGGGACTGGGGGAGCAAAGTCCCTCCCGCTGTAAGAGAAGATCAGGTTCATGACCACCTGAGAAACCTGAATAGACATAAGTCTTTGGGACCTGACGACATGCATCCCAGAGTCCTGAGGGAATTGGCTGATGTAGTCGCAAAGCCACTCTCCGTGATACTTGAAAAGTCATGGCAGTCAGGTGAAGTCCCTGGTGACTGGAAAAAGGGAAACGTTGCACCCATTTTTAAAAAGGGTAGAAAGGACCACCCTGGGAACTACTGACCTGTCAGCCTCACCTCTGTGCCTGGGAAGATCATGGAACAGATCCTCGTAGAAACTATGCTAAGGCACATGGAGGACAGGGAGGTGATTCGGCACAGTCAGCGTGGCTTCATCAAGGACAAGTCTTCCCTGACCAACTTAGTGGCCTTCTGTGATGTAGTGACTATATCAGTGGGCAAGGGAAGAGCTACGGATGTCGTCTATCTGGATTTCTGTAAGGCCTTTGACATGGTCCCCCGCAACATCCTTCTCTCTAAATTGGAGAGAGAAGGATTTGATGGGTGGACTGTTTCATGGACAAGGAATTGGTTGAATGGTCACATCCAGAGGGTAGTGGTCAATGGCTCAATGTCCAGGTAGAGGTCAGTGATGAGTGGTCCTCCATGGTGTCCCTCAGGGGTCTGTATTGGGACCAGTACTGTTTAATATCTTCCTCAATGACATAGACAGTGGGATCAAGTGCACCCTTAGCGAGTTTGCAGATGACACCAAGCTGAGTGGTGTGGTTTACACACCTGAGAGATGGGATGCTATCCAGAGGGACCTGGACAAGCTGGAGAAGTGGGCCCATGTGAACCTCATGAGGTTTAACAAGGCCAAGTGCAAGGTCCCTCTGCTCTGGTGAGACCCCACCTGGAGTACTGTGTCCAGCTCTGGAGCTCTCAGCACAGGAAAGACACAGAGCTGTTGGAGCGGGTCGAGAGGAGGGCCACGAAAATGATCAGGGGGATGGAAGAACTCTCCTGTGAAGAAAGGCTGAGAGAGTTGGGGTTGTTCAGCCTAGAGAAGAGAAGGCTCCAGAGAGACCTTATTGCGACCTGTCAGTACTTAAAGGGGGCTTATTAGAAAGATGGGAACAGAACTTTTTAGCAGGGCCTGTTGTGACAGGACAAGGGGGAATGGTTTTAAACTAAAAGCGGGTAGATTGAGACTAGATGTAAGGAAGAAATTTTTTACGCTGAGGGTGGTGAAGCACTGGCACAGGTTGCCCAGAGAGGTGTTAGATGCCCCATCCCTGGAAACATTCCAGGTCAGGTTGGACGGGGCTCTGAGCAACCTGATCTAGTGGAAGATGTCCCTGCTTATTGCAGGGGGGTTGGACTAGATGACCTTTAAAGGTCCCTTCCAACCCAAACCATTCTATGATTCTACCAAAAACTGTTTAAGGCTATTCTTTTCTAGGGTAGGAAAAAGTATAGCTGAATAATTCAAGAAAAGTCTGTCCATCCTGTTAATCCATAAAATTGCCAGTGCATTGTTCTTCTGATTTAAAAAAGTAAAACATGATTGTACCGTTATATTTTGAGAAAACTGACTAATTGAGGCTTTCTTTTGTTTGTAAATTTGTAAATAGATTTGTTTATCAAAACAGCAAGTATGGCATTTTATTGGTGTGGTGTTAATGAAGTGGTGCTACTGGACCCAAAATTTGCATGGTTGTGTCGCTTACATGGACCACTGAGATGATTAGAAGGGGGCCGCCTTTTTTAGTAGAACTTGGATGCATAAATAGTGTGTAAATACGGCAGGACGAATGAGACCTGTGTAGAATCTCAGCTGTAGACTCTCACCTTAGGACATTTTAGCTGGTTTGGAGAGTTTTCCTGCTTCACTTGTCACTGACTTCTCCCTACTTTAATCCTTTCAAGGCTTTCAGAGGTGACTAGGAGCCATAGTATCGAACGGGGTAACAAACCCGGAAGTGGGACTGACCAGAGAAAGGTTTGCAATTCAGTGTTATTCTTCATCATGGGTTCTTCTTGATGAATTCTTACATTCATTGTATTATATCTTTAATCCTCGTGGTGGCAGCAAATACTAAGAGAAAAGAAGCTAATCGAGTGCAGACGACCTGTATTTTAATCACAGTTAGAAAGAACATGCTCATATTTATGTTTTTAGCTTTTGTTTCCAGTGGGGCAGCTCAAAAACAGAAGGTCAACTTGAGCTGCAAAACGTCTGCTTCTGAGACTTTAGTTCAGTTTGTATGAACTGCTGAGAGCCATTTAGTTGGGAAAAAGATTTCCTCTTCTCCTCCCCACCCCCATACCAGCAGGTAAAGGTAGCATTAGTGAAGATCCTCAACTGTTGAGAAAACTTACATGCCAGGGTTAGAGTTTCAGTTTCCAAAATGCTGTCCAAAAACTATTTTAGTTGTTGATTTGTGGATATTTTTTTGTTAACCACAGCACAGGTACCAGGACTCTGTTGCTCTAGGCACAGCAATACCACAGTCTTTCCTAAAGACAACAGTTTGCATACAAAGTCAAGGTCTGTCTGATGGTGCCAGTTGGAAGCAGAGAGACGGTATCAGCCTGCATGATCAATAGTGGCATAACTGTTGTCAAGTTTACAGTGTCGGGCCTGGAATCCAGTGAAACTTATCAACGCAAGGCTAAGAAAGAAATATCGAATGTTAGTAATACGGTACTGATAACCCAATAACTGAAAATAGAAATCACTAATACATTAAAAAGTTGGCTGCAGATTTAATACTGTGCTAATTAAAGAAGGGAGGTGGAACTACTTTCAAGTGTCTGAAACAGCCTTTTCCAAAGTAGCGTCACTTGACTTGATCATAGGCAGTCATATTTCTTACCTTAGTCCTGTTTGTTCATATATGAATGAACAGTTATTTCAGGGTACTAGTGTTCACTACTCTGGGGTTCACTTCATGTCATCTCCTTGACCTCAGAATCACTCATAGTTTCTCGTGACCTTTTTCCCCTGCCCGATGTTGTCAGTTGTTTGTTCTGTCTGTCTTCTGTGTTTCACGGGCATGCTGTGAAGATCTCATCATGTATCAAACTATGAAAACTTAAGCCAATACTGTTGAAGTTCATAAAATACCAAGAAGAAGGAAATAAGATAGGAGAGCAAACAGCAGTTCATATGGAAAACAGGTAAATATAGTCTATGCACAGTTGTAGCAGGACTGCTTCTGGTGTCTGAGCTTAATCTGTTTAAAACTAGTTCAGGTGTCCCTTGTTCTGGCAGGGATGAAAATACAGTCTGTCTCTGCTCTGTATTCCACTTAGAAAACTCAAGAGGTAGAAAATGAGTAAGATTTATATGAGGCTATTGCCTGTATCTCAGAAGTGGGCTAAAAGGCCAACTTAATGGCTCTACCTTCCTGAGCTGCTTAGGATAAAATGCATTTTAAAAGTAATAAATATTTAAGGGATAAACCATTGTGCTTATATACGTCTGCTCATTTGCCTTTGAGTCTTTATTTTAGTTGTTCAAAGTCTTTTTTCAAATAAATTTGAGAGCTCAAGATAGAAGACTCTGCAGAACTAGTTATAGGACCAAGATAAATTGTTACTGTATGAGAATCAAGAGGAGGTTTTTTCACTTCTCATTCTGTAAAGAGCGTTAAAATACAACTAGGAAAAAGAACTATATGTTCTCCACATTCATATTGGTCTTACAAGGGGCATGCATCAAGCCCAACTCAACCAAAACAAGGAACATGCTTTCTAATAATTTGACACAACTTATATATGAGCTCGAGCTGATGCAGAAGAGGACAGGCTGATGTGTGCAGCTTTTCATTGCAGTCATGCAAGTTTAAGATCTAAACCAGTAATTCTCCAGAAAATCACAGTGCTAGATCTTAAAACTATGGTGTTATTCAACTATTGGCAGATCTCCTTTCCTTTTTCATAATACTTATTTTGCCTTCTTGCCACCATCTCGTCCAACGAAATTTTGAAGCTCGATAAGCCTTGTTTTATGTTGTTGAATGTGGTAGATTTATGAACTTCCATTCCCTAAATCACTACTTGTATTATAAGTGATAATGATGGGATTGCCCTTTCATGTAAATATAAATATAGTACAGTCTCCTGACCTTCACTGCTGAAAAAGCACTATTTGATGCGGTGTGGTTATGGAACAGAGTACAAATAAAGTCGTCTTTCCTTCTTTGTGACTTCTTTTCCTTCGTTCGTCCTGTTAATTACACAGCGTAAAGCAAGCTTGTGGGAAGAGAACTTACATTAGACCAATCAGTGTAGTTGGAAGTGGGCAAACTGTTGTGTACATAAGGTTTTGTGTGTTTTATGGTCAGAGCATGGCTTTCATTCTACAACCCAATGCATTGCAAAAACTGAGTCACCTTTTAAGGAATGCAAGAGCATGGCTGTTTTTTTCTGCATAATCAGGAAAGGGGGAATTGTTTTATTATTTGGGATTTTTTTTTCCCTTTGTATATGTTGTTTGTTTTGTTGACAGTTTTGAAAAGGTAGGGTTGTCTTACCTGCAGAGCAACCTAAATTTGCATTCAATAACAGATCTGGTAATAGAAAATGCCCTGTGCAAGGGCTGTCTGACATTCAGTGTCCTAGACTGAAAATTCAGAGGGAAAATGGGCAAGATGTAGGAATTCAGAAAAGTAGTCAGTTCTTGAATTTTGGGAAAATTGACTTCTCCGTGAAGAACATTGGTACATAAACTGTAATGTGTTAATTCTTGTGAAGAAGTTACTGCTTTGTAGTTGGGAGGGAAGGGGATGGCGTACATTTGTGAGTACTGTGGATTTATTAAAACTAGGCCAGCACCCTACGCGTTTATTAAATAGTGGGGGGTTTAATGCATGATTGGTGGTGTATGCAAAATTGAAAGGTGCAGAAAACAAGATGTAATTGCTGTGTCTATATAGTCTTTGGAAACTATGGTTTCTGCAGAGAATTGATGGGCAATAGCACTTCAGTCTTTTACATGAAATGACATACTTCTGTTGACTAGCTTACATCAAAATGTGACTTTATTGCCCTTTGAGACTTTTCTTTTTAAGGCTGTGCAACATACATAATCGCTAGTGCAACATACATAACCGCTAGTTGTTGGATTACACTAATTCACAGTATGGGTAACACAAATCATATAAGAAATAATTCCCAAGTTCAGTAGGTGTATACTACACAAAGAGTAATTGCTGAAGAAACAGACTGGTTGCTTCATCTGTTACATATTTTACATTTAAAACTTTGTGGTTTTCAAACCACAATGTTTCAGTGGTATTGGCAACATTCAAACAGTAATATTGCTTATGGGTGGAGTCAAAAAGATTTCTGTACAAAATCCTGGCAACTGAGACTGGCAAGATTTACTTTCCAGACTTAGTAAGCAAATTCATATTAATTGGCATATGATATTATGTCTTCCATCACTTACACAGAGCATGTTGCCAACGAGTTAAGGGCAAATCCGGTGATTCCCTGCTTTGTTACTATACAATAAAGCAAATATGGACACTTTTTACTTCATGGAGTCCAGCTGTGTCCAAAAATAGTATTTGATCCTGTTATCCTTCCCTATACCGTGTTGCATTGGGAGGGAATCAGTTGAACTTTCTTCTGCTGTTCAGCTATTGAGAGTTTTGTGGAATAAAGATCAAAACTACATCCTCTTGCAGTGTGTCCTTCACTAAGTAGAAAGTGCTTATATATAGCCATTTGACAGTAGTCTACCTAAAGATTTGTTTGTATCATTAGGCTATTCTTTTGGAGAAGATGAGTTTATGAGTAAGTAAAACAAAGGCTTTGGGTCTATTTTGAAATCTTCTTATAAACACACAGTCTTTTGTGTCTTTAAGATTCTTTGAAGCATAAGTCAGGACCTTAGTGCAAGAAATGAGAATATTTTTATTAGCTGGGAGTGGTTTCTCTTCAGAGTTGGAGTCTTTTTTTCATCAATGATACTGATAAATTCTGTTTGTATATGCATAAAAGATGTATATGTGTAAGCACATTGGATATAGTAAATGAATTTCTGTTTAAAAATGTAACCAAATCTTTGAAAGGCCATCTATCTGCATCATTTATAAAGGACAAAAAAAGTACAGAGTAATATTAAGAAATCTGTTTTAGGTTATCTGTGTCACAGTCACTGAGCTCATGTCCTTTCCCCTTCCTTTTTGTTAATCATTCCCTCATGAGCTCCAGTCATCCATTTGGTTCCAGGAGGGATTGGTCATTCCTCCCTGAGTTTAAATGCTGGATCTATAAACTGTGATTCTTTTAACATGTCTGTCTTGCATCCAGATTTTTGAGACTTCGTTCCTTACAGAAGAAAGGGGATTACTAACCCCTGACTGAAGAGTCTTTCTAAGACACAGCATTGTCTGTTAAAAAGAAAAAAAATCTTGGAGAATGTCTTTTTAAAACCGTGAACATACCTACAAGTATGCTTGTCTCTTTTCTGGATTGGAGAGGTCACAACAGCTTCTCTTCACAGCTGTCTTCTTCCATGTCAGTCTGTTGAAATTTTTTTACAATCAACATGCATCACCCTATTTTCTTTTTTATTTTATTTTGGTTTTCCTGCAGAGCAGCTTCTCAACTCCAGTCCGTGCTTTCTTATTTTTTTTTCAGAACAGTGCCTTTCGCAAATCCACGTTGTGCTTTGCTGGAGGCAGAGCAGGGGTTTACTGAACTCTGCAGCTTCCTTGGCACTCCTTCACCCGTGTTTGAATATTTGCATTTAGTAAGCCATTTTGGTGGTCTCGTGAACAGACTACAGCTAGAGCACAAGAGGCTGTAAGCTAGATCAGTAGAATCAGCTACACAGGATGATTTCAGTAATCCATCTAAATTTACAGAAGCTTTACCTTTTTGGGGATTATATGCACTGTTCCTAAAAATGTTGTGTTTTGGTGTTTTTCAGTTATGACAGTACTACAGCAGTCGGTCTGGTTGTATTTCTCATTAATGTTGAGTCATGTATTTTAGTAATAGCTGTTTGTTTAGCATTTCCTAGGATTTTGCACTTTCTAAAGAAAGCGTGAGGTAGGTGAATTAATTTTTAATTTGATTATGTGGCTATAAACCTCAGATAAATTTGTTAGATAAACTGTACGTGTTATGAGAGTGCTGTATTTTTATTATGTAATCATGAAGTTGCTATTAGTGCTTGTTATAAAAAGGTATTTTTTAAGGAGTTGGTGTCTGTAGAATGTACATTCAAATAAATACATGAAAAGCACTGGAGGTGGGGTTTGGCAAAATGTGAAACTCGATGAAGAAGTGGTACCATTTTAATTTTTCTAGGTAAATTTTTCACAAAATGCCTCCCTTTTTTTCTTTTTTTTGACACCTCCACTCTCTTCCCCTCTCCCCAATATTATAACACATGCATTTCAACTTTTTTTGGATCCGTATAATTTGTGAACACTTGCACAATTCACACTTCCCACACTTGTCAATCTTCAGTAAAAACGCCTTCATAAGGTAGATATTATACAATTTAAAACATAAAATCCCCTTTACAATTATTTGTTATAGCTGTCTTAAGCTTCATCGGGGTAGCAGCGGTGAAATATTTCCCACTTACTGATTTCTCGTTGTGGGGCTGTAGCAGTAACAAAATCCCTAAGCCCAGATTTAGCATGGATGGCTGGGACTGGGGGAGGTGGGGAAGAGAAAGGTGTCCAAGGAGCACCTGAGGTTGTAGGAGATGGCAGTGTTTCTTCATTTGGTTGATTGGGTCGTTCTTTTTTTGGTCCTGAAGGACCCAGCATTCACAGTAAACAAAATGATGGTAGAGGAAACAGTGAACTGAGAGCAACGTAGGTAATATTAAAACCAGAAAAAAGCCAGTCTTGCCTTCTTCCCAGGGTTTTGCTAAGTATGTGCTTTGTTCCTATTTCTTTGCATAACGAGAAGGAGGTGAACCGTATCCGGAAAAGTCTCTTCTGTCTAAAAATGATTTTTTAAAGATTCTGGTTGGCAACGCTTGAATTCACTGTAGTTGATAGAAAACATCTTCACTGGTGTTGGTAAAGTGAGCTCTTTTTCTGCTACAGCCTGGGCCTTTTCTTGTGCTCGCTAGAAATGTGACACTCATTCTAATGACGTGACTAAGTGAACTAATCTCTTTAATCAACTAGTTGGATGCAATCCTGCCTACTTAGGACCTTTGGGAGAATAGTATGTGCTGCAGCCTGTTTGTGAACATGCAAAAAGATGCGGTTTATAATGCTTTTCTTCATTAAAATCCATGCCAGTGAATGCAGATGGTGTTACCCAACTTCTTCCTCCTGTCATACGCAGCTGAGCAGGGTGTGTTTTTAGTAACAGGGGTAGCATTTTAACCAGCACTGTGGGAATTCAGACTGTAGATCAGTTTCCCTTCCAGACTTAATGACAGTTAAATGCACTTTCCTGAAGTCTTAGCAGTGTCTTATCACAGCTGCATGGTGTTGTGGGGTTTTTTTTTGTACATCCCCTTCTTTTAACTATACTTCCATACCATCTTATCTCCCTTTCTCCACTAATACAGCCCACCTCAGGTATATAAAAAGGGATTTCCAGAACCAGGTTTCATTTGTATCTCTAGGATCTTCTGGCATTCACTGCTGCAAGAGAACTGACGTGATGAATCTTAGTGAGCTCAAAGGCAGTCTTGCAGCATAGGTCTATTATAAGAATAATTTAAATATTGCAAGAAGGCCCTGAAATAATTTTCTGTTCTGGAGCACCCAGCACCAGCGATGCAAACCTGAAGGCTTAAGGATTGCAACAGCCTTGGCAGGAATAGTATGTATGGGTAGGTATTAAGAGGATTTATAAAAGGTCACTGGAGACCCGAGGCAGCCCATCAAACTGCAGTGAATGAGGACTGCTGAGAACCCCCCCGTGAAAGTAGCGCCTTAGATGGCTTGCTTAATGGCTCTACCTTCTACCCCAAGTTTCCTGAGAGAGTTCAAGATTGGCTGTTGGCAGCAATGTTATTCCCATGCTTTGGTAATTAATAACTCCTGACTGTATGTAAATGCTTGGGGGAGAAAAAACAAACAAACAAAAAAAAAACCAACAGAAAAAAAGCCGGCAGTAAGTCATCTGTATCAGGATTTCATAAATGTTTTTTGTGAGGCACCTAACTGTCGGGAGGACTGGGCATTGAAACAGCCTTTAAGAAAGCCACTAGCTGGAGACCATCTGTTGCCTGTGCTAAGCCATGTACCAGCTAGAAAACTAGCTTACGTTGTGCTACACGACATATACCATGGTTTGGGAGTACTGGTCTGTAATTAAGCTTTAATGTTTTACTGAAACAAAGACTTTCTGGCCACTTGAGAATATTTCAGTTCTGCCACAAGTCAGTATTGTAACTTTTAATGAATGTCTGTGCATTTGCGGAATATGTGAAATTGGGGTGGTATCCTACAAAAATATCCTTTTGTAATTCAAAATCCATGAATTACATGAGAAAGATACTGGCATTGTTACTGAATTCGAATTTTGAAAATAAGTCTAGGAGCCATGTCCAGTTAGCAGCATGTTGGTAAATTTTGTGTTTATGAGGGACATAATCTTTTACCATATTTTGAAAAAGTGGCTGAAAATCTCTCCTGGAAATAGAATGAAAATTTATATTATGAAAGCAGGGTTTTGCTTTTTTGGGAAATACCGCGTGTTTGCAGGGCCCTGTGTAAATACGTAATATGTCAAGTGCTATATTTTTGTCAGTTTTAAAATGCATGGTATTGGTTGTGGCTAGTATGCCTTTTCAATAGGAAAGAAAACTATCTTTGGTCTACATTTCTACTGTGACAGGTCCATCTTCTTAGTCATACGGAGCGTCGCTTAAAAAAATAATAATTTATCTAAAGAATGAATAATTTCAAACTTTACGGACATATTTTGCAAGGGAGAAATTGCCAATAGTCCTCCAAGTTAATAGCTGGGGTTAATGTGTATTTTTTAATGAGACATTTATTTTTGTCAGAGCCAAAGTTCTTTCTTGCTTAGACTATGAATTCCATAAGGGAATAGTAAGGAGTTAAGAAGGAAACATGATGAAATGTTGGTCTTTGCATCCAAAAGAGGATTTAAGTCATGAACTCCTGAACTTGTGATCCTCAATTACTTATCCTGGATGCGGGAAATCTGTTCTACTTTAATGTTTTTATTAATGTGATTTGGAATGAACTCAAGCATTCTTTTCTCTTAAAATGTGTTCAAAGAAAATAACTCCAGATTAAAATATAGTAGATCTTTTAATTTTTAATCCACTTTTTTTTTTTATGTAGTCAGTTTCTAACAAAAAAAAAGTTCTTGGAGAGAATTGGATTGGATATTGTTTTACAGGGTACAATGAACCTTGACAGCAGTACGCTGAGAGCTGATGGCCAAGTATATTAGCATGTTACCTAATAAATAATACATTTAAGCCACCTGTTACACCTTGCTTCTCCTTAGAGCACCTTGAAGGCTCAGTACAAAGGTTCACCAGTGGTTGCATTGACCCATCTTCTGCAGTTATAGCAAACCATCCAAACACACCACCATTTTTCTAACAGATTTCCTACAAAAAGTAGGTTTTTCCTTTATTTTATTTCTAATGTATCTTCTCTTTTACCAAAAAACACGAAAAAATCAGGTTCATGTTTTATGTTCCTAGATGTCTTTCTGCTAAGCATTTTTGAATGCCAGGGCTGTTTTCATATACTGTTGCCACATTTGCCTTTATTGTTTGAAATACAGGAAATGTCTGTGAAGTGGAGAAGTGAAGTGTAGGAAAAGCAGGAGATATGTTCATGCAGCTGCAAATTAGTCCCCACTTTAGAGAACTTGCTTTTAGGTCTCAGGGTTCAGTGCTTCTTTAGTAAAATGTGAACTCACATGAGGATGGAAGAAGGCAAATGGAAATGAGTGTTAGAGCAATATACTTCAGTATCACTGAAAGTTAACTCCTGACCTAGCAATGCACCCATTTTTAAAATCTTGTTTTTCAAATGATAAATCAAGCTGTTGTAAAAGCCAAATATATTTTTGGTGTGCTGTAGCTCAAGGTCTGCTTTAAGTTAAGGTTACTTAACTTGTCATTTTGAATGCTTGTGTAATGTTTCATTAAATGTTTTAGAATTCACGAAGCATCGCGTGCACTTGCTTTACAGAGCTGTGGAAACCTCTGTAGGAAAATAAGTGAAGGGAGAAGGGGAAATGAAATTGTCACATCCTGGGATCTGACCTGATGTGACCGATTGGTAGTCCCACGCTATCAATTAGGTTGCAGTTAGGGTTTGCAAGGCAGACTATTGGATTTATTCTGTGGAGTGGGAATCTCAATTTTTTGTGTCTAGGATATCAAAGAACTTGGATTCTTTGTTTCATAATATTAATGCAGTAGATTTGCATGTATTTTAGCAAATATCACTGGTCTGAAAGCTATTTTTGTCAAATGTTGGAAATGTGTTTTAACAATTCCCAAAGATTGCTTTAGAAGAAGTTTACATAGGCTGTCATAACTCACATGTCAGTTAACAACTTAACATCCTTGAAGTCTTTCTTTAATCATTTTTGCATGAAGAACTTAACTTTCATGAACAGAAATAAGTAAAATTGGTCTCATCTGAAAAGTCAAATGAACATAAGCATGAGAAACACCTCCCTGAGAGGCAGCGCATCTCTACCAGAAGAATGCCAGTATGCTGCTGTGAATACTCAGGGCAGTGATAAGCTCTTCCTAACTCATTTTCACGTTCGTAAATTGAAGTTAATGACACTTTCTCACTTTTTCTAAAGCAGAAGCAAAGTTTTAGGTCATTCATAACTGTTAATGTTGTGAGCACAGAACCAGTGCTCACTTAAAATACATTAAAACTGTTCTATATGTTTTCCTGGTTTATCTCTGTAAGGGCACCTGTTTTATTTATTGGGATAACCAGCCTGTGGCCTGCAGGCCTCCCGGTGAATCCTCTCTTGGCTGCCCTTTGAATAGGAAGCTCCTTACAAGCTCTCTAAATCGCTCTGATTCTGGCAGTCTGTTCCTCAGGCATCGTCTTTTGTGGGGGTTCATTGGCATGAGCCAGGGATGACTTAGGATGAGTTGTTCTCTCCACTGTTTGCACAGATTTCACAGGTGAAAAGTGATGAATATACACGGTAATCCTAGTTACGCAGTGAGGAAAGGTGTTACATGACCTTCCTGGATGGAAGGCTGGGATACCATGCTACAAACCATTTAAACAATGCTTCGAAGGTTGAATTGTAGTTCTGAGGCTTCTTACAGCACTCACCACCACCATGTATGTGGATTTCACAAGTACCAATAAACTGATGTGCATAACACCTAATTGAGATGAGATTTTAGTAGCATAGGCACCTGGAAACTGAGTCTCACAGCCTTTAAAAAAAATCTATTTTTTAATTATCAACTGTTTGTTGTTTATCTGGGTTTGGGGTTTGTTGGGGGGGTGGGGTGGATGTATTTATCTAGTTTAGGGCACCTAAGACTTGTTTCCATGCTTTCTGGTAGTGCTTTGAATTTTATGTTACACTTTATGTATTGAGCACATGATACCAGTATATTAATGGCATGGGTGCCAAGTCCAGTATCTGGAAAATTAAAAAAAATGGTGAGATGAATGCTTGGTTTAAACTACTTGCTGAAGTTCACAGTGAAGTCCTGTGAAATTAGAAGAGAGAATGTTTTTTATGTCCTGTTTTGTTTTTAAGAAATGTTCGATTGCTTTAATGACTTTTGCAGTTCATGAACTCATTCACTACAGCTTTGCAAGCGAGGAGTCAAGAGTCCTAGAAACAAGTATACCTTACAGTGTAACTCTTGTTCGTTCCCAGAGGAAGTCGGTTTTGTGCTTAGCATGAGGAAGGAATCCTGCTGGGAAAAACAATGCATTGTCATTTAATTGGAAGTTGCATCATAAAACAGATTCATGAGGGATGACGGTATGGAGGGAATTAAAATCGCACAGGTACCCTTAGTTTAGAAGATTGCTCAGCTTCTGCATCTTACTAATTCTTGTGTGTGGCTTGCTGCATGTTCTCTTGTTGATGGTGTTCCTCTGTTTGTTTTTAAAATAAGCTTATGAGACGTGCTAGATTATCTTGCATCAGCTTGACGTGAGCCGTCAGAAAGGTTCTGGATCTACTGTGCATCCTATGCACACTTGAACATCTAAATTGATGTTAGAGGTGGCATGTTATCCTCCCTGTAGATCAGCACTTGTGGGTGAGGAGAAGATACTTCGCCTTAGCTGTAGAGGAGTGCCAGGTTGCAGCAGTCTGAGCGTCTGCTAAGGTAGATGGCGATGAGCATAGGCACTTCCACGATTCCTCCATTGTCACATTTTCCTCTGCTCCTTTCCCAGTTTAACCATGTTTCAGTCTTATTTCTCTCCCATCCTGATCTCAAGTGCAGTCGTGTCAGTGTGACCGAAATGCATTCTGTTTCCACTCCTCTAACATCCTCCACCATTACAGTATTTGGGGATGCCACAAATTAATTCATTCTCACAGGACCTCTCTGAGATAATGTTCAATGCTTATCAAGGTACTCCTCAGTCTCAGGTCCATAGTTTGTCAAGTTCATTTCCGCTCATTTTTTCCTTAGTTTCAGTCTCCTTCCAGAACTGGTTTGTCTTTTTCTGTGACCCAGTTCTGAGGTGGCAGACATCATGCCTAGCTAGTCTGTCTTTCACAGTTACCCATTCTAGGTTCCTTCTACCCTCTTCCACTGGTCTGAAATCCCAATAACTTCTCTTTTAGCAGACTCTGCTCCTCTTCTGCATTTTGACAGTGCCACTTCTAACTCCACGATGCTTGATCCTTGCACAGGAGACACTGGGAGCATGTCTCCATTCTAGATTTTCATGATCCCAAATCAAGGGCAACTGCAATTTTGGGAATAAAGAATTTCTGAAGCAGTGAAGGATCGAAGCATTCCAGCTACGGAGGGCAAGCATGTACCAAGCAGATGCAACATTATTCTCCTTGACTCCACTTTAAAAAGAAAAGGATTGGAAAATTGACTAATTTTGGCAGATTTTCACCTGGGTAGCAGATGGGTCCCATTATCTTAAAGTTTATATTGCCCTGCAGACCTCCAAATCTTGACTCAAAGCATGTGAGTGCTCAGACTTGGTTATGTAGTGTTTGTGATCTTTTTGTTTGTTTTTAAGAAGATGTCATCAGAATGTATTAAACCAGGCAAAATAATATATTTTCTTCTTCGTTCACAGAAATTACCCGTTTTGGCTAAATTTTCCAAAAAGTTCAGTCTGACATGACTCCCAGCACAGAAAATTTCTGCACAGCAGCTGACATTTGGCAAAGTCAGAAGGAGTTGAAAGCAGGGTTTTGTAATGGAAGTTTTCAGACAATCTTATTAATAGGCAAGCTTGGAAGCACTGTTGCTGGTACATCTAGAGAACTTTTTTCTTTGAGGTGCCCAGGTGTTTTCTGCCCCAAAGGCTGGATTTTACTCTGAACCAGTATGATTCCAGAGAACAAACAATCTCTGCTGACAAAGCAAACTTTCTTCTGTATAAGAAGAAAGGTATAAGGTGTAAGAAATGGTCACAATACAGCTACTGCAGCTTTGACTCTAAATGTGAAACTAATGTCTGTCCCTCAGAATTCAAGGCTGCAAGTAAATTAATCCAAGTTTGTACTATTGACAAGTTGAAAAAAAGGAGTTTGAAGTTACTTTAGATTCAGCATCAATTAATACACTGGTAGAGAAAGCTGCAGCGTGAGTAAGGAATATCCCCTCTCTCCTGGAGTGCACACTGCCATCTTACAGTTGACTATAAAAGGAAGAGTCTTGTGGAAATGTTGCCAGCCACTTTCTTGTTGTGGAAGTCTTCAGTTTTGTAAACATACACTTCCTCCTATGAACTAACAGTATTGTAGTCAATTAAAAGATAATTATTTAAACCACTGTTTACTGTCTTCTTTGATTTTGGGCAAGTATACCTCTCCTTTAGTTTATCGCGCTGATATACTTTGCATTTAAGAGTCATGAGATGTACATAGTGTTGATTTATTTCTTTTTAATGAAGGCACAAGTACAGTTGTTTAAGTTTTTTAATCATACACAAACACATGAATGGAACAATAAGTACTTTTCTATAAAACTTAGGTAGCTAGTCATTGATGCTAGTCACTGAATTACACAGTTATGTTGCTTATGCAGCGATATGGGATGTTTAATGCATTTGTCCTTTTTTTTCTTTTAAAGCCTCAGCGTTGGTAAGGTTTTGTTGATAGACTAAGGACTGTAAAAAGTTTAGGAGTTACTTTTAAATGTCTACTCTTAGGCAGTCCACTGAAATTTTCAAATTGTTTTTTATAGTTTGGTGATGGATGTGCTTCATGCAGTACTGTTAGGAAGTCTGGATTAAAAATGAGAGACTGTATTTGGGTTGAGATGTCAGCTGTAACTTCTCAGTGATGGTGACAGCCTGCATATCCTCCTTAGTCCAGGAACCGCAGTCTGAGCTGTTTTAAGCCAGGAAAGTCAATGGATAACCAAGTACACAACTTCCTATCTGCAGGGAAATTTGGTCTTGGAAAATTTCAGGTGTTTGTCATTATTTAAATTAATCATCATAATAATAAACTTGAACCTGAGCTTACATCTGTCAAAGCAAAAGAAAGATCGTGTTTGTTGTTGGAGCAATGCAGATTAGGCTTATGATGACATAGACAGTGGGGTCGAGGGCACCCTCAGCAAGTTTGCAGATGACACCAGGCTGAGTGGTGTGGTCGACATGCCAGAGGGACGGGATGCCATCCAGAGGGACCTGGACAAGCT
>NW_008824283.1:8606721-8644930 GCF_000699105.1 Pygoscelis adeliae | reverse complement strand
TACTGCGTCCAGCTCTGGAGCCCTCAGCATAAGAAAGACACGAGGGGGTCCAGAAGAGGGCCACGAAAATGATCAGGGGATGGAAGACCTCTCCTATGAAGAAAGGCTGAGAGAGAGTTGGGATTGTTCAGCCTAGAGAAGAGAAGGCTTCGGGGAGACCTTATATGCAGCCTTCCAGTACTTCAAGGGGGCTTATAAAAAAGATGGTGGCAAAGTTTTTAGCAGGGCCTGTTGTGACAGGACAAGGGGGAATGGCTTTAAACTAAAGGGGGGTAGATTGAGACTAGATGTAAGGAAGAAATTTTTTACGCTGAGGGTGGTGAAACGCTGGCACAGGTTGCCCAGAGAGGTGGTGGATGCCCCATCCCTGGAAACATTCCAGGTCAGGTTGGACGGGGCTCTGAGCAACCTGATGTAGTGGAAGATGTCGCTGCCCATGGCAGGGGGGTTGGACTAGATGACCTTTAGAAGTCCCTTCCAACCCGAAGTATTCTATGATTCTATGATGAGCTCTCTTGATTAACTGTTGAAAAGTTCCATTTTGTTGGCATATTCCATATACTATTATGAAATTCAGAGTATGCTATGCAAAGACTTTTGATTTGCCGTGGTTGAACTTAGGATAAAATAAGTCGTACCTTAAAATGATAAAAATACAGGGTTAGAGAAGACCTTTCAGGTAGATGTTTCCCTGATAAAGAGGTATATTTCAGCTCTACCTGACAGAAGTGTCTCCAACTTGTTCTTGAAAATTCTCCAGTGTTAAAGATTTTGTGATCTCCTGAATTAACCTGTTGCAGTGCTTATTTGATTCTTGTAATTAAGCCTTTTCCTGGTATCAAGCTGAACTCTCTCTTGCTACAAATTAAGCTGAATATTTCCTGTTCTCTCTGCCTGAGCTGATCAGTATCTTCTTTGCAATAGTTTCCTGCATCTTAAAAAGTATTTTGTATTTCTTTCAGGTTAATCTCTCCTATGTTAAACGCAATTCTTTCAGTCTGTCTTAACAGGTAAGGTTTTTTTATACGTCCTACAGTTTTCGGACACTGTACTCCAGTATTGATTTGAGAAAATCCCATCAGTTCTTGTTAGTAATTCCTGTAAAGTCTATTAAAGGAATCTGGCCTCTACCTAATACTTGAATTTTCTCCTTTCTGTTGAAAATCTATATTCAACAATCGGGGTTAAAACATTGTAGTAACAGGTGAGGTAGTGACCAATGAATAACACAACCACTTCAGTATTACCTGGATCATCCAAATGCTACGTAAACAGTGGTTTGACCTCTTGACATTGTGGCTCTTAATTTTTGATTTACATGTTAGAGAAATTGTAAGTGAGCTGGTCACAGATAAATGCAGGATAGAAACTGAAAGCTTCTTATCCACCTGAACAGTGTTGATTGGAATGGCCTTCTAGTTTGCAGTGAGCTTGAATTACTTTACATTATCAAGCTTGCACAAAACACTTTATGATGGATTAGGAAATTTCTAGGAGGAAAAAAAAGCGTATCTGTGATATGGATCCTTATCTGTGTTGACATATCCAATGAGTTCTGAAAGGCAGCAGGACTGTTCATTTGTTTACTTTATATTCTTTATATTTATCTGATATTAATTCAGTCTCAGTATTCCTGACTGTGGAGGGGATCACAGGGAACTTCTCTTTCCTTTTTTTAATTATACTTAGTGCGTAATTGGAGTTTAGGCATGTAATTTTGTCTTTTAAGGAAGTATTCGTGATTATGCAGAAGATTTGGTTAGAGACAAAATAAAAATGTCTAATATGCTGCTGTTTGTGGTTTATTGCCTTACTCTAGGTACCCAGCTGGTGTATGCTGCTTGCAAATTCACTAACACATTTCCTGCCATTGCAGGAACCTCAGCCACTGGCGATGCCCTTGACCTTGCCGTTCTTCCTGGAACAATTTAGAGTTATGACTTTTGCTCTTTTCTGACATGCTCCCATAGATCAGCATGTCATGTTTATGGCCTGTGGAGCAGAGCAAGCACTACTAGCATACTCTGGACTCTACTGAACCTAGTTGCCTATTGAATGATTGTCTGTGATTGCATGAGCTGGTAACTTCATTGATGTCTTGCAGTCCACTGCTCCTTGAGACAGCATCAGATTCTGTCTAACCTTCCATCTTGAATTGTCCCTGCAGGGGGTTTTATCTGGATTTTTGTTTTCTTTTGGGGCTGTGCCTTTTTTTTTTTTCCTAGGAGGCACCTTTCTTCACCTACTATGTGTCCATGTCCTGAAAATTTACTTATTCAGAACATTTTTGATATACCGCTGCTTCATGCCAGCGCAAAGAAAAAAAAAAAACCAACCAAAAAAACCTCACCTAATAAGAACCCAAAACTTTCAATGTTGTTTTAATGTTCTAACTGAAATGGAAATAGTTCACAACATTTAAGCACAAGCAAGATGTAAATTGTCTTCTTTAACTGAGCAGTGACTTCCTTTGTGGATGGACTTGTTTCACAAAACAAGACTCAGGAGCCTATCCATAGCTGCTGCTTGAAACTTCTCAGGAACTCAGAATTGTTCCCTTCTTCTTCGTATTCCTTGAAAACCTTTTTCTCTCCAACTGGTGATGCAGAGCACTGAAATGTCATTCAGAGCACTGAAGTCCAGAGTCTGCTTTAGATACCAACTTAGACCATAAAAACATAGTGCGGTCCTTCTATAGTAGGGCCAGATCTTGAGATTCTGAGTATCAGAAATGGTCAGGTATATGTGTTGTAGCTTTAGGGATTTTATGCGGAAGACTATGCATACTTGTCTTACGACGTTTTGCCTTCAGCCATGTATTAATAGACTTTATTTACATAGCATACTTTTAGAAAGCACGTATTCTAAATTACTGTGGAAGGTCTTATTGAATTTCCAAAAAAACAGAAGTCATTAAACCTGTAGGTCCACACATATGTAGTGCTCTAATCTTACACACTGTGAAACAATAAATGGGTGTTCTTACTGCAAATGTATCTGTGCTGACCTGGCATAACACTAATACATTGCCCAGAAGTATAACCTTATTTAAATTTTTGTGTTTTTTCCCTTTCCTGCAATGTTACCCACTTTCAAAATGAATACTGATTCTAAGTTAAAAAAATAACATTAGTATTTGGATTCCTGAATGTAATATGAACTGTAATTTCTAGTAAGATGTAATGTATGAATTTATACAAGATACTGTAGCAGTACAGTTTTAGACTGAAATTAATTAAAAAGTAAAGTCAAATCCAGAATAGGTTGTTTTTAGTTATACCTTTGAAATTTTTTTCAGTTCAGACTGTGTTTACAGTGTTAATGTCTGTCTTGAAGGCACTAGCAGACTTTGAAAGACTGTCCTTGCTTGCTGTAATTCATTTGGAAGATCATGTGGCTTTAGAAGACATTTTTTTTGTTTTCTTTTAATTTGGGGAAAAACACTAAATGTGTTTTTTGTCTATTTTTAAAAGAAGCTATAATTATGTCAAAAATACCACAATGAGGAAATACTGAGTATGTATAATAGGTTTTTAATGTATTCAGCATATGGTAAAAAGGGAGCCTGAAAAGATTTATACAAGGACATACTAAATTAGTACAGAAACATGCTAAACTCCTTAAAATGGGTAACACTAAAAGTCCTTTCTAGTTATTTTTCCAAACCACAATGAATAACTTGGTGAAAAATATATTTTGCTTGAACCAAACTCTGAAGTGAAGTAAGTATGCCAGAACTCTAGAGAATGAGTTCCTCGGCAAGCCTAGTAAGTATAGACTTCTTATTTGTCACGTAACTTATCTGTTCTTACAATCCTTTAAAATTAAAATCCATAGAGTTAAAGAAATCAAAAGTATCAAGGCACGTATGGCAAAATATGCAACTATAATGTTTGGGTTATTACAAAACAGCTGTTTGCTTTTCATCCAAAAAAGTTACTTTTCAATGGAACAAAATTATTCTAGGAGGGAATGAAAATTGGGAGTCAGTTTTAAGTAATTTACAGTTTTCATTTTTAAATATAGGGTTATCATAATACCAAATATTTAAAATCTAAGAAATTACTAATCAAAACCAGGAATAAAAAAAATCAAACTATGTTAGAGTAAGAAATCTTAGTTCTAGTTTCTAAGATACTTTGCATTTGTGAGGTTAAATGAGTTTAAACTCTTTTAAGATGCATTATTAAGAAGCAGGGCAGTCTCCATAACTATTTTGCTACAGCATCACAATCTAACAGACTTAAGGAGCTCTTTTAGTATCCAAAACAGACTTAATCTTCAAAATGTATTCATGTTAAGTTGTGCAGGTATTTGATATTAAAAAAAATGATAGTAAACTGTCTAGAAAAGGAAGAACTTGAATATTAAATACAATGAAATTTCTACTGAAGACCACCTGTGACAGATGGTTGAACCAGTACTTCAGCAAGACAAGAAAAAGAAATTAGTAAAACATTGCATGGATGTCCATCTCAAGAAAAACTACTGTAAATGTATTAAATTAACTAGTTTTACATAATTAGGGATAAAATAATAATTAAAGGTATTCACAATGCCCGATTTTAGGCTCTTTAAATATGATATAACTATCTCCACCATAAAACAACAGCTTCTAGGAAGCAGCTGAAGTAGATGCCTCAAAGCAGTAAATGTTTCATGTCCCTCTTTCCCCCCTTCATTGCCCCAGGAGAAACTTCATTCTTTCCCGCCTAGGGAAGGAGCATGGGGAGAATCACCACATACACCGGGTGCCAGAACAGTCCTGCCAACTGGTCTGAAGTTAGGACCTTTCCTCCGCCAAGCTGTGTATATAATTTAATTTCCTGTTACTGTAATCAATAGGTGTGTGGTCATTTTTCTTATTGTGTGTTCCCTAACCTGTTTTAAGCAGTGCGCTGTGTTACAACATAAGCAAAATCACCCTCAATACTGCTGGCTCCAAAAGAAATTCTTCTCTCAGTAATGCCCTTGCATGAACATTTTGATGTTGTTTTTCTTTTCTCCTCATCTGTGTTTTCCCATCGAAGATCTTTTGAACAGATGGCTTCAGTTTTATGAAATGTGCAGCAATACCTTCCATTAAATTCTGTGAACTAATAATTTTGTGTTTATATTTTGTAAAGTGCTTACTGTGCTACTTTTACCTGTATGAGGCATCAGGTTTCCTTTTTCAAGGAAGTTTTGCTCGGATCTGAGGCTTAAACTATCCAGGATGACTTTTTGCATTACTATCATTAGCACACACACTTTTTTTCTTGGTTTCACTTGCTGTATCTTTATAAATCTCAGTTGTTTGTGTTAGTGCCTAGAAGTTTCAAATAAGGATTGGAACTATGTTGTAACTTGCATTATAGGAGTGCACATAACAAAAAAAAACAATGGCTGTACCTGGTTTTATACTGCATCTCAAAGAAAGACAAAACCGTATCACGAAGCATGTGGCTGCTGTAGTAGAATCCTTTAAATGTTTCCCCCCTTCCTGTTGGGTTTTTTTTTTTGGCATGTGGTGGGAGAGGGTTATTCATTTTAGGGGGAGGGTTGAATTCTGTATGGGCTTGCCTGCAAAAAAGCAGTGTTAGGATTTTAAGTTTAAAACAGTACCTTTATGTTTTCTAAACTTACTTTATTAAAAATGTTTTGGTATAGTATGGAATGGATTTGTGTCTCTTCCTTAGAGGTTTACTAAATGTGGCTTACAATAATGCACTTTATGTAACTCTTCTCTAAAATAAAAATTATGTTTATGAACTAGAAAAGTATCCCATCTTCAAACATGCTGTAACTTTTTCAAATAGCTAAGAATAGATTTTGGCAGCTGCTAGTCCTCTGAGGGGATCTAAATCACTTCAGGGATAACGTGAAGCCCTGTTCGCTGTAGGAGACATTGCGTCTGTCCTCTGCGTGTGTTCTAGGGCTGGATGGTCAGGCAGCAATTGCTTTCTCTGCGATTGAAGGCTTTGCTGTGTAATTATGTTAACATGCCTGGTATTGTCGTCTTTCTCTAACTCTTCCTCATGTAGAAATTATGCCTGTGGGCTAAAGGATGGATGAGGAATTTCCAGACCGAATTTGCTTAGCTGCTGCTGTCAGCAGCAAAAACTCTGCATTCATGCCTGGCTTTGACAACGTTTTCAAGCATAAAGCAGCATAAAGTTTCCCTCAAGGATTTCCAAACTTCTGGAAGCCTGTTCAAGCTATTGTACAGTACCTCTAATCAGGCTGTCATAAACTGAAAAATCCCAGGCATTTCTGTGCATGGGTGTAAATCAACTGTGCAGTACAGCTGCAGTGAGACCAGCAGAGGAGGAAAGGCCATGTGCATTTATTTCTGTCCAGGAAATCCCAGACAAAGATGGTATCCCAGCGTACTCATGGAGACTCCGTCTTCCAAAGTAGAAACCGATCCTCCTCAGGATCGCACTCATCTCCCTGATCCAGGGTGCCCATTTCAGCACCCTAAGCCCCATGCTTTCCCACCTCCAAAATTCTCTAAATGTGAACCCCAGCTCATGCTCTGTCGCACATGCCCATCTAACCTTCTGCTCTCTCCCTTCCAACTGCAGGTCCTGCTCTTTCCGAAGCAAAACACAGTCCTGCGCTCCTCTTTCCCACTCCTGTCTAATGCACACCTGCCCAGCACACGCCCGCTCTGCTCTCCTTCTGCACTGCTCCTAACTATCGATGTGCAAACAGGGCCCCCAACACAATTCCCGCACTCGGCCTGCGACGCAGCCCCATGCCCTATAGCACGCGACGCAGCCCTATGCCCTGTAGCACGGCCTATATCCCATGGCAACTGCCTCCCGCCTGCCAAGTCAGAAATGCAGATCCCGGGCGGGCTGGTTCAGCCTGGTCAGGTGGCTGCGGGCACCCGCGGACATCGGGCAGCTTCTCAGAGCAGGAAGTTTTGGTTGGCCAAATAACGATCCTTATCTCGCTGCTCCTGAAAAAGGACAAGCCCGGGAGGCGTAGCACCGGCTCGGCGCCCATACTGCTGACACAGGACAGGTCGTGCGACGCAGGGCATCTCCAAAGAGCCCTCTTGGGCACCTGGTTGATGAGATCTTAAAATCACATTATGGTAAATTCGAGTATTTGTCACTAGATGGAAAAGGACCACATTAAGCTAACGTTATTTCACCTGCTAAAGTGTTTAAATTGTGGAGAACTGTGTGTGTTTCTCCTTTTCTTCGTAGAAAGTGAGGAAAGAACAGTACACTTGCTTTGTGCGCTACATTACCTTTTTTTTTATTCTTGCAGTATTCATTTGCCTGTCTTTTACAACAAACATTTGGCAAATATGTATTGCAAGACATGACTGTGTCACCGTGTCTTGCTCACCGTTTAGTTCAGCACAAAGTGATCCATGTACCTTCAAGGAAACTGACTTTAAAAAAAAAAAAACATTGAAAATTGACATTTGAAATATACCATGAAAGCCAGGTCTCAGATGTTTACCTGGAATGAGGTTAATTTTGGTGAGTGGGGAAACCCTCAGCAGGTTGGTTGGTTGAGGCCTGTGTTCAGAGGTTGGCTCATCTGCTCTAACCGTGACAAGATGCAAACTTTCTTTCTTCACCTTTAAAGAAAGCCAAAAACATAAGACCTCTTAAATGCTTTCTGCCATAGGATAAAATTAAATTAAGCAAGTAGTAGAATAATATTTTTACATGGTAAAATTGTTTCTGGTGCGTTCTGCAGTCTGCCACTTTTTCTGTGGAGTGGCAAGTAGTATTTTTTGCCATTCCTTCCACTACTGCCTGATATTTTCTTTTCCCATCCCCCAAATAATATTCATGCCTCTTTAAATTTTCCGGACTATTAGCTTCAAATGAAGAGAAGACAGTGAATGAATTTTCTGAAGATAATCTTAGGATGGAGATGGAAATCTTTTGAAAAATACTCTGTCCTCAGAGTGAAAAATCCATGAGAAAAGTTTTGTGTGAAGGCTGTAATATCAGAGACATTTTTAATACCAATTCGTAAATGAGAAATTATTTTTTCACTAAAGACAATTATTCTCAAAAGTGTTCTAAAGCTCCAAAGGCCTTGGATCAAGTATTTGCTCATTGAAGTCTGAAAACAGCCCTAAAATAGAGTTCAAACTCCATATTTAAATTTAAAAGTGCTAAATTTGGTAACTTCTTTTTATAGAAGATACAAACCTCCACACTACCTACAGCTTAAGTTAAACTTTGCCCTTTTTATTGCAGTGAGAGTTGCCCTTACCTAACCGTGGTCTAGCCATGTTAATATATTAAGCCAAATCTAAAAATATTGAAAAGAGAAGGTAGTTTGGCATGCCTTATGCTTTACGTGGCTTGTTATATTTATTAACTATATATATAGTTTCTAAATTAGTAGAAAAATGTGGAAAGGAAAGCTTAAGCAGACCTAAATTCCTTGGAGATGGGATTCCAAGGAGAAAAAGATACTCTTCAAATCTCTGTCCATAAAAATAAATATTCATTAAACATGCAGAAGTGAGACATAGTTTACCCGTATGTCTACTCTCCCGAGTTCCGTGAGACTCTTTGAGCCTGGATTTTCCATGTTGGCACATAAGCTAGCAAAACTGATGTTCTTGTATGTTTAGGCTTGGTTTCTCCTTGCCTGGGAAGTGGAGGAGTTATTATTAGCTATTACTACTAAAATGAAATGTGATTTCAGGCTATTTCAAATGTATGACTGTCTTCCTGCTGCATTGCATAAGAGACCGAAACATAGGCTGGACTCAGAACCTGCTACTGTGGAGGTTGCCAGATGTTTGTCGTTTGCCAGATTTTAAACAATTACAAAATTTCTACCATATCTTCGGAGCACAGCTTCCTTCCCTGCCCCCTCGGCCAGCTTTCCCTCCCTCCCTCCTCCCCTTCCCTTGGCTTTGCTTGTAGCTATGCATGCTCGCTGTTCCTGCAGATCAGGCACCAGTTTCTGCTGACTACGTACATTTATTTATGTTAAGGCATTTTGCAATATTAGGTCTACAAATGGAAGCCAGTGAAGGGTGGTTTTCTTAAAGAACTTAACTAAAGCTTTTCTGAGAGAGGGAGAAATAATTTGGACATTGAATATGAGTGAAATCGACGTGTAACAATTTAATACAAAGTTCATAGTTCTTGGTAATGAGTTGACATACAACATTTCAAATCCTGGTAATTTAAGTGTTCTTATGAGACATGAGTCAAGTTAGCTGTGCTTTTTTCAGAAATTTGTAAAACAATTTCAGATCACTCTGGTTCTGGTGATACACAACGCAAAAGAAGTGGAAATCAAAAGAAATAAGTCACACTGTTTGTAAGGTACAAAACAAATGACTTTTTATATGCATTTAAATTTTTTCATGATTTAAGAATGAAATGTTTTAGGGTTTAATTAGAGCTAATATGCAGGGAAGGGGTTTCTAGCATGTAGTGTTACAGAGCTAGGAGGTGGTTGTATAGTACAAGAATTAACAACTGCTAATTTTGTTAGTAAATTTCCAGTATTTTAATAACAGAATGAATGTTTAGATGCTATTTCTAAATTCAAAAACAACCAAACAGGTATTCAACCAGCCTCTTTTTATCGAAGTATCACTGTTTCTCAAATCGGACACCCATCAAATGGCAAACTTACAATGGGATCTAGAGATGAGGATAGACTCCAGTTCCCCAAACCAATGTTCAAATATTTGAAATAAGTTGTTTTGTTACCACAGTCCTCCTCTTGTCCACCTGTTTGCTCATATTACTTGACTAGGAACTTGCTTTGTAGCCTTTTCCTTGCTGCTGTGCTTGTATTGTATGGATACACTTCCACGCAGCTTCTGTGAAGATGAAGCAGGACTCGGAGAAAACAGTCTTTAACTTTGCCCTGAATCATGCTGAAAGCAGCTGGCTTGCTCACTGAAAGGAGTTAGATGACCTACGGAAAAGTTGATACACCAATCTTCAGTTACAGTCTTAGATCTTCCTGTCGACACAAAGGACCAAAATAAGATTGTTCTGGCGTCTTTTTTGTTTTTATAATCCTTATGTGTCACTGCTTTGTTTAGCAGAGTCCGTAGTTATTATTTGAGTGTAGTTCTTGTAATTTAATAATCATCTATGATGACCAAAGACTGTTTTGTCTTGGGACAACAAATTAAACATTTCCTGAGAAAAATGGAAGAGTATGCACAAATTGCAAGTTACTGTACTGTATCAAACTTCCTAGGTGCGCAGTTGTTTATCAATTTTATTGTTCTGGTTTTGTCAGCCATGAATCGTAGAGATTTTCAGAAGCTTAGCTTTTGTTAAAGCACCTTGTGGGAAGTATTGGTGGCTCATTCCACTTTGCACTGTCTGGTTTAGACTATTTTCTTCCTATTCTAGCACCTTTGACTGTCAAATAAATTGGATGATTTCAGTACATTGCCCTCCCATTAAACCTTTGTATTTCTCCTAAGGTACTGTGTACTCTCAACTAAAATTGTTTTTTTTTTTATTGTGAGTTCTTGATTTAGAGGTTATATGTATCTTCTTTGGAAGATACTTCTATGTCTTCTAGCATCTATTTTGAAACAAGCTTTGAAGTACATACGAGGAACTCACCAGTGCATTTTAGCTATATGGTTTCATAATAAAGATCTCCCAAAAGTTAGCTTTGAAACAAAAGTAGGCATTGTCAACACTACCTGAAAAATAACGACCTGACAACTTGCACTGTTACCAAAATCCTGAGATTTCAATGTAGGAAATCCTTTGGCTTTTAAGAGTTAGGCTTGCTTGCAGCTGGTACTGTGTCAGTGTCTTCTCTGTGACCAAGTACTGTACCTCGAGATCTCCTGAGAAACTGTTTCCTAGAGCCTGTCTTGACTGTGTGCTTGGCAACAGAAAATCCTCTTCTTAAAGACCCTCGGAAATATTCTTGATATAGTGAAATGGCAGTGGAAGCTAACCCTTGGTATGGCAAATCTTCTTTGATCTTAACAACTATTTTGTTGCAACTATCAATTGCCATGCGGTTGATCTTTTACTTCAAGAACATCGGTGTATTGACTGAGAGCAGTGCTTCCTTAGGCAGAGAAACTCTAAAAATAAACAAACAAACAAAAAGAAAAACTACTTTCAGTTTTCCTCTCAAATGTTGACTTTTGGCAGTTATGATACAAAAGCAGAAAACCAGAACAGGTGAAGGCAAGGTATTTTGGGATCCTAAATAGGTATGTTTTTCTGAAGCTGTATTAAAATGCTGTACTAATGACACATTATTTGGGTTTTTATGAGTGTTTATATGTTTTGCCTTTCTCTTGGAAGCTAACCAAAGAGCTTGAGGATTTAAGGATTTATTAAAAGTCCTTTCTAATCCATTTTTAATAATTACATTTGCTAGAGTGTAACTATTTTTTGAAAAATTAAAATGTACACCTCATTAAAATAATGAACTGTGATCACTTGAGCAAACATTCAAAGAAATGTTAGACTGAATAAATAAGTAATATTTAAGTATTATTCTACTTCGAGGGTTTTTCACACTTTTTGTGTTGTGGAATTAGTAAGTGTGTGGTCCCTTAGTGACTACCTAAACAATACTTTTTTGTCTATTGCTTTTAATGTAAATTTTTCATTCTTTAACATTTGTAATGCACATTTGGAGCCTTGCCACTGCAGATTCAGACTTTTGTGTTCGATCCCTCCACTTCTGAAGTGAGTCTACGCTAGCCACAAGCACAGATGCCCGCGGGACTCAGTTTTAGCTCATAGACCACTGAGTTATTTGGTGATTGTGGCTTTAGAAGTGCAGTGCTGTGTGTATATGGCAGAGTACCAATAGCTGTACACAGATGAGAATTTCTTCATTTAACAGTTCCTCTAATTTCCGTGTATATAAAGGTTAAAATAACATGCACATTAGGATTATTATTAATCCAGAGGCTGTAAACGTGGTCTCTTAGTAACCTGCCGGTAGTAGGGAAGAAGCTCGGAGTAGAGCCACTTCAAAAATACACTGGTTGCCCGAGTTGAACTCCTGTTGACATTTAAATAGGGTGTCATGTTCCACAACAGATGAGAAACAATGCTTGGCAAGAAGACCATTTCAAGAAGTGTACAGGAAAATGGGTCTACTTTCTCTTTTCCCAGTGGTGGAAGAGCTATTTTGGTGCTGGAAACTGTTCCTGTGTGAAGCGTATGTGAAAGAAATAACAAAAGTACGTGGAACCTGGAGAAGGGAAAAAAATTATTTCACAGAGGGTAGCACAGAACAACCTTAGGACCATACTTCTACCTGGGGAAACTGGAAGCTGACTGTATGGCAAGAGCAGCTTTGGAGAAGACTGGTAGCTAACATCTTAAAAAGACTGGTCTTTGGGAAAGAGCTTACTTGGAGGAAGTAGGAACATTAAAAGTACTAGCTGGACTAACTGTTGCTTCTGCAGGAGTGCAGGTGGTATTCCACAGTCAGGTCATTGGCAATAGTAGAAGTAGCAGGGGTTAATCGTTAACTGGTTTGCCATTTGCCTGATTTTAGCACACTGCTGCCAGAGCAATGAAGTAGATTATGAATAATATAACAAAGCAAATATTTTTATTATCTTTACTGCTAGCCCAGCTATATATATAGCTATTCTATTACCTGCATGGGGGACACAACACTTTAAAACTATATAATTAGCCTATCACTTTAAGTAATAGCTTGAGATGCAAGCTGCTTCTTTACTTAGATTACCGTAGATACTCAGTCAAGAGACTGATAATTTAAAACTTAATTTTCAAAACATACTATTTTCTCTGTGTTTTCTAATTAGATGAGTAGTAAGAGTAAAATCTTGGGCATGTTGTGGTCAGTAGAAGCTTTTCTTTGGCTTGAGGTACAGATCATAATTATCTAAGCGTAAGATAAATCTAAGCAAGCTAAGGGAAAGGTTGACAGGAGAGTCCATTTTCTAACTTTTCTTGACAGGAATACTTAATCTCCTTGCTCTTCCAAACTCTTTCTGTGATGTAATAGAGCAGGATCGTTAGAGTCAGAGAAAGCTTCCTGAGAGTGAGAGATAAGAGTAAGAATTCAGTCTTCAATGATTTAAGAATTTTTTTCACTGGTAAAATGTATCATGTAGTAGCTCATTCCTTTATATTTTGAACTTACACGTTTTCACGCCAAGGAGGGCAGGAAACTAACATTCAGAGGGTTAGTCCGTACCGTGGTAGGGCATCTGTTGTAACAACAACAGTGTGTACTGGGTAAGAACAATTTTTTTCGATGGATCAGTTTGAACTTGTCACAGAAATAGGAGTATTCTAGCTGCCTGAGTTCTGCTTAATAATCATACTGGGCTATTTTTAACAAGATTTAATAAACTTTGCCAGGAGCAGGTGGAGGAGAAATGATTGGGGCATCCAAGAGCAGGGCTGTCGGTGAGGCAATACATGCACTTTCAAAATGGCCAGGTTGTGAGAACATGCCTTCTAGTTGGCCTGTGGTAAGAGGGGCCTTTTTCATACTGATGCTTTTAAAAGCTGTCTGATTTGAGGTTATTTCCACTATAAATGAGTATTTTTTTTATACAACGCTAGCTTTGGGCCACATTTTCTGCACGTCCTCTATACATATTGAGTGTCACTTAAAGTGTTGATGAGCATATTGATTTAATTTTCAATTTTTATCCTTCATTTTCTTAAGCAGTTTCTAACCTCTAAAGAAAAACTCCTTTTGCAAATGTATTTTTCATATTTTCTCAGCCCTGAATAAGGGGTAATGTTAGGATAAAAAGGGGCAGATTATGCAAAACAAGTTCAGCAACTTGAAATCCCCGTGTTGTGAGGGTTTGCTTGGTTTGTTTTGAAAGCCAGTCCAATCAAATTAAAAGCAGACAAAACTAAATTTGGTTCAAAGTTGTGAAAGCCAAGTTTAAATTGGGACAGGAAGGGAGGGAATGTGGTCAATAGCCTTAAAGTTGAGCATTTTAAATGGGAAATGTGTTTATGCCTCCAGTAGCACTTGCTGTTCTGATTTGTTTAGAAAAGCTAAAACAATTCAGAACAGTGGACTTGCTTGAGGCTTTTCTGGCTTGGATTGAGCTAAACTTTGTCAGAAATTTAAGCTCATCTCCAAGCTTTGATTCATCCAGTGAAGTGGTGTAAGTGATTCCGATCTGACTTAAAGCACCATCTTGCCATTACTTTCTTCACATTTTCCTTGTTTTCCAATATTGAGCAAAGCATTAGTGTTTCCTAGTCTTAAGAATATATCGTATGACTTATTCCATATGCTTTTCTAAGAGAAGTTCTGATTTTGTCATAAATATTAAAATACTGTTTCAAGGCAAAATTAATGAGTATAATATGGGATCACAAAAGTAAGAGTCACGAGAGGTTTTTTGGAGGGAAATATATTGATGTTGCTCACTTCTGAAACGTGGCAGCGTTAGTTGGGCTTATTTTTGGTGGGAGAAATAGAAGAATAAGTGCTTACTCAGAGAGATTGAAACTAAGGAGAATGTCTCTAGCAATTGCTAGATGATTTTTGTCTGGAATGAACACCCTCTCCCTCCCAAAATCTGCACAGAATTTTCTATAGGCAGGGTCTTCGCATTATTTATTATATTTCTTTTCACTCTTTAGCTTAACCTGTTTCTCCTTCCCTCATTCTTATCTCTCTTCTCTCTCCCCGCCCCCACCCTCCAAAATGCCAAGGTTTTGAACAGGGCAGTTCTCACAGCAGCCTGCTGAAGCATTGAATCGCTAGTGACTTAAAGCATGATCTTTGCTGATTCACTAATGCTCCTAGCTGGATAGTTCAATGATTTATGTAATACATTGTATTCATATATGTACAATTTATATAATTTGTGCAATACATTGTATTTATGTAATTCATGCAAACAGTGGGGACAGGAATTCTCTTCAAATTACTGCATTAGAAATTCAGAGGCTGCTGATGTGGAAGAAAATAACCACATCCTTTTCTCAAATAGCAAAATTCTAAATCTGCAACAAACAAATTTGGCAGAAAGAATACATGCATATACAATTGAAATTGATATAGTCCTTAATTTAGTTCATACCAAGTTGTCATTCATACATTTACTACACGTGATGCACACAATCCAAACTGTGGGACCTTACTAAGATCTAAAATCAGATCTTGCATCTTTGGGGTCACTTTGCAAATTACTGGTTAGAATGTTTTAGATACCTTTAACATAATTGTAGACAAATCTTAGGACTCAGCACCTCTTTCGAATCTGGCAGCTGTAATGAGAAGATGGGCTACGTGTTAGGAGGCATAGCCCAGAATTTGCAGTCCAGATGTGGTGCATTCAGAGGATTTGTGATGATAGATCATGGTCTTCCAGAGTGGTGAGTTTTATAAAATTCAGTGACAAACATGTGAGACACATACGCGTGCCATCTTTGCTCTGTCCCTAGTAAGTGCTAGCAGCAGCCTGGACATCTTTGGGGGAATACTGCAGCCGCCCTCCAGTTCTACTGAATGGTGTGGGGAACGACTGGAGTAAGTTGGCAGAGCTGGAATTGTAATGTGATGCAGAAGATCATGCATATGTTATGAAAAAGATGTGATTTAATAAATCTCTGTCAGCAGTGAAGGGGAGGTGATCGTGGTTTGTAGGCTTAATGAAACGTTAGCGAAAAGTGTATTGTTAGTGGCATAAGAATGAAGAAACTGTGAATTTTGGCAGGTATTTCATTCTACAGGGAAGAACACAGTACATATTTGTCAGCGTTTAGATTTGTAGTCCATGAGTACTAGCAGGACCCTATCACCAGGATTTTCTTTAGGTTTGCCCTAGATGATGAAACTCACGTTGGTCAGGGAAGAGGTTAAAACTACATAAAGGGTCAAGGCTTTTCTAAAGTATAGCCAAATCCCTTATACTCCCTCTCCCCACCACAACCACCAGCCCTGCTCCCTTTCCTGGTTCTGCCAGTAACGAAGAGTGTGACACTCACGTTTGGGGAGCAGGGAGATGGTCTTAAAGACACTTAAAGGAAAGGGTTACTCCGATCCTGCATTCAAGGGAAGGAAATGTGGAGCTGACAAGCATTCCTCCCACTAATTTCCCTCTTCTGTCAAATACCTGTATTATTTTCTTTGTCATCTGGATTCTCTGCATCTGGATCAGGATCTTCCTCTCTCTTCTCCTTTCCTCCCCGCAGCTGCCCTAAATTTTACTGCTGCTGAGCATTGCCCTTTTATTCTCATCGTCTTCCACTATAGTTTCAATCCCCTTTTCTTATTAGCTCTTTTCTTCATTCTTTAATTTTCTCAGCCCTGCAAGCATGCGTTCATGTATGCAGTTTGTTTTCTTTTCAAAAGTAGTTTGATTCTTCAGAATTTTGTTATAGTCCGCTAACATTTCTTCAAAATAAAAAAAAGTCTACAAATGCTAATTGTAGCATTTTTCTTGCTGTTTTTCAAATTTCTGCCAGTCATTTTATGCAAACTGATACTGATTGAGTACAGCTCAGATTCACTGCTTAGCCTGCCTCTTCCATCCGCTCTGCTCAAGTGAAAACTGATAAGCTAGAGATTCATTTGGATATATAGTTTTTGCAGATGCACTGTCTCGTGAGTATAAAGCTTGTGCCTGGGCTAACATTTGGACTCTAAATCTTGTTTTCTTTTAGAGTTTTGACTGTACAGTGAGTGCCATACTCTAAATATGGGGGAAAGTGTTGAGACAGAGAACATTTTCGCAATCTGAGCCATGGTTTGATGTGCACCTTCATCCTGCAGGAAAAGAATAGCAACATTTAGAAGAGTTAAATTTGGGAGGGTAAAGAAAAAGTTAGCTGTGTCTCAGAATTGTATATGCATTTAGTTACAGATGATCAAGTTATGAACATTAATGCTGCCAGATTCCTCTCCCTCCCCCCCACCCTGGTCCCCAGTGAATGTGCCAAACTTTGGGGCAATCCAAGAAAGCCCATATGTTTTGTTTTGTTTTCTGAACTATCAGAAGAGTACCCTTTTACATAGAAGGGAGTTACCTGCTTACATATGACAGTAGAAATTTGACTTTGTGGAGATACTGAGGAGTCGGGGGTTGGCAGCTGTTAAGTGTGTAAAGACATTCTTTGTTCTAAACTAGGACAATCTCCAAAGTTTCTCTTTGTGTAATAGGGTTAGTGATGATTTTGTTCTTTCTGGTCAAGCAATCCACCTAAAAAACTTACAGTTCATTAAAAGCTGTCATAAACACAGACAGACCCCAGAATGGCTTGCTTGGGTGAGCTAGTCTGCTCCTCTGGAAGAGGTAAGCACTCATCATTGCAGCACGGTTTCTGCAAAGGGAAATAGTGTCTCGCTCTTCTTCTAGAATACTTTGAATGTGTTTGGAGGGTAGTGGAGCAAAGATAATCAGCAGGCAATTTCTTCTCATTTAAAAGGCCTGTCACAAGTTTTATCGGGGGAGTCAGCTAAGGAACTGAAACAGCCACGGGGAGAGCGGCAGAGTATTCTCATGATATTAATGTTTTGCCTGTTTCTCTGTTTTAACAATGGGTTTACAAGAAGGTTTTATGTCTTTATATATCTGTCAGTAGGCAAAGGAGATATTTTGGCTACTCAAATCAAGAAGAGGCTGAGGAAATTGGAAAGGGACCAAGATAGGGGAATGAGCTGGAAGATTTCTGCATTTATGTCATCAGAGAGCCTATAATTTTGGCACAGTTACAGAAAACAGGGATTTCTTTTTTGCTTTTGAGACATATAGTGGTATACTTGCCTTTTTTTTTTTTTAAAGTAACAATTTTATTTATTTATTTATTTATTTTAATTTCCAAGAGCAGTTCAAATACCTATAATCGCATTTTAAGCTGTCCTCACAAGAACTCCATTTGTTTTTTACAGTTGTTCATGCGTTTGCTTTGGGCAGATCTCAGACTTATTCGTCTATGCTGATCTTCATTTGAACAATTTTAACTTTGATATGTGTGGCAAATAGCATTTCAGCTACTTTGTCACAATAATCTTCACACTGCTGCTTCTCCCTGTTCAGCATCGCACTTGTTGCACTTCTTCCCTGATTAATGCAGTTCTGAGGTCTGGCCAGAAAACTGTATTCCTTCAGTCTCTGTCCCCTTGGTGTATTGCATTAAACTTCCCTCCATCTCACTATTATCTCTATTATCTACCTCTTATCTACCAAAGCTTTTTTGGAATTAAAATTTTGCTTGAAATACTTAAATACAAATTGTTTTATTAACAGTTGCCTTCATATCTTGAGTAACATGCGAGCTAGAGCTGAAACAAGAATCAGTAAATACATTAGAGATGCCCCTTAAAATGTCAGTAGTTTAAAATTCAATACATATGCTTCCATAGGTTTAGAGAGAAAATTTGGAGCCTTCCTTTGATGTCAGTGCTAGAGATTCTAGAGATGGTATTTGTAGAGACTGTTTTAGGAGAGGAGATCAAAGGAATGTTAAAATTAAATACTAATGAAATCAGAAGGTATCTAGGAAAAATTCTGCCACCTCCAACCTCAATGGTTGTCAGGTATTCTTCAGAGATTAAGAAAAAATCTGGTTGCTGATGAATGATTTCATTTTTTAAAAATTATGAAAGCTTGATTGATTGCGATGTTGGTTGTCTCCTTATGACCTAATTTACCTTTCCTCTTTTCTAATTCAGATCTTAGGAAATTATGCAATTCTTGCTAAGTACTGCAAATATAGATTAAAAATAAATTTGTAGGTGGGCTAGTTATGTGTTAAAAAGAGAGAGAAAAGCGAGATGCACTTCATATCTGCGTATTAATGAGTCCATGTTTATATTAACTTGTCTTCCTCAGGTCTGCATGAGCTTCTTCATATGCTGCCTTAAGTCAGCTCTGGCCCGTCAGTTCTTTCCCCTTCTGCAATCTCATGCTTTTTAATGCCCTGTTGTTTGGGAGGAAGTCACCCGGAGCAGTGGATCCCAACCTGTTTTGTAGCTGAACGTTGCTTGAGAAAATTACCATGTTTATTCACTTGAAGCATTTGAGCTTTTTTAATCACAGAAGAACTACTTAGCAGAATGAAAGAGGAGTTGACTAAATTCAAAACAAATAAATGAACGATATTTATCTTCTTAAAGTGAAGTCTGTACCTACCTCTCATCCCCCCGTTTGCCAAATCACTGACATCATTGGAGGCTCAGGTGATACTAGAGATAATGGATGAACCCTAAGATGTGCAGCATGTTGGTAGGAACATTTTGATAACAGATATACTGGGGAGGAAATGGATCTGTGAGCGGTGGATGGGTTGATGCTGGGGTCGGAGGACTTCTGTGGAAATGAGGAGAAACTGGAAATGGAGAAACAGCAGCCAGGGGGTGGCGGGAAGTACCCTTCTGAGGATATATATATGTATGTGGCTGCAATGGTGACTCAGTAAGGATAAGGGGGACACTTACCTGTTCTGTTGTGCTATAATGAATGTACAGTTAGGTAGCGAACTACTGTTTTCCACAAGTTCAAACATACTGAGTTTTGGTGGGTGGGATCTGTATTCATAGAAGTCATTGTCTTCGGGTTAAATACCTCGGCTTGTTCACACCAGAACTTCAGCTGCTGTCACTTTTACCTAGATGACCATACTAAACTAGGACTAACTAAATGTTCAGCATCAAGTGCTGCAAAGTCTTGTAGTTTCTGAAGTAGGCTGTTGCATTCTTCCTCACAGTGTGAACTCCTGCCTGCACCGTGAAAGCCTGCTTGGTTGAAAATAGTTTGAATGTGTAAATATAGCTCCAAAATGATCAGTTAACAATCCTCACACTGTACAGTGTTGCATTCTTCAACTTTATAGCACATTTGGCATCCACCTTGCGCTAAACCTGGTGGCTAAATCCCCAAAACTAATTGATTGTTTATTATTTCTCCCTTTCATTTGGGCAGAGAGCTTAGGGAGCAACTGTTGTGGAAACCAGACTTTTTTTGCATTTGAGAACCCACAATGGACAGCACTAATTGCTTATTGGTACCTTAGAGCCATGATTCGCTGCTTTCCAGTTCTTTGCATGGTATTTAGCTTTACTATTATAACTGAAGAAGTTGCTTTTTATAGAATCATAGAATCATTAAGGTTGGAAAAGACCTCTAAGATCATCGAGTCCAACCGTCAACCCAACACCACCATGCCCACTAAACCATGTCCCTAAGTGCCTCATCTACACGTCTTTTAAATACCTCCAGGGATGGTGACTCAACCACTTCCCTGGGCAGCCTGTTCCAATGTTTAACCACTCTTTCAATAAAGAAATTTTTCCTCACGTCCAATCTAAACCTCCCCTGGCGCAACTTGAGGCCATTTCCTCTCGTCCTTTCGCCAGTTACTTGGGAGAAGAGACCGACACCCACCTCGCTACAACCTCCTTTCAGGTAGTTGTAGAGAGCAATGAGGTCTCCCCTCAGCCTCCTTTTCTCCAGGCTAAACAACCCCAGTTCCCTCAGCCGCTCCTCAGAAGACTTGTTCTCCAGACCCCTCACCAGCTGCGTTGCCCTTCTCTGGACACGCTCCAACACCTCGACGTCCTTCTTGTAGTGAGGGGCCCAAAACTGAGCACAGTATTCAAGGTGCGGCCTCACCAGGGCCGAGTACAGGGGCACGATCACTTCCCTGCTCCTGCTGGCCACACTATTTCTGATACAGGCCAGGATGCCGTTGGCCTTCTTGGCCACCTGGGCACACTGCCGGCTCATGTTCAGCCAGCTGTCAACCAGTATCCCCAGGTCCTTTTCCGACAGGCTAATTAATTAAGTATTAATTATTTATTTACTTATTTACATTAATATGTAATTAATTAATTAATTTCCCCTTTTTAAATGGGAAAATTAAACAAGGAAACAAAAATGCTGCATGCAACTGGAAATCCCAATTTTTTTATCGTGATCTACAGCTTGAAGCCCCTTTCATGTGTTCTGCAGAAACCACACTGCTGTGAATGGTGATGCCCATCTTCCAGCTGGAGCAGGCCACATGTCCTCAAGTGCCTGTGGAAGAGTCTCATGCATTATAATCCCTTTTCATCAAATGACCAGGCTCATGTCTTCTGTGGTCAAAATGCAGACTCCTGCATCTCATGCTGGTTATGCTTTTGGTCCTGTGAAGGAAACATATGTAACAGCTTGCTGTCCTGTAACCAAAGCGTGCCAAACATACGGCTGGGGAACATCTGGTTTTGGACCAGATGCATGTGGCAGTGGAGTTGCCGTGGAGGAGGAAGGGGGAGGACTGCATGGAGGGGGCGACTGGAACGCTGGTTCCCTGGTCCACTCCTTGCTCCCACATACGGGAAGAAAGGGGAGGGTTTCAAGGCTGATGCCTTCTGATGTCTTGAACCTGGCTTTTAGAGGAGACACCCCTTTGCTGTGCTTTGCCTATGATTCAGCAACTCGTATTAATGAGTATGGCTTCCCTGAAGCGTTTATTTTTAAGACAGCTTTAGAGGTGCCTGATGTTATCCTAGTCTGAAGGCCCCTGTTAATTTTTATCAGAAGTAGTGCTTTGAAGGATTGATTGATACATTCTGTTTTATGGACCTGTATCATAATTGTTCATGCCATTTTGGCAGCAGCTTACCGTGCACTTATTTGGGAGTTTTTGTCGCCTTCTTGCTGCTGTTCTGGGGCTTGAAACTAAAGAATGACACAGCTAGTGATCTGCAATAAAATTCAGGTTGGTCTTTCCTTCTTTGGAGAAATGAATTATAAATGTCCTTGTTGCCAAGCACTTGATAACTGTATAAGTGGGAGAACCTCTCAGTGATATACCTTAATAGCAGAATTAATGATGTTTGAACTTAAGTCTGTTTGTTGAGACTTCATTAGCTTTTCAGCTGAGAAAGCAAGTGGGGGAAAATGCACTCCAAACACGAGTTGTGTACTGGGGCACACCGGGAGACAAGCAGCCAGCTAAGTCCCCTATAGCACTTTTTTCTCACTATTAAACTGCTGTTGTTTCTTTCATGAGTTACATATATCATGGGTTCCTTTCACCTTTTAGTTTATGTCTGGGCTGGATATTTTTGTTGTTTTAAAGTCTACATGTGTGTGCTTATGTGCCCGAAAGTGTTTGTGTGTGTGTGCATGTATATATATGTACACCACTTTTTTTTCAGGTTTCTGTAATGTATTGTCATGACTGAAGATCAAACACATGAGCTATTTTTACACAGCGATGAGTCCTTAGACAATCCTTTTTAGGGTTTGTTTTTGTTTTGATTTTGATTCCAAACTGTCTTCTTCCTAAACACTGAAATGTGACTGACTTGGAAGCGTGCTAACCATTTCACTCTGTTGATGAAGGGTGGTCCCTATATTAAACTTCTTAATCTCCTGCAACAAACTTTTTCATTTTTTTTAGGACAAGAGGATCTTATTATAATCATAAGGATGGAATCCAGTACTGTGTATTGCAGTACTGGATTTTATTTGCAGAAGAGGCCCCTTTTAATGAGAGTAAATTCCTAGTGCTAAGAGCCAAAAATCATGTTTTACTGTTTATTTTTTACTATTTGGCATGTCCTCAGACAATTTGTTTGTTGTGCTGGATCATCACGGGGTCCGTTAGATCATCTAATTGAAAAAAAAGGGAGTTTGTTGTCCTGGAACGTCTCCAGAAGTTGTTTGTTCCACAGCCAAGTCCCTCCTATGCTCTAACTCTGAGGTCATCTCCATAAGTCACGTTTATTGTGTTTAATTTATTTCCCTGTTACACACTTGAAATCTAAACATTTTTAATTAAATATATGGCATAAAGTGTATTTTAAAAGTAACAATGTAAATGTATCTCTAAGGTTAGTCACCTGGCCTTCAGCCTTAGGTTGAAGGTTACTCATTCTGTACTCCAACAGAAATGCACTGATTATTATTGCTTATGATAATTATATCTACTTCTAAGATATAGATAAGGTACTGAACGATAGGGAAAGTTTTTTAAATGGATATGTATTTCTGTTTGGGGAAAAAAAAATCTGCATGCTTTGCTTTTCATGTTTTCACATCTGATTTTTCAGGAACAGTAGTTGTTGAGGAGATATCTGACAACATGCTCTGTCTGATAACATCAGGCTTGCACATTATACTTTTGTTTCTGTTCAGAATGTCCCAAGTTCTTTCTACAGCAGCTTTAATCAAGTTTTTCTTGAAAAGTATATTTGGGGGTAGGGAGTGTTTGTTTTTCTTTTATTCAAGATCATTCAAAACCTAATCTGCCTCTTCAAAGGTGCACTGAGAAATGGAGTTGCTCTTTAGGATTTTATATACTGATCTATGAACATAATTTTTTCAGGAAACAGAAGTCTGTCTTACTGCCTCTTTTGACTGAGAGAGATTTTTATGCCCCGTAAATCAGGAAGGAGAGTTTCAAAGGGCTAGTTCCTATCTTTAGGTAATTACATATTCAGTGCAATCTTCTGAAACATGTATCATCTGTGTCAAAAAGGAAACCAGACTGCTGCTGACAGCTCTTATCTCATGAACATGAAAATAGGGAGGGAGGGGGTTTTAAAGTTTATATTGTTCTTTTATGATGGTTATGAGTTCTCATACAACTGTGTGAAATCATCTATATGATTTCCTGCAAAACCGATGATGCTGGCATTGATTGTCACAGTGGATGGCAGGTATTGAAGAGTCCCCAAGTAAGACAGTGCAAAGTGTGGAAGAAAAAGCAGAGATTTAAAAAAAAAAAAAAAAGAAATTTATCAAAGTAGTAGTCTGTAAGAATTACAGAATGTAATCTTTCATAAAATGATAGGTTAGTCCTGACAATTAGACTTGGAAAGCAAGTAAAGGAAATCAGGGTGCAGAAAGAAAGGGAGGTGGTATTGCTTAATGCGCTTACTTCCTATTCTAAAGATAGCTATCTAGATAAAAATGTCAGTGGTATTACAAAGCAATTGTAGACCAGGATGTATTCAGTTTGCTCCAGCTGCTTGACCTTGCCTAGTTGTTGACTGAAATGAAACATGCCATGTTGTGATCAGCACTTTCTCTGGCCTGCTGTGGAAAGTTATATGAACGCCCATCAGTCCAGTCCTCCATAGGTTTTGTAGACTATTGTACTGAACTTGTTTGCTGCAGGTTTTTCAAGCTCAAAGCAAAACTGTGCTGTGTGCCCAGCTCTGCCGTGCCTCTCAGAACATGTCGATACTTATGCTGGAGTAATTCATATTTGGGCCGTCCGGCCTGTCAGGAGCTCATGATCAAAACTGGAGTGCAGCTGCTCTTCCAGCAAGCAGCCCAGTGAGGGAACAGCTTCTCCGTGCAGGTCATCTAATCACGCTGGCTGTCGTTCTACAGCGTAACCAGTCTCGCTAAATGTATGCTGACTTTAAGCAGCTTGAATCTAGGTTTTCTGGCATTTTTATGCAGAAAACACAGATCCTTCTCTTTGTGCCACCCTCTTTCCCCCAAAAAGGGAATATCAAAGAGTGAGGTCCATCTTGCACACTGAAACTGCATGACAAAACCCATGGTAATTGCAGGTGGATTCCAATAACTCAAACATATTAAGAGATTCTGTGAACTTAACATCTTAATTTCATGTTTGATAGGGTTTCCTTGCATGTTATCATAGGTCAGAGTACTCTTTAAAGGTGTATCTGTCTTCTTGCTTGCAGGATTTTTGAGGACATGTATGTCTGCTCTGTAAGTGGGTCAGCATGGAGACAACTTTTTTAATACAAATTACAGAAGTTGGGATCAACAGTGAAGAAGAGCTCAAAAAGTAGCTGGGAAAATAAAAGTAACAAAAATGCCAAACAAAATGGGAGTAGAGCTGCATAATGGTAGCTTGGCTCTTGGCATAAGAAAATTTATTTGGTCATGGAGAATGCAAAATACACACGCCCAAAAATTGAAAGTGGAAAGTATGCCATGCACAGTCAGTTAAGAAACCTGTGCTGGAAAAAGAAATTATTGTACTGAGTGATTATTCAGAGAGAATTAAAATTCTGTTTCCATCAAGACGAATGTGAATTTATAGGGAAGTTGTACAGGAGAGAAATACGTAGGTCAAGTCTCTGGCTTGAGTTGGTGCCAGAGATCAGAAGAGACATTGTGGACTATGAATAAATTGACAAGTATTGCCAGTGGAGCATCCAAAACAACTGTGGGGGTTCCACAGGATTCTCGTACACATAACAAATTTGGCTTCCCTGTACTGGATCACTGTGAAAACTAAAGGCCTTGTGGTGTTTGTCAATACATTTTGTTGATCAATTTTAACATATGACTTCTGGATTTCAAACACAATGCCACCTATAAGAAGTTGCTCAAAAGTGACTAGAATTTAGGTTTTGGTTCTTACCAAGTTCTGTGAAACTCTTGAATATATTTTTAGAAAGAATACTGCAAAAAGCTTTATCTGAAAATGTCCTGCTGTAGATCTGAAGTACCCACAGGCATATGAATGTTCCATCAATTGACTGCTGTTCCCTGATTTGTTTTGAGCAACTAATTAGCATATTTTTAATGGCTCCATCCTTATTTTAAAGTGAAACCTGACTGAAAATGCTCAGCAGTTACTGAGCAAGTACAACGATCAACTACAAATATTTTAATCGGTTTTTTCCCAGCATTTCAGATACTCAGGTGAGTGCCTTTCAGGTACTTTGATAATGTCCATTGTAACTTAATTTCAGCACTCTACAATGATCTTTTTAAAGTTTCAAGCTGATGTTTATCTAAAATTGTTTAGCTTGGGCATATGCATTATCTTGTTCACTTTATAGAAATATGTACAGGTTTTTAATATCATGTCTTGCATTTTGATGAAAGATTCAATCATTTAGAGAAAAAATGTCTGAATTATGAACAAGCAAACTTTATAGGCCTTGGATCCCAAGGCAGTTTCTGGTACATTCATCAGACTTCACAAAAACTCAACCAGTGAAGGTAAATACTCTGTCAGCATTAGAGTGGTGGTGAATCCATGATGAAGTTGATGGATCAGTTATCACTCTTACTTCAAATGAAGTCTCTTGAACATTGCTAGGCTCCCAGAAGAGTTGGTAACCAGTAGCAGGCTGCTGCCATCATCAAAACATTTTTTTGATCTACAGCACATCCCTGAGTTGCCCTCCTAAAAAACAGTGCTGTCACTTCGGGCTGGATGAATCATCCTGCTGTACCACCAGTGCCTAGGGCAGTAACAACAGGGTTAATCTCCTCGTTTTCCTTCCAGGTCAGTCTGAAGAACTGTGTTCAGTTTAGCTTTCTGGTGAAGTAATTTTTAAAGGCTTGGTTTTCATCTGATCTTTAAATTCTTAATTTAAAACTCACAAGGTAATTATTTCTGAACTCGTGTACAATATATGCCACCAATGCAGTGGAGAAGCATTCATTCACACATGGGACAGGCGCACGGACAGAGGAAAGATTTATTATTGGTGGGGTTTTCTTTTGGGAGACAGAGGAGGTGAAGGCATTAATGGAAAGAAAGAATAATCCTAAAAGTATAGCAAACAGAGCCATAAGAGGTAAATTCATACCAAAAGGCAGAAAATTCTTGTGTGTATGTGTGTTGTCAGTAACAAACCAACAACATACCTGTTACCTTAGATTTTTACTTACGTAATTCTACATGGAGAAGGGGGAAGTTGTTATCTGCTGCTTGCTTTTCATTTTTATTTTAAGGGAAATTCAGGCTTACCTGAGTGTGTTGAGAGGTAAACGCTAATTTTCATATGTATTGGCATCAGTGCACATAAGGCATTTTATTCAAATTGTACTAATTTGTAGTTGTGGTAGAATCTGGGAGGGAGGAATTATGTCAGACTGTAAAAGATCAAGATGCCAGCTTTTAAAAAAAATAATGTATTGTCATGATCCCTCTAGTGAAGAGATACAGGGTAGTTCATGGCTTAAGCGTTTGTCATCCAGTGGCTCCCTACACCTTTGTGAAGCGTTACTGAAGCTGGGGTTGTTTCATGAGATTTGGCCATGTGAGTTGCTTGCCCATGTGGAATTTCCCATTGCCTGAGGTCATTGGATGGCTTATTGACCAAGTTGAACAGCACTGTGTTGAAAGAACTGTTCCTTTTTAAGTGAAGAAAAGCATTAAAATGTATTAACGTTAACTTCTTTTCTTATGAAAAAAGTGGATTCATTAATACCACAAAAAATAATTTATCATGAGCAGAGGTGCTAAACTGCATGCAAAAGCTCTTCTCATAGTGAAACTTGCTGGTCACCAGCTCTGTGCCTTTACTTTCTAAGTTATTAACACATCACTGAGACTACACTAATTTTGGCTTGCTGCCATGCAGTGCAGCTGCTCAGCTGTATTTCCTGCTAGTAACCTTTATTACCATTTCACAGTGATTTCTGATCACTGATTATTAGATCTCTAGATGAACTCACCTTGAATCCATTTATAGTCTGTGAAGAGAAATAGGGATTTCAAGGGAGGAATTTATTAGATAACAATATAATAATTTTCATAATTCTTAGATTTTAAGCATCTGCATTAGAATGAGATACATTGCACCCCACATTTGATTTACTGTATTAGCTTGACATCTGGTAAGAAGCTCAGCTGTAGAAATCAGCATTTAGCCAGATGAATTGCATTATAAGATTCGGTCCTCTTCACTGCAGTTGGTTAAAATTGTTATCGGTGATAGAGTTTTGCATAATGCGTATGGTTTTAACACTTGGTACACCTAACATAGTGTCTGTACCATGCACAACTATAGCAGATTTTCTGTGTGGCCCGTATCAGAGGTTTCTCTTCTTATCATTGATATTAACCCCCAAAATGTTCAAGTGAGCAGATTCTAAGCATAAGTGTAATATTAAATCTGGTGTCAGGGTTTTCATGTGCCAAATGAAAACTAAAATTAAATAAAAAAAACTACCATAGTACACATTTGGAATAGAGCAAGCTGTAAAAAAATTTACATTATTTGTGTATTATATATAGATAATATAGCATGGATTTGCTTAGCTTGTAAGTAATCCAAATACTTCCAGAGTATTGGTCAGTGTAAAGAATGACTTTTTAAGTTGTCATCATGATTTTGATAATGAACAATTAGAACAGTCACCTTCTAAGATTGTTCTAAATCTTACAACAATTCTAAGATCTAGTTCTTAAAATCTGATAGTATAAATCAAAACCTGAAAAATAAAGTCCCTTACTTAATAGATATTTGAGTATCTGTATTTTTATGTCTGTCAATACTTTGAATTTTTGAAGTGCAACCTATCCAAAAAAGAAGGATTACTGTGCATTCAAGAAATTCATGGCAACGACATGCTGTACATGTAATTTCCAACATCATGTAATGTAAATTGTATACTAACACTAATTCAGATTTCCATAGGCAATTGAAATTACTAACAGTCCACAGGAAGGGAAACACAGAATTTGGCACTATTGGAAGTATTTTGCCACAGCATCAGTTTTTTGTGTTAAACTTTGGCTGTGTGCTCTGTACGGTTTACAGAAGACAGCCATCAGCTCATGCTATAAATCACACAAAATTTTACAGGCAACATATGGAAAGTAACCAAGTTAAACTTGAAAATTTACACTTGACTGAGTGACATCTTTTTCTCCTTTCTATTTATCTTCTTGCAGGGTGTACAGAGAAATAATCTGGCCGTTCAGAGAGCTGTAAATAACAGAGAAGGTAACTTGGGCTGGGGAAGCAGTATGGTAAAGGCATGAAGGGAGCCTGAGGAGATTCACAGATTAGCAGGGAGACTATTGTTTGCTGACACAATAGAAGGAACAGGCTCCAAAAGGTGTGTGGACGCCTGCCATCTTCTGCGTCCTTTCCCTCTACCGGACGGGACTTCCACAGGAGAAACAGCAGCCCACCATGATGAGGTGAAAGCACGAGGAAAGGGACCTCTCCATCCCATGGTCCCCTCTCTCCCTTCAGGTGGTTGTGTTGCTCTCTGAGCCAGACCGGTCCTGGGTATTGCTGTTGTTTTCTGCAGTCGTGCTCTTACAGAGATGGGCTCTTCCGGCAGCTCAAAACTCTGATTTTTTCCTGTCTCATTTACACACGGCTCATTGCATCTCAAGACATAATTATTAAATTAGGTGAAACAGTTGGGATTGTATTATATTAAATACTTTCCTCTAGTCAAGGGAACACTCTCTTGTACTTCTCTGGAAAGCAACGGTATGCCTTTGTTTTCTGTCAGGCAAAACCAGTGGCCCGGACCCATGGTTCTGGATAAAACATTGCCCCCAATGGCCCTTGCAGCGTGCTTGCTGTGGTAGAAAGCTGCAGCCCTTATGGCCCAGGATGACAAGGCAAGCCACAGCGTGCTACGTGCTTTGCCTGGTCATTACTGGCAACCACAGGGGTCCCTGGTCTGATCAATCCCACTCCTCCTAGTCTCCTTGTCTGATACCAGCTGTCCTTTCTTACCATTTTCATCACTCTTCTCTGTACCTCTGCCAGCTTGTGACCATTTCTCTTGAATGAAGGTGATCAGTGTTGATCATGTTTTCCATGAATTCCTATGAGTATAATGTTAATACCTTTACGAGGAATGTCTTATTTGATAGGTATTGGGCCTCCATTGGGGGTGGCATGGGTGTTTTCCTTTTCTTTTGTTTTGTTTTCATGATGTGTCACTCTGACAGTTCATGGTCATTCTGAGGTGAAATATATCCAGAAATTAACCTTTCAAAGGAGGACTCTATGATGATGTACACATGCAGAGTATCTGTATTTGAGATGCACAAGCAACTCAAATTTGGGCATTTGCTATCTTTTTCATCATTTGCTTTTGCAGCCTCAATAAATTGTTTTTAAAATGAATGACATGGAATAAACTTCTCTCATGTATTATCTGCCTTTTAGAGATGTAATTCTTGAATCTTTCTGAATGTACAGCTGTCCATTCCCGAACACACTACAAATTGTTGTGTGGGCCACAGGCATTTGAATGGTACAGAGAAGTTTTAACCTAGCTTAATGTAAGTCATTTACATGTTCAGACAGAGCATCCTTGTGTGTATTCTTCCAAGCTCTCTTCTTTGTATACAGAGTGTTATGCTGGTTTGTATTTCTGCTAAAAGTTTTGCAGGGCTAATTTTTTTTTAGGAGCAGGCAGCATCCTAAGCTGTCCAAAGGTTAAGAACAGCTTGTCAATGAAAATTTATAGTGGTTATTTTTATTTAAATCAAGTGTTCTCCATTAGCGTCCGTGTAAAAACAAACTATGTAAAAGAATACAATAGTCATAATGTATCTAATGATCCTTTAGTGGCAGATTATGATCATATCTTTATTAGTGGTGGTAATTGTGGTGACAGTGTTGCTGACAGGTTAAGCCATTTCTTACGACAATAGCTTTTGTGCTGTTGCATCAGGATCAGAAATGCAGTTCCTGAAGATTTGCATATTATGAAGAACAGGCTGCAAAGACATGGAAGCACAATCTTGTCATTGTGTTTAGTGGTGTGGGTGGCAGATTGCTATAGCTGATTCTGAGCAGGAAGAGCTTGCATATGGGTAGGTTTAAAGGCCTTTAAATGTTTTAGGATTGGTAGGCAAATTGATTGGCTAGGTGAGTGGTGTTGTAAGTTGTTAAATACTCCAAGCAGCTATAAGCTTTTTAAAACCCTCTCGATGTTTTAAAATGTATAGTGCAGTGTCTGAACAGCTGCATTAGCTGAGATTGCTGGACTAGACTACTTTTGCATTTGTACTATTGCTAACCTCAGAAACTGCTGTGGTAGTTCTGCATAGCATTGCACCACATCATTTGGACATTAGCTAAGATACAAAATTTCAAGGAGGTTGCAAGGCACTGAGCTAGAATGGTTCTCCTAAAAAAAACCTCAAACAAACAAACAAAACCCCATATGTACCTGTAATTATGCAGATTGGTATGGAAACATGAAACCATTGTTGATCTAGCTGAAACTTTAAAACCAGAGAAAATGTTGCCATTTTTTAGGAAGTTTTCTCACATTATGCATTTTTATTTTAAAACCAGACTTTTTCTTTCCCAAAGTATGTGAGAAAATACAGATTCCTCAGTAACTTATTTATTATTTTTAAGTGACTTGTTCCAAAATGTCTGCAAGTTCTCTGGACTTTTCAACCTTTCCCCCTTCATGCACACACCAATGTTTTTATCACCTTTCATCCCAAGTTAAATGATCCTGTGAGATTTCATCCATACTCTTGATCCTTAGGATAAATTAAACAAATATTTGCTCCAAAGAATCTAACCCATGTTACAAAAACAGCCCAGTGCATGCTGGAAAAAACTCTTGCTTTCTAGTAAAAATAGGATGAGTAAAATCATATGGGTTTGAATTTCATTAACTCATTCTATAAAGGTTCCATCAGAATACCGTTGTAATTTTGAGACTAGCTGGGAATAGAATGAATTAGTAAGAGAACAGAAGAAAAAGAGAATAGAGTAAGTAGACGTATTTCCCAGGAAATGGTCACACTATGTTTACAATTGTTTTTCCCCTCTTCCACATAGGTATGCAGACAGAATAGTCATCTACATAAGTAATCTATCTGCTTAGTCTTCATATCTACTATTCTATCTGTCCAGAGAAATAAATAAATTCATGTCATGAAAGCATGGAAGTTTAATTGCAACATAAACCTGGTTTTGGAAAGGACCACTTGGGTCAACAAGTCACGTCTCTTCAATTATGAGCAAACGTGCTAGCTATTTAATCCAAAAGATCATCTGCTTTGCACATATATACTACAAAAATACCTATAGGAAACTTAAGATCTATACCACAAAAGGCCAAGCTGAACATGACTCAACAAGTATTTGTTACAAGCAGATGTATAGGTTAAGAAAAGATAGATGGATGAGGAGAAAAACACTGTGTGGTTGGTTATTCAGTAAGTTTTGATGTTTTATTTGGATTTGCTAGTCCAGACTCATGCAGTCAAGCAAAAGCTGTATTTCTGCAATACATTGCTAAAAATCAGGGTGTGAGAGTGTGTGAGGCTACACACATCTTGGAAACATTTCCTGAAGCCAATTTTTAGTGATTACTCTTGTGTGTAGTAAAATGTTGGGATCTTTAAACCGGGTTAGGAAATGGACTTACTTGCTGTGAACTTACCAGTGCTTCTGGGAATTGGAATTGCATTAACATGCACTCACTAACTGCAGTTACAGAATTCCTTGATTCATGTTAAGGTAGTTGTATGCAAGGATCATGTTTATTTGTAAAAATTTTCTGTTGAGGGACGCCATTGACCATTACTACAGGCTCTCAGAAGAATCAGAGCATGATTTTGAGTTTGCATGCCAGTAACTTCACTTTGTAGAGACTTTTTTTGAAAAGCAGCCATTTGCTGGTTTTGGCTGGGATAGAGTTAATTTTCTTCCTAGTAGCTAGTATGGGGCTACATAACACAGGGATGTTTTCGTTACTGCTGAGCAGTGCTTACACTAAGTCAAGGCCTTTTCTGCTTCTCACACCACCCCACCAGTGAGTAGGCTGGGGGTGCACAAGAAGCTGGGAGGGGACACAGCCAGGACAGCTGAACCCAACTGACCAAAGGGATATTCCACACCATATGATGTCATGCTCAGCATATAAAGCTGGGGGAAGAAGAAGGAAGGGGGGGACGTTCAGAGTGATGGCGTTTGTCTTCCCAAGTCACCATTCTGCGTGATGGAGCCCTGCTTTCCTGGAGATGGCTGAACACCTGCCTGCCCATGGGAAGCAGTGAATGAATTCCTTGTTTTGCTTTGCTTGCGTGCGCAGCTTTTCCTTTACCTATGAAACTGTCTTTATCTCAACCCATGAGTTTTCTCACTTCTACTCTTCTGACTTTCTCCCCCATCCCACCAGGGGGGAGTGAGTGAGCGGCTGTGTGGTGCTTAGTTGCCGGCTGGGGTTAAACCACAACAGATCGCTAAAAATTTCTCAAGCAGGGGAGTTAAAAAACAGTGAAAAAACTGAAGTGTATCTCTACAGTTATATCAAGATGGAGGGGTGATACAAGCACAAGTAAATCACAGATCAGATGTGTTTGTGGTGAATGTAGAGACAAGCTAGCTCAGCAGACTGTTGTCTAATGAATAGGGGTGGAGGCAGGCTGTGACTGTGAGTGCCTCGGAGCTAAAGGTGATGTTAAGGCACATCTCACATATGCTCCATGTCTCACAAGATTTTTTCCCCCAGTTTTTCATTCCTGTCCAAACAGGGAGATTGTGATAGTTGACCTGAGCACTACTAAATGCAAAATTCTGTATGACATACCAAATCCTTCATAAACTGAAGATAAATTATTTGGCTTTGCTGTTACAGCTGTGCAAGATACTGGTCAGCACAGAATCCAGGACGTCTCCTGTATTTTTAAAGTAGCAACTCCAGCTATAATTCTAGCTGACTTCTTTATTTGTTGATGAATTCACTTATAAATTAGGGCAATATTAGCATGTTTTGCCTGGCTTTATTTAAATTATTTAATCTCGACGGCTCTCCTAAACAACTGCTTAGAACTAATTTTCTATTGCCTTAAAATGTGAATTTATTACTTTGTTTCAATGTGAGGAGGGGGCGGTGCCCTTGCAGTGCCCACCCAAGTGAAACTCCCCATAAATTGGGATACTGTGATAAAAGCGTCTCCTGTTTTGCTAACAATGTAACATATCCTATAACAGAGGCCCGCAAATTCATCAAACCAGAGGTTGTCCTTTCGCTTATTGCAAGAGCATCCGTGTCACTTAGTTTAACAGTGTTATTTGATTGTAATATGTAAGAATATTTAAACCACGCGATGTTACTTAGTCTTTTAAACATTATTAGGCCCTTGCTGGATTTATGTTAGTTTCAACCAGCAACTTCTGCCTCTGGTACCGACAGATGGACGTGTGTGCGGTGCTGCTATGCGAGTCTCTTCATAGAAAGGGATTTCTAGTCTGAAAAAACAAGTAATAAACACGTGGATTTTCTTACCAATAAGGATCTAAATGGAAACCCTGAGCCGATGGGGATGGACAGAGGAGAAATTCCCCTTTCCCTCTGCTTCCTTGCAGGACACGGATGAGGAATAACTAGCTTGGATAAGGAATAACTAGCTTAAATGAAAGAGGATTGTCCTCTTTCTTTAACACAATCATACTGCAAATCTGCTTTTCACCTGATGCTTTTCTGTGCAGGCTTCCCAGGAGCATCTGGCTTCTTCTTCGAGCTAATCCTCCCCTTCACAAATGCTTTCTTGGGGCAGAAGGCTATTGTTCTCATTTCTGTGGGCTGCTGCCTGCAGCTTTTCTCTGGAAAACTTTTCTTTCTCTTCAGACCCTATTACCTTTATTCCGTAGTCTTCCACCACATCACTTCACCTGCTTTCTCCCTTTTGCTCCTTGCCTGTGCCTCATAGAGATGGGGGGGTTGTGGTTTGTGGGAGAGGACCAGATGAGGGGTAAGTTGCTTTGTCAGGTGAGTTATGTGGTGACAGCTGCCAAGTAAAGGAGTATGGCATGGGAATGGGGACAGCAAACTGGGTCAGGGAGCCGGGGAACTACTCAGAGCATTGCCGTGCCCCTCAGCATTGCCTGACCCTCTCCTGCATCAGTGAGTTTGTCCTTAATCCACAGACGTGAAGTCGTTTCAGGCTCAGGTCCACAGTCACCGTGGAAATGCATGCCTCACCTTCTCCGGCATCTCTTCCATCCCACTTCTTAAAACCGAAGAGCTCCTCTTGAAATTCTTCTAATGACTTTTTTGAGGTCATGGGTTTAAACACAAAAGGATAAAGGTTAGATTTTTTAGCATGACATTCACTTCTCTGCAAAGCATGTGCTGTGTATTTTCTAGACCCTTGGACAGTATTTTTAATACAGTCAGAGTTGTAATTTTTTTGGTTCCTGGTTCATGTATCTTATAAAAATCCAAATGTAGCATTCCAGGGAGTGTGTACTTTTGTGTTAATATTTGACATCTGCAGGGAGACAAACTTACAAGAATTTATTACCAGAGAGAAAGAATTATTTTTCTTGAATACCTATGCAAATACCAATTTATTTTTCTCTTTTCAGACCATGGTTTGGCAATGAGGTGGAGTAAAAAACACAGGTACTAGTGAGTTGCATATCCTGATGTGCAGCGACAGGCTACATGAGAAAGAGAGGTCAATGAGAAGAAGCAGCTCAAGTCACCACAGTGTTACCCACCTAGTGCAGTGCCCATACTTGAGGACGGTGACAGCAGAGGGTTCAGAGACCCCTGTGAAAGCTGAGGCAGGAAGAGTGGCAAACAGGAAGAATCTGTTTTCTGGTTGCTTAGCTCCCCCCTAAGCTTTTGCTTACATCTGTCTTTACATTTTTTGAGAAACAGAACTGAAGCCACAGTAGAGGCTGTGTAAAGGGAAGATAGTTTGCAAAGGGTCTGCAGGGTTTCTGTAGAGAAACTTTCTCCACCTCTACCTAACGTTTGCAAGAAAAAGCTCTGCATCAATCCTGCTCTGGATTAGAGGGGCAAGAGGCAACTGGGTCTCCTGACCTGCATCTGTAGGAGCTTGCCATTAATTCTTGTTGGGTTTTTGTCCCTCTTTAACCCAAACAGAATGGGCAGGAGAAACAAGACTGTGACTTTGTGGCAGAGGTGGCCACCCAGTATGGCTGTTTCTCTGAACTTAGCTTCAGCTGGGTTGTCAATTCTCTTCCATTCAAGAGTGCAAACATGGCCTCACGCTGGGGACTTGGGCTCCCCAACGTTCAGCCTGAGGCTCACAAACAATGCAACCTCAGGTGGGAACTCGCAAAGGAAAGCAGGAAATAAAGGTGTCTCCAGTTTCCCTCCAGGACAGCTTATGCTGTATCACCTGGTTTCACAATGGGCCAACACCAAGTTTGAGCATGAAGCAGGAGAAGATGAATCTTATTTTTGCACACACATACCCACTCAGTGTGTATTTATATTTTTATATATGTGCGTATATAAATATATGTATGTATATATATGTTGCCCGATCTGATGGGGCAGAAGCAATGTGAAATACTTCATTTTCAGGAGGACCAGGAACTTGAGGAGTATGCCATGTTGGTTGCCTGGGAAGAGAGGGGAAGAGCAGGAAGAATCTCCTTTCCCTTGCCCGGGATTTTGTTTTTATTCACATGTACGATTTGTACTAGAAGCTGGTTTGGTAAAGCAGCATTGCTGAAACCTTTTATAGAGGCAGGTATTTGGATTATGCTCACAGTTTGGGTTTATCCATGTGCAGAGGAGACATAGATTCATGTGATAGCTGTGATTTCTCTCTGGAAAAAAAAAAGAATTGCTGTGTCCAAAGGGGGTGAAAGCTTCCCTTGTGTTTATTATTGCTTCTAGGATTTTGTAGTTTTGAATATGTCGGGATAAGTGCTGTATTTGGGAAAAGCAAAGGAGGATTGGGAATATAATTACAGCCAAAAGCTCCTTCTGGGCACAGGTTGCTTGCGCGTGTCATTCTTGAACTGTGTGATCTTTTCTCAGGAGGAAGAGACCCAAAAGGGTCATGGGGTATTTGGAGGGGGAGAGAGGAAATGAGAAACACTTTCCCTCTTTTGGAGAAAGGTAAAAGCAGGATATACCAGGATCCTGTCAAATCCTATTTATTGGCACTGAGCCTTTTCAAAGCTGGGAAGAAATCTGCACCAAAAATCCCAACATTAGTACACGCAGAAAGAAAACTGCTGAGGAGAGGAGGGGAAGAAACAGGGCAGATTTAGCTCCTAAGACTGACTGACACTAGCCAGATTTGGGACCTAGGTCCCAAACTGAGGTATTTACATAGGAAATAAATCTACGTGCTATGCACATCTTGTGCATCATAAATTACGGCTTCTGACACTGAAGAACTATGAAAATCCAGACCCAGTTAGTGATTTCTAGCCAAGCCTGTTCAGTTTTGAGCCCTCATAGGGCTGCAGCAGAGAGCAAATGTGACTGCTCTTCACGAAAGCCGTTCATCACATATCCCGTGCCTGACAGCCTCCAAAAACAGCAGTCACCCTGAATTGTGCTTCCAAACCTACCTGTAGCTGAGGAGGTTTTTGCCCTCCAGACAGGAAAATGTCAACAGGAAAAAAGCAGTCTGTCCTAAAAAATGCAGTTCAGTAACGCCTAAAAATGCATATTTTGGCCTGGCAGATCCTGTCAACTTTTATCTGTAGTGTGTCTGCCCCCCCCCGCCTAGGTAAGGAGGAAGATAAAACAGCTTCTAGAGTCTAGATCAAGCAGTACCGTAAAAACACATATCTGGCACTTGAACTCAGTAGTTTCTCCTGAAAACTCCACGTACCCAACCACAGGTGGAACAGTACCTGTTTCTCTTCTGGATCCTGCCCTTTTCACCTTGCTATGGTGTGCGCTCAAAAGTAGACAGTACCAGTTCCTCTTCCTCGATCCAGCACTTCCCGCCTGAGTGACAGAGCAATTGAAAAAACCTAAATCCTTATGTTTGTAAAATCTAATTTCTTTTTGCCACATGCATCTCAAGACTTTTTAGATAAAAATGATACTTTGTTTGATTGAAGTTGAAGGCAATCTCTCTTTGATTTTATTCAGGACCAGGATTTCACACACATACGTAGTTAACAAAATACTAATTTTTCACTAATCCATCTTTGGAAGTCTGAAAGAGCCAGATGGTGTACTGCTGCTTTTGCGCTGAGATGCCAGTTTGCAAGGTGAGAGATCTGAAGCAAGAAGGAATACCTATAATGTTGTCTAGCTTGATGTTTCATTTCAGGACCTAAAATGGAGGTAAATGAAGGAACAAACATGCGGTTTCTTGTCAAGATTTGTTGTGGTAGTGGTATTGGGATGTATGTTGTCATGTTCGGATTAAACATTATTGTGAGCTATTGGGACAGCTTCATTTTCTCGTTCAGCTGATACAGTTTGGAATGTTGAAAGGAGAAAACCGCCTATGTGCTGCTGTGACAACTTGTGGAAAGGGACACTTTATTAGTAAGTCGACGCGTGGTGTTTGTGCATATGCGTGCATTTTATATAGGTGTAGATAATGTGTGCCCATCTGACCGTGGGCAGCGTGCCCTCTCGGCAGACTCTCGCTGCTTGCCCGCCCGGGTGGCACTGGCACGCTCCCGGCTCTTCTCCCTGAGGTCAGTCAGGATGGCAGCCATCACCTGTGGCAGCCTGGGATTCCAGACCCAGGAGTGCCAAACCTTGCTCTGGTAGCAGCCAGGCTCTTCCAGTACCGCCGAGGAACGCGGGGAAAGACCGGGAAAAAAACCCTCGATCCCAGGGTCCCGCAAT